>NC_087216.1:49751724-49761724 GCF_015104395.2 Macrobrachium nipponense | reverse complement strand
ATCTCCTTTGTCTGGCCTGGTCTATGCTGATTTCCCTAAATCCCCCTCAAAAAGTCATATAATGTGGGGGCAAAATGGCTGCCGCTTCTAGCTTAATTTTAATTTCAAATCCTGGCAAGGCGAGGCGAAATAAAACGTAAAATACTCCCCCATAAGAAGACAGTCACTCCCTTTCAGGCGTGAAGGCCTTGGCTAATAAGTATTTGCCTCGACTAGATAGTCCTCTTTCTCTAACTGAGGTTTTAGAGCAGCAATACAGCTAACTACAATGGCCTACCTAACTTACAGGCATAGATGCTATGTGTATTAACCCTTAAACGCCGGAGCGGTAAATAAAAAAAAAAATGACTCCCGTATGCCGGAGGGGTTTGAGAGTGAGCGCGTAAGCGGAAAAAATATTTTTTTCAAAAAATCACAGTGCGCTTAGTTTTCAAGATTAAGAGTTTATTTTTGGCTCCTTTTTTTGTCATTGCTTGAAGTTTAGTATGCAACCATCAGAAAGGAAAAAAATAAAAAAATTATCATCATCATATATAAATAATGCGATATATGATAGCGCAAAAACGAAATTTCATATATAATTGTATTCAATCGCGCTGTGCGCAAAAACGGTTGAAGGTAACAAGTTACTTTTTTTCGTTGTAATGTGCACTAAATTGCAATCATTTTGATATATAACACTTGTAAAACGATAAAGCAACACAGAGAAAATATTATCACAAAATAATGCATGAATTCGTAACGCACTTACGTAAACACATATTTCTTTCAAAAATTCACCATAAATCTAAATATTGTCCTAGAGACTTCCAATAGTTTCAGAATGAAGACAAATGATTGAATATTACTATACTGTAAGAATATTAGCTTACAAATGCAGTTTTCGACCATATCTGACGAGCTAAAGTTGACCGAATGTGAATTTTTTATATATATATTTTTTATATGCAATTATTTCGGAAATAAGAAAAGCTACAACTTTCAAATATTTTTCGTTTTATTCTACATGAAATTGCGCACATTTTCATATATAAAACTCTATGAAATGCCTAATATGAAAACGGAGCAAATATTCCGAGAATGGGACTTACGCATTTCGGAGATTTGTGGCGGAGAATCCGCGCGCGGAGGGAAGGAAAGTTTTTTTTAAAAATTCACCATAAATTTAAATATTGTGCTAGAGACTTCGAATTTGTTTCACACGATGAAAGATAAATGACTGAATAATACTAGACTGTAAGAGTTTTATCTTACAATTGCGTTTTTTCGACCATTTCGGTAGTCAAATTTGACCGAACGTGGTTTTTTTTCTATTTATCTGATTTATATGCAAATATTTCGAAAATGAGAATAGCTACAACCTTCAACTATTTATTGTTGTATTATACATGAAATTGCGCACATTTTCTATATAAAACGTTATGTAACGGCTAATTTAAAATGGTGCAAACATTACCACAATCGCACGTATGATTTTTTCGGAAGAGTTACCGCGCGGACGTAAAGAAAATGTTATTTTTTCATAAATTCACCATAAAATCGAAATATTGTGCTAGAGACTTCCAATTTGTTGCAAAATGAAGGTAAATGCTTGAATATTACTAGAATATAGGCGTTTTAGCTACAATTGCGTTTTTCGACATTTCGTAGAGTCAAAATTGACCGAAGGTTGAAAATTTGTCACTTATCATTTTTTATATGAAAATATTTCAAAATTGATAAAAGCTACAACCATGGGTTGTTTTTAGTTGTATTGTGCATGAAATTGCGCACATTTTCATATATAAAACCTTTATGTAACGGCTAATTTAAAATGGTGCAAACATTACCACAATCGCATGTATGATTATTTTCGGAAGAGTTACCGCGCGGACGTAAGGAAAAAGTTTTTTCATAAATTCACCATAAATCGAAATATTGTGCTAGAGACTTCCAATTAGTTGCAAAATTAAGTTAAATGATTGAATATTACTAAAATATAAGAGTTTTAGCTAACAATTGCGTTTTTCGACCATTTCGGTAGAGTCAAGTTGACCGAAGGTTGAAATTTTGGCACTTATCGTTATTTATAATGAAAAATATCTTAAAACTGATAAAAGCTACAATCATGAGTTTTTTTTTTTTGTTGTATTCTACATAAAAATGCGCACATTTTCATATATAATACTCTATGTAACGGCTAATTTTAAAATGGTACAAAAATTATGTCAAAGTGACGAAATAACTTTCAAGAGATGTGTCACAGATACTTTTTAGTGCAGCAAGAAAGAAATTCGCGCTTGCGCGCCTGCGTAACGATTGTAAACAAAACAACACCTTGATCCGTGAACTCCCAGCATCCCCAAGGCCGCGTGATTCAAGAGTTTTCGGCTGGTAGGCCTAAAAGTATTTTTCCGCGAAATTTTTAAAAAAACTTTTGTATGTCGACGTAAAATACGTCCAGTCGGCACCCGAGAGACAAAAAATGTTGACGTAAATACGCCCAGTCGGCGTTTAAGGGTTAACTTACTGAATTAATAATGTAGTCTAGCCTAAATGAAAACTAATGGTTGTCTGTGACAATAGGCTTCTCTTTCCCTAGGTAAGGTTACATTGACAATTCTACTTGCTACTACCCTAATGCACTGGTACTGAATTAAACAGCCTAACCTACTGGTCTACTAGTGAAGGTGTAGCGGTGACGTTTGCCAGAGGTTCATCCACCTCTGCTAATGAAGGTGATGAAGAAAAAGTATCTGGGGTTGGAGAGTGGCAATGGGCTGTGTTAAGCTCCATGCAGGTTGGGAGGATTCCTGTCTGAGGATCCTTGCTAGGTTAAGGTTTGGGGTGTGCCGGGTACTAGATCAGGTCCAGGTGTAGAGGTTAGGGTTTGTGTGACTAAACATCCATACTGGACAGAGCTGGTAGTGCTCAGTGCTCCCAAGTGGCCTTGGCAGAGAGTTAGCTTGCTTGCTAGGGCACACAGGCTAGTTAGTGGAGTGCCCTATTATGTCGCAGGTTATGCAATGGAACTTGGAATGATCAATTTCCTTCCACGGTGAAGGAGAAACTGTTGGTGGCTGTACTTTCGGGAAAAAGTAGGTCTTTGGTGGCTCCTTGGTTTTGGAGGAGTTGATTGTGGGGTTAGAATCCCCAGTTGACTGTAGATGAGAAGGGGACTTTAAATCTTGCCCCAGGAGGAGGTCGTAAACTCCTGGAATGTAGCTTGCCACTGCAAGTGTACATACTTTGGAAAGTGAGGTCTGGTTACCCTCAATTGGACGGTGGGGAGGATCAACTTCATGTGGTTGATGCCTTCAATGGTGATTAGATGATGTTCTATTGACGTTAGCACTGTTAAGGGATTCTATCTTCCTTATCAGGGAGATTTGTGCACCAGAGTCATCAAAGGCTCTGATTTATCTTGGAGGATAATAGCTTTGGAGGGGTGCAACGGTTATAGGGCCCTTGAGCTGGGGGGACCGGAGATGAGAAGGGGAACTTCAAATCTTGCTCCAGGAGGTTGAATAACCTCCTGGAATGTAGCTTGCTACTGCAAGGGTACATACTTTGGAAAAGTGAGGTCTGATTACCCTCAATTGGACGGTGGGAAGGATCAACTTAATGTGGTTGATGTCTTCAGTGGTGATTAGGTGACGTCTATCGATGTTAGCTCCGTAAGGAATTCTATCTTCCTTATCAGGGAGATTTTGCGCACCAGAGTCATCAAAGGCTCTGATTTGTCTTGGTGGATGATAATGGATTGGGAGGGGTGCGAATGGTGGTTATAGGGCCCTTAGCCAGGGGGGGTCTAGCGAAGAGGAGTGGGTGACAGCCATAGTAATGGCAGGGATGTTATGGTTTGCGCACCCTCCATAGCTTGCGAACATCTGACCCTTGTGGGCAGTCTTGGTAGAACCTTCTCCAGAACTTCTTCCTTGGCACAGGATGATGGGGCCAAGATGGCACACAGGTTGCGAATCTGTGGGGTCACCAAGGCTTTCAGTAAGCTCTGGCACAGATGAAGAGTCCTCTCTAGCAGTGATTAGACTTGGGGAGGTTAGTGGTTCCTCCTTTGAATTAACCCTTCTGGAACAAGTACGAGGTTAACTGGTTGGCTCACATCTGCCGAAGTGAGGGAGGCAGGCGGTGAAGCAGCTAAATGTTGGCAGAAGACGTGGGATTGTGAGGCACTGTAGGTGTGGGCATGGAAGTTTGCCGAGTGACCAGAGCTTCGGCACTCTCCTTTCGAGCCATCTCCATTACGAGCTCCTTCTCCTTGATGGCTAGCTCATGCTTCCTCTCTTCTTTTTTTCCTTCTTTTTTTCCCCTCCTCTCTGCTTCTTTTGCCTTTCTCAGCTTTTATCTTGCTTCCCTTTCTACTCTGGCGTGTGACATCCAGCTGCACCTTCAGCCACTGGCTGAGTGCTGGTCCAGTATAACTGGCCTCCTTGCCCAGAGTCATGAGGGCTTGGAGCCTCTCTAGCTCCATAGATACAGTTTGTTGGGAAGCAGGGGAAGACATTTCTCTTAGCTGTACAGTAGAGGCACAGTCAGATATGAAAAGGATGGCCAGGAATAGTACTGGATGGGAGTGCCTATTCAGTAAGGTGGCACTCACCTAGACATGGGTTCTGCAAATGTGGTAATGAAACAACGTCTCAAAAGACAGGGTCACTCTGACACTGGGGAAGTGTCACGTAAGTTGGTGGCACTTCTTGAAAGGTACCTCTTAGTAAGGTGGTACTGCCGGCGGAGTGTGCCTTGTAGAGGCCACACTGAGGGGCGTTCCTGAAGGGGTGATAGTCTCCTTTTGGGCAGATAGGCGATGGAATGGAGTGCTCCGTAAGGCTTGAATATCCTTATGCTTGGAGGCACTGGTAAATGGTCGTTCCTAAATGGTGGATACGCCAATGAATAATGGGCAACCTTGTATGTCATATACAGGTCCAGCGGCATTCATTGGTACTTATGGAGGCGTTCCTTAGTGGAGTGATCCGGAAGGAGTAATGATCTCTATGCACGGGAACACTAGTGAATTGGCGTTCTGGAATGGCAGATACACAGATACGTAGGCTACCTGTATGTCTTATACAAGTGCAGTGGCACTTGTGGAGGCGTTCCTTGGTGCAGCCCTAGTAGAGTGCTGGTGTAGCAGCTCTTTTGGAGGTTTTCTGCATGCAGCACTGGTAGTGTGCTGGTGGGTCTCGTGGGACGACACTAAAGGGCAGTATACTAAGGGATATTGAAGGGGAAATGGCACTCTGCTCGAGGCAGAGTGTAACATTGCAGGAGAGAAAGTAAAAGGGGGAGTACTTCAGCAGCCTAGTTGATGGATAGTCCCGCGGAATAGTGGCACTATAAAATGGTTAGGCCTGACATGCATTGGTGGTGGCCAGTCCTAGACTGGTAGCGGCTTCCTTGTATGGAAGTAATTGGGTTGCGTTGGCACTCTATGTGCAGTTTGGTGCTTACAGTATGCGCAAGTCTTTTGTAATAAGAAATGAAAAAGACCACTCAGGCACGACAGGTAGCGGTAAATTAGAAGGGCTCAGTCTTTGGCTGAAGTACTCGGTAAAGGAAATAATGCTTGCAAGACTACAATGGACACGGGCACATATATAATACTCTGTGTAAATGACTCATGAGTAGGTAATAAATGTAGTTCTCTTGGTTTTTGAATAATAGGATCTCTCTCGCTCTCTCTTAGATGAACTCCTTTGTGTTTATTTGAAATACTGATTTTCATTTCAGGTGACGCAATTTGCGTTAAATAATTTCCTTATGTTAAGTTACTTGTAAAAAAAAGACTTGTGCAAGAATGATTTACAACGACGTATTTACGTTGAACAATTCCTTTAATGTAATTTACTTTTAATTTAGGTTTTCTTTACGTATGTTAACTAGCTTCCTATATAACAAGTGAGAAAAATGGTGGCAAGGATTTTAAGAAGGTGTTAGTAAAGAATTTATTGAGAGGTTACATTATGGACGAAGTGAGATGAAACTTGCTCAAGGAGTGTGTGAGCAATGATAAGTGAAACGAGAGGTGGTGAGGGATGCGATGGCAAACAGTTGATGTTGGAGTAAAAGAGCGTGCATTTTACAACACAACAAAATTCGATTTTGTTATTGAAAGCAAAACAACACTAAATTCTCTGGCAAAAGGCTAGATGCTAGTATGAAGATTGAAATTAGTAAAGTCAAAACAGCAAAAGTTACTTTATCTGACTTGAATCATTAAGATAAAAGTTTAAAGGGTGAATTGGTTGCCTAGGAAACTAAAATGACTGGTAGGGTAAAGTGGCGCCTGCTCAGACAGGATAAGAGAGCTAGCTATGGTTGCCAACATGTGGAATTGAGAGCTAAGTCAAAACAAACTCCCCTAACACTTCACAAACAAAAGAATTGTACACTATCTTTGCCATAACTATTAGACGAAAACACTCAATGAATCCCTGGCAAAGGACTTCCTAATTCTAACTAGCACTTTCTGCCATTTAACTAACACTGGCTCGTGTCATCTACAAGCTACAACATGCTAACACAGAAAGTTCGTGGGCATATATTTGTGCGTCGCTAACTAAAACTTTTGGCGCCCTCGCCTTTACATACTAATATATTTAACTGAAACACTTTTTTATACTAAACACTTCTTCAATTACTACTTAACGTACTTTAATGCTAACAATGGTTATAATAAAAATAATAAGAATACTAATAATGATAGTATACCCTTACCTACTTCCTGACTCGTGTCCTGCCTTGCTAAAAAATCATTTACTGTTCATGCTTTTTAAGGAATAATGAGATTTTACAACTTTTCAAGGCTCCTCGTTAGGAATCCTGGCAAAGTCAGCCACTGTTATGTGTGGGGTCGTTTTGGACGTGGGTATATGATTAAATTGTTAAGCCTTGCTGCAAAGATCCGTCACAACCCCCACACATAAGGATATGGAGTAACAAGGATGCACTTTTGACTTACCTTGAGTTAGAAAACTGTTTAATTGGTTAAGGTAGCCATGAAACCAGTCATTAAATTTACATTAAGATTATTAAAAAAAAATTGAACAGCCTGAGACAAACGGAATGTCAGATAGGCAACTTGGAGAGGGCACAGAATACTGTATAAAATTACTCTATTATTCACAGTAACATGAGAGAATGGCCGAATTCACAATCAATGTAAGGCTTGTTTTTTCTGATGGTTGCTGATATCCTAAGGTAATGAAATGCTTGCAAGGAGCCAGAATGCATGAGTTGGCGGGCAGAAATCTGGAAATGAATTCCAGGTTACACACAACAAAAACAAAGACTTTTCGCACAACATTTATGACTCATGTGCTATGGAGGGAATTTATCCTTTTTTCACACACAATGCTGATATGGGGGGAAATCTTATGCTTAAGTGGAATAGCTTAATGAAGATCGTGATCTTGGACAAGTCACAATGAAAGCATGTGTTTGCTAGGTTGGACGAAAGGATGTTCGTTAGAGAAGTGGGAAAATTGAATTTGAAAAGGAGGAGAGGCTGTTTGACTCAGGGGAAAGAACTGGCTATATGAATGTTGGCTTATATATATATATATATTATATATATATATATATATATATATATATATATATATATATATATATATAATATATATATATATATATATAAACCAACACAAAGGTGCTCGCTGGCGCACCCCCAGGTCTCGGACAAAAAGACCAAGGTTGATGTACTCATTAAGCTACACATCAAAGGCATCCATGCACGTCTGAGTTACATTCATATAGCCAGTTCTTTTCCTCTGAGTCAAACAGCCTCTCCCTCCTTTTCAAATTCAATAGTACATTCTTATATATATATATATATATATATATATATATATATATATATATATATATATATATATATATATATATATATACATATATATATATATATATATATATATATATATATATATATATATATATATATATATATATATATATATATATATATATATATATATATATGGACGAATTTTACCAACCCAACACCATGGCGAAAAACGAGGAAACTTGATTATTTACCATCGTGTTACATTATGGGTCTGCATACAAGGAGGATTGCTGCACACTACGCGGGATAATAAACAGAGGCGTAACCCAAAGCCCCTTACCATAAAATAAGCCTCAGGATATATAGTAAGCCCAACCTTGTAGCAGCCTTAATAATGAAGAACAGCACCGCTCCCCGGGGGACCGAAGATGTGCACGAATGTAGTTTACAAATTTACTTGTCCAGAGGAGGTGTGTAAACCTCACAGCCAAAACTACATCGGGCACACTACAACGACCCTTCGGAGACGCTCGCTGGCTCATAGAAATCAAGGGCCATCCATCAACATTACATAGATGTTCACGACAGGAAGCCATCTCTACAAGAGCTCATAGAAGGCACCCAGGTCGTACACAGAGAAGACAACTACGGTCGCCTCTTAATAACGGAAGCAGTGAGCATCGCTATTCAGAAGCCGACCTTGAACGTCCAACAAGAATCGACCATATACTCCCCTCCAGCAGGAGAAGGAATACCCAAGCCAACAGGGACCAGACAGCGCGCCCCAATCCACCGAGAACATCGCGCCCCTTGGAGGCAATGAGAAGACCCAGCGTCAGCGAAAGTCAAGTAACATCCCTCACTCAGGTCGCTGAGACCCCGCCCAACACGAATCAGCAACCGTTAACCAACGTAGACCATTTTGGACATACACACACACACACACACACACTCAAATTTAAATCATACACATTTATGTATAAACAGAAATTATCTCTTGTACCTTTATGCATGCTATAAAAATATATCATATATTTGTACTCCCGTATTTAGATTTCTATATTCATTTTCATTCCTGTATGTATTTTGTAATTTTTATCTAAAACCAACATGTAACATATTAAATTTTGAACATACATTTAATTAAGGAAACTCTAGCACATGGCATTGTATTTTGAATATTTATTTAACCACTGTTTAAACTTTCACTCTTATTGTCGCAGTACATATGTCCTTATATTCTTTGTAACTAAAACAACGCCCTTAAGCTGTTAATCCCTAGACTAACCAGTACCCATACCTCGAGGTCATACCTCCCACACGATGAGATAAATAGGCCGAAAAGTCAGATTGTAAGTCAGTAGTCGCTTGATATGCCATTAGGCGAAACAGCTGTCGTGACAAAATTCAATAAATGGAAGAAGGAAGTCTGCGTATATTTCACCAGAAATTGACGAACGAGAATCGGAAAAAACTTCGTCGGTATGAAGATACCTGCAAGAAACTTATTGATGCCACTAAAGCAATTGCTTTTAACGAATATATATATATATATGATATATATATATATAATATATATCTATATATATATATATATATATATAGTATATATATATATATATCTATATATAGATATATATATATTATATCTATATATATATATATAGTATATATATCTATATATATATATATCTGTATATATATATATATATATATATATATATATAATATATATATATATATATATATATATATGTATATATATATTATATATATATATATAATATATATATATATATAGTATATATATATATATATTGGGATATATATATATATATATATATATTATATATAAGTCTGTACTATTACTAGTTAAAGTACTACTCGTAAGTATATTAACCACCTTTCTGGTAATACGTTCAAATATTGTTGTAAAAAAAAAAAATGACATACAAAGAAAGCCTGTAAACATATGCGATCAAAATCTTTAGATCTTCGCTGATGGAAGATTAGATGTTTTAAGCATAAAACATTGAGAGTAGAATAAAAAAAAAACAAAAACAATAAAAATCCACTCGCCATGCAATGACTATTGGCCCTGATGAATAAGCTTGTAGAAAAAGCAAAAGCTTGAGTAGCAAAAGGTACAAAAGTCTAGGCAAAAAGAAATTGCTTAAAATCTTGGGAATGAAAATTATCACCGTTTGC
>NC_087216.1:49693125-49751224 GCF_015104395.2 Macrobrachium nipponense | reverse complement strand
TATCATTGCCCAGGACATTCATCCATGGAATATTTGTGTAGTTTCTAGTAATTAGAATCTTTTTGTTTAAGATAAGTTTACCTCAGACATAAATCACATGTCCAGAGTTGAGTCTGGTTTACTGCTTGTTTAAGTTTGGTTATCTTCTTTATTACTACTTGTTTGGAGCTAAGTGTTGTAAATAATTTGTAAGTACTTTATATATTATATTTAATATTGCTTACATGCTGTGTTTTCTACACCCTGATTACAACGTATTTGTTTGAAAAGTATATTACAATCTTATACCTATTACCATCTAGATATTTAGCTGTGAAGTGTAATGTATGAAAATCACTGAATAAATTTTTTTTTATGTGCCGTTCTTGAATCAGTGATTGTGAACTAAGACATTTACTGTTACATCTGGCATCAGAACAATTAAGGAAGAGTAATTAAGAGTAAGGAACGTGATAATATTATTATAATATATATATAATATATATATATATACAAATATATAATATATTATATAATATATTATATATATATATTTCATATATATCTATATATATTATATATATATATATATATATATATATATATATATATATATATATATATATATATATATATATATATATATTGTGAGGTGATGTTAGGTTGTTTAATGGAAACAATTGTTTGCCTATGGTGGGTTGTTGCCTCCTTACTTGTTTGTGTTTTTGTGTGGGGCAAGTTAACGTCTGTTGTATTGCCTCTGAGAACGTCAATCATATTTGGTATAGCAGAGTCAGGTACCAGGCAGCAAAGCAGCATGACGACTTGATTTTGAACAGCAGGTATTGGCTATATGTTGTCTACAGAAGTGGGAGGATAAAGTCTTTGGTGAAATAGTTTGGTTCTAGTGAGACAACCAACCTGTTGTCTCTTCGACTTCGCCTTATGTCATCTGTGTTTTTAGGATGTGTTCCTTTTAACAGTCATGGGTTTTGATGACTTCAGTGAGTCTGTTTCGATGTCTGTTTTTTTTTTTTTTTTTTTGTGGTGCTACTTGTAGAGAGTTTATTACCGCTGGGTTATTGTTATTGTTGTTATGATGCTGCCTGTTTAGTAGATATATAATATTGTTGCTGCTGCGTGTTTTGATATTCATAGTGTTAAGTAATTTATTGCTGTGATCTGTGGTGCTTGTAATGTGTGAATTTCTTTGGGTTTTGCAGCTTGAGTGTATTAAGAGTTTTTAATTTTTGATGTAGCTGTATGTTGATTAAACTAATATTTATTGTTTGTGTTATTTTACTATGTTTCATTGTAAAGTGATCTGGTTGTGCTAAATCTGTTTTGATTTGATTTGTAACTTTGTATCTCACTCCTGCCAGATGATTTGATTTATTTATTTTTGCCTAAATCCCAACTCACTTGTAAATTTGTAAATAATACAATAATTTTAAGGTAATTTTTGTGGTTTTGCTCTGCTCTTTCCTACTTTGTTCGTCCCAATTTCCTTTTTTTCCTTTTAAGATTCTGCAAGACCAAGTGCAGTCCATTACATTGGCAACCATGACAGGGTTTGGTTCTGTTTTAGCTGGGAGGGTTGTGACAGCATCGGAGAGTAAAAAGAAAAGAAAAAGTTTTTAATTTTTTTTTTCTGATAGGTAAGGAAGGTGTGAGGGGAAGTTAGGTTGTTTAACTGGAAACAATATTTTGTCTGTTGTGGGTTGTTGCCTCCTTACTTGTTCGTGCTTTTCTGTGGGGCAAGTTAACGTCTGTCATCTTGCCTCTGTGAACGAGTGTAGGGTTTGATATAGCAGAGAGTCAGGTTCCAGACAACAAAGCAGCATGGCAACTTGATTCTGAACAGCAGGTATTGGCTACCTGTTGTCTATGGCAGTGGAAGGATGCAATCATTGGTGGAGCAGTTTTAGTTCAAGTGAGACACCCAACCTGTCTCTTCAACCTCGCCTTTCATCATCAGTGTTTTTGGGATGTGTTCCTGTTAACAGTCGTGGGTTGTTTCGATGGCTTCAATGATGGTCTGTGTACATCCTCTTTGACAGCTGAGTCTGTCTCGATGTCTCTGAGGAGATTGTCTGTTTTTTCTTTTTTTTTGTGGCACTCCCTGTAGAAAGTGCATTATCACTGGGATATTGTTATTGTTGTTATGATGCTTCCTGTTTAGTTATTATTTAATACTGTTGCTGCATGTTTTAATATTTATTCTGTTGAATAATTTATTGCTGTGATGTGTGCTGCTTGTAATATGTGTTAAGGCACTGGACAAAATTGTAATAAGTAGAAATCAGGTCGATAACGAGAGGCGAGACAAGGTTACACATCATAATATTGCCAGTCGCATTGGTGAGATTGCAAGGGCGCAAATGACCTGGATTAGCTCATAAGCACGTGACTGTGACGCCAGGGCATTAAAAAGGATGTGTATATGGGAAATGGAAATGCATAGAATAGACCAGCATGCATGCATTTGTGTGTTCACTAGCATGCATATGTCTGTACGTCGATTAGAATAAATGATGAGATATAATCTCTAGTATGGGAAATAATGGGGCAATTTGACGATAAACTGCCGTCGTAGTCACAAGAGACTATGGAGATCTGAGGAGGTGCTAAGATCCATCAGAAGAGGTAAAGTACATTTGAAAAGTGACTTTTATTTCTGAGGATTGAGAAGGGATGTGTGGTGCGACACTACATATCATTGACAAACTTTAACATTTAATTGTTTGATAACTATATTCTCATTTTCAGAGGGATTCAAAGTCACCATTTAAAATGAATTCTCTAGACTTGTGTTGACAGTTATTGATAAGGACTTATGAATAGTCAGACGGAAGTAGATAATTAGGGTGCTTATCTAAAATGTTTTTGTGGAAGATTAATGGTAGTTTAATGATTTTTGGGATTTTTTGAACTC
Organism: Macrobrachium nipponense; assembly: GCF_015104395.2. Taxonomy (NCBI): domain Eukaryota; kingdom Metazoa; phylum Arthropoda; class Malacostraca; order Decapoda; family Palaemonidae; genus Macrobrachium; species Macrobrachium nipponense. Next base: position 49,748,310 of record NC_087216.1, on the reverse strand, counting down.
ATTTTATTCTATTTTCATGTTAGCTATTTTGGGAAATGAATATTATATTTTTGTAATAGCGGGAGTATGAAGTCACCTAGAGTATTAATGATTCAGCTAGCTACAGAGATGACAAACAAGGGGACCATCACAGGTAGGTCACGCATTCCAGTTAGGAATTCTCTCCTGTTATTTAGACGGGGGTCATTTTCACCCTCGTAACAGTGGTGGCAGCGTTAAAAGGCATTCAAGCCTATAGATTACGTTTCTGGAGAGACTAGGGTTTTATAGATTAGGTAAATGTTAGGAAAAACTTGTTATAATTATGTATATTTGGCAACTGAATCTCTATTGCTGACAAAAGGGGGTTTAAGTTGTAGTCAGCGGAATTCAGGTGTCAGCCGGGCTTGGCAGTGCCATTAGCTAGTGAGTAAGGATATGAAGTGTCTTAAGGTGGGAGTAATTACGGGGAATTAATTACATGCAGTTGCAAGTGTAACTAAATATTACACGCAACTGCAAGAGCAGATAACTGTGTTCATGTGCCGAAACCTATGAGAATGTAAGTATTACAAGTCTATTTCATTTTGGTATCCCTGTGGGATTCAATTGACATTAGAGGTTTGTTGTTAGTGCAATGCATTCGAAAGAGTAGCATGACATGTTTCATTTTTGTATGTGAGCATGAGGGGGAAAGAGGTTGCTGATTGATTCCTTTCTCGCTCACCTCTTCCCGTTTTCTGTCAACCAGCTCTTCACCTTGTCACAGTTGCGAACAGCTGATAACCTTGCCCTTCAAAAGTGAAAGAGTAGATCTCCTCCCGTACAGTTGAGGGATAATTTATTACCTCAGTGTTGGTGGTTTGTATGGGGGATAAATATATTGATGTTATTGAGGTCGGGACAAATCCTAAATTATATGAGTCCCTCAAAAGAAGGCCAAATGGCCGAAGCAGGTGACAGTCAAACTTTGGTGCATAAGATAACTAACATAAATGCACGAGTCAGCCCTTTTCAAGGCAAGGTGGATGGCGCTCTGTCCCAGCCAGAGCAAATTTTTATTGAGGGAGTGAATAACTACTTAAATGCCAAGGGAATTTAAAATGATGTAGAGGCATTCACATATGCAAAAGCCTTGTTGGGTTTCAATAAAGGGGATTTGGCTTATCACTGCCGGAGTTTCCAATACACAAAATGTCAGTCATGGACCGAGTTACAATTATTTCTGTGGGCAGCATATGGAACAAAGGAACATGGAGATATGATGAGATACTTAATTAAGAGTATTGTACAAGACTAGGAAATGGACAACAAGCCTTATTGAGCAAAGCTGAAAACATTTTGACTCGGCGGGAGAATGGATACAGAAATTGAAAAAGTTCACATGGGTAAATGGGAATAACATCTCACTGAACAACTTACAGAAATTAATAAATTTTCCCCAGCTTCTACATAACGTACCAGTCGCCATTGTAGATAGTTTTGATGAAAAGATTGAACCCACATCAGACGAGGAACTGATTTATTCCCAAATTTAGAAACATATGTCCAAATGTCCCATGGTGGAATAGTACATTTTTAAAGGAACTGGTCCGAGAGATATGATGCAAAAGACTGAGATTTTCCTTCTCCCCATTTGTGTGCAAAAGTGGGATATAAGAAAGGTTCGATGGATCAAGGGCAACAGCAGTTGCGTTGCTTCAATTGTAATAAACCAGGACACACAAAAAAATTATGTAGAGTCAAATATTGTGGCATATGCAAAAGTGCAGATCATTTTTGGCAGTCTTGTCCATCTCAGATACAGAGGGATGCAAGACCTACACCTTAGAAATTCGGGAGTTATAATATGAGAACTTCCTAGGCAGGTCACTCAAAAGGGCGAAAGAATCAAGGAAATTTTGGGAAAGCTAATCAACTAAAAGGGTAGAGATGATTTGTACGTGCCATTGTGGTCTCGTGGGGGACACCCTAGAGCTCGGGCCGATAGTAAATGGTACAATGGAGGATGTGAAGGGCCTAATTTTTATTGATACAGGATCTTCAGTGAATTTAATGGACCATGATCTGTATCAATCCATGTTCTCCAAATACCCTTTGAAACCTTCAACGGAGACGGTGCGGGATGTGCAAGCCCATAGATTAAATACCTTGGGTTTTATAAGAATACAATTTACTCTGGGTGATAGAGTACTGATAGAACCATTTTTGGTGACAATAGGGTTGCATTGGGCAACAGACTTTTGCTGGGCCATCCTGCATGTAGGAGACACAGGTTATCGGTCCATACAGGTGTTAGTGGCATAACAGTTGGGATACCGGGTGTTTTTATCCCATATGTGGATACAGGCGGAACTTAGGATACTAAGGTTAATATGGGTAGCAGTGAAAATAGGGGTAATATTGGTGGTGATATTGGTAATGATACTAATGATATGGGGAGTGGTGATATTGGAACCCACACTGGTGATATGAGTAATAATGGCGGCGGGGTTGGTGATGATAAAGGGGATACTGAGGACCATGATAGTGATATTTTGGCGGTTTTAACAATTGTGGTATGGGTGGTGATACTAATACTGATACTAACAATAGGGTCATGGTGGATGCAATGAGGACCACAGGTGGTGATATTTATGGGGACATGGAAGAACAGGGAAGTACTAACCACAAATATAAAGGTGTTTTATCAAAGGATGCTTCTTTAAATCCAGGTACAAAGACTATGGTAAAAGTCAGACTGAGGGAAGTGAAAGAGCCCCAAAGAGGTGTCATAATTGATAGGTACAAAGACTATGGTAAAAGTCAGACTGAGGGAAGTGAAAGAGCCCAAAGAGGTATTCATAATTGATGGTAGCAAGAAACTAAGAGGGATCATTAGCACCGTATCGGTGAACAGAGCATCAAATACTGGGTTACATGGGTGGAATTACTGAACTGTAATGATACAGTTAGGAAATATCAGAAGACACTTATGTGGTAGACCTCCAAGATTGGAGCGGTGATAGTGGCTCAGTGGGTATTGTAGAGGGGGAAACTGAGTTTTCAGAGGCAGAAATACAATCAAGGAAGAAAATCTTTAGAGATCCCTTAGCTAATGCAGACTACAAAAAGAGCATATAGAAGCGGTGAGCGAACATTTGGCGGAATTTTGGGATACAGTAGGCTTACAAAGGGAAAAGTTAGGACTAACTAATGTGTTAAAACATAAGGTGAATCTAGAGGAAGGTATGAAACCCTTTTTTATTCCTCTATAATAGGAATCCTATGTTAAGGTACCATAAAAACTGCTTAATCCGGATTACAAGTTTCCTCTTATAAAGAATTAATAATTCAACTCTTTTATCCCGTTACGAAATGTAGTTTGTATCACCCACATAAATTACCGCTGCAGTATATCAGTGGCATTTCCCGAATGAACTTTTAAAATTTCTCACAATGGAATGTCATCATCTAAACTTAAACTTAAACTTGTTGATTTCTTGTTATCGTTTTTAACAGTATTAATGAGCGTTTTATCTGTAATTCTATATCTTTTTGTTTCAATATCTAAACATCAAAACACAGTTCTTTATAATTTAGTTTTGACATGAAAAATATCTTTGGAAACGATTTTAGCCCAATATTCCTCACTGGCAGAAAGTGCCAATATTAAGGAGAGCGAATAATACCTGAAAGGAAAAATTCTCGTTTCACATGAACGATTTTACTGTAACTATAACCATTTCCCCTCTTTGATACAATAATATTTAAAAACAAAATTGTGATCTAATTACCGATAAATTTAATCTTCAAATGTATGCGCGCACGCACACACACATATACAAACACAGGCGGGTAGAAAATGGGAGTGTGAGGATAGGTAGGAAGAGGGAGGGAGATGATAATTTAAACGGAAAGGAAGGAATTGCGTTATGATGTGCAAATGGGAGTTGTTGAAGTAGTACTAAATAAGTAAAAATATTACTCATAAAAGTAGGTATAACTTTTGTTATTAACTTCTACGGCAAGAATTTTCCTAACGTTTGTGGAATTTCTCAATTAATTAACCTTAACATTTTCGATTTATAAAAGTGCTGAACTGAAATGCTTATTCTTATACTTGAGAGAGAGAGAGAGAGAGAGACGAAGAGAGAGAGTGGGTTGTGGGGGAGTTGAGGAGGGTGATGAAGTTAGCATTAGAAAAAGAGCCAGATCACGGCAAAATGAGCTGAAAGAAGTTCAGTCACAAAGGGCACTTATTAAAAAACTTCTAGGCAAGCCTTGTGTCATCACTTCATCAATAAGGAAGACACACATTGTAAGAAGGAAATCAGGCAACGAATACAACTGAAATCCTAATTAATAAGGCGATAACCTACATGTGGAACGCCACGGCTGTCAGACAACCATCGTTTTGAATGCCGTGTCTTTCAATTGCCTCCAGTTGGGTACCTGGAATTAATGAAGGTCAGGCTGAATATATCGGTTCCTGCATTGTAGTCAAACTCATAATGCCATCCCGCAAGAGAATGTGCTGGAAGTTCAGCGTTCTTTATAGGTGAATGTAATGTAAAGGAAGCTTCATTGGGAAAAAAAGGAAGAACGTAAGAAATAATAACAAAAAATGTCTACTAAATTCAATATAGATAAGAGAAAACAAAGAAATTTAGCAGCGTACTCCAAACAGGATTCATAAAGAAATGTAATAACAACAGTCCTAGAATACGGTTAGTCATATTTATGAGTTCTGAAAATTGTAACGTGTTTTCAATAAATGATTTAGTAATACCTGACACAAGAATCTTGCATGAATGTTTTATCTTTCAACACCTGACTCAGCGCATAACCTGACCCTAAAGGGGACTTCTGTGGGAAATAGAATTTAAATAAAACTAAATTCCTCAGTGCATCCAACAGTGGAAGATAATTCTGATGAAGGTAGTGAAAGATAATGAAAGTATGGAGACCATCTTAAGGAATAAGTCAGTCACCGGTAAAATGATCAACTATTTGAATATTCCAGAGTTTTTTGGATTACAAGATACCTATTAGTGTTGCTCAGTGAGTAGCATGTACTTATCATCTCAAACACTGGAGTATAGTTTCCATATTAAAAATAATGTAAAAAGAATAATAAAAGCGAGTAAAGAATAGGCAACAGAACAGTAATTACAGTTCTCTGATAGCATTAGTTTCGAAATGTGAGAAAAGTGCCTGTATAGTTATATCAAAGAACTAGAGGTGTTCGTGAAACACTGTCCAAGATAATGTATAGGCTTGAGTTGGATATTAGTGTATGCACATTGGCAGTGCACGCCTAAATTCAGTATAGTCCTATATACCGGGTGTTTTGAAATTAGGACCCCCTTCCACAGAACAAATGGAAAGTTATGAAGTTTTCTGCTATAGCCTATCTCAAAGTGCATTATCTTAAGGTTTTATTAAGTTATTTTTAATTTTACATTTCATGTATTTTCAGACTGAGTGACGGAGTTAGAGACAGCCATAGCTAACAACTCGGAGGAAATCAGATGGATTAAACGAATCCGGACCGTAACCTTCAGAGATGCCAGGGATGCTGGTGCATCCTTCATTTTACATTCCTGGGTAGCTAAATACATTAAAATACATTTGTTAAAAGAAACTGGAACAAAAATCCATGTCACTGTCATTGCAAAAAGAGTGAGAATCTTGGAAGGCCTAAATTCCTTTCTCAGGAGTCAATAGACATCATATCTGAGGTAGTGAGTAGACCAAGAAAGTCTTTACATAAATTGGCGGTTGAACTAGCAACAAAAAGGGAAAAGAAGAGAAGTTATAGTACTGTATATCGTGAGTTGAAAAAATCTGGTATCAAGCCATTTCATGTTATCAGCAAGCCCAACATCACTCAGCAACAGAGAGAAGACCGTGCATGGTTTTGTGGGTCATTTCTTAAAGATTGGGATGAAGCTGACTTTCTCCATGTTGCTGCACCAGATGAATTCTTCATTTACACAGTCAGGAGGCCAAGTCATAAAAATGACATTATTTGGGCTGCAAAGTTGGATGATATCAGCGATGCTGTGCGGTATCACCAAGTTGTGAGATTTCCTGAATGTTTGGAAATTTTTCTGTTTCACAGCCAAACAGTTAATTGGATCGTCAAAGAAATAGGGCAATCATGGAATAGCGAATACTTCAGAGAAACTGTGTTTACTGGTGGAGTATTTCCTTTTCCTCAAAGATCCTGATAATAAGGCTCTTCAGACATGGGAAGTTCTTCAGAACAGTGGTATCAATTTCTTCTTGTCAAGTGAATATCCAGATAGTTCCCCTGACCTTAATGTGTGTGAAAACATAGGTAGTACTTTAACAAGCCTCAACGACCTGTGAAGAGAGGTGACCGAAGTGCTCAGGGAAATGGAGTTTGAGTCTCAGTTTTTTTGCAATTTGCTGAAATCATACCCCTCAAGAATGCAGGCTGTGGTACAGGCAGATGGAGGCCACACAAAATATTAAATACTCAGAGAGAAACTTAAATGAATACCTGTTCTGAATTACTTTTGTTTTTCTCCATATCAATTTTAGTTTGCGCTGTAGAGGGAGGGGGACGGGGGCTCTAATTTCGAAACACCCTATTCTTATGGGACACATATCTCTTTAACATACTGAGAATGACACTGAATGTACACATATAAGCAACCATAATCGTATGAGTACACTGGTTAGCAAGTACACTTAATTTAAGAAAATATGATCAGGCAAACAGGATTCAGGAATAAAAGAAATATCGGATAATAAGAGAGAGAGAGAGAGAGATGAGTACAGAAGAGGAGAGAGAGACGAGAAGAGGAGAGAGAGAGATGAGAAAACTAGAGAGAGAGAGAGAGAGAGTATCTTGTGTATGCGAACCTGTGTGTACAGGCCTATATACCCCTGTCAGACATACATAGGCATCTCTAACGCAAAAGATACACATATAAGGAACCACAATACCACACTGATAAGGAAGCAGGTCTATAGACATATGGACAGGCGGCAAAAACAAGTTCAAAATAAAAAACTTCTCTGGCGAGAGAGAGAGAGAGAGAGAGAGAGAGAGAGAGAGAGAGAGAGAGAGAGAGAGAGAGAGAGAGATCCAAGTTGATAAGGAACAATCTACCATCACTGTACAATGCTTTATTAATGAAGGGTCTGGTCTAGTTAACGTAACACCGATAAGTAAGGTGAGTGTGGGACATTACCACAGGTATTCAGTTAATGATACAATGTTAATAGCTATTTAATCTGATATTGGACGATCTGGCAACTACATGTTTCTGGGAATGTGGATGCTCTGTTTACAGTGAAGGGGATTTTACATTAGACAAGGCCTTTAAACAAGATTAAAAAAGAATACTATTATAATTGAACAAACTCATAAGCGCTCTATTAAGCAAATTTCGCCATTCTGAGAAATTAACCGATCAAGATGCCTGATACAACTAGAATTGAATTGTTGCCATAACCTGACTTAGCTATTTTTTTTTATTTCTTAAGAACAAAGAAAAGTACACCCCAATGATAATAACTGTGCCATACAATATCTTCTTTCCCAACGTTATCCTTACATTAAGCGGTTGGTTACCTGATGGGCCTCTCCACTGCCTTCTATCAAAGGCATCATCCTCCACCAAACCTCTTTTCTCCATATCTTCCTTGACTTAATCTTGCCATCCCAAGCCCTCGTCACTCTCTCCTCATCATCCCTCCTCATTACATGCCAATACCATCTCAATCATGACTTTCTTATCAACTCTGTAATCTTTACTAAGCCTGCCCTTCTTCTTATTTCATCTTTTCCAAATCTCTCAAGTGGTGATGTTCCCATAATCCACCTCAGCATTCTCATCTCTGTTCTCTTTAGCTTGATTGGTATTTTCTTATCACATACCATTCCAGCTACCTCTTTCCACTGCCCCCATGCAGCTTTTATCCTACTGTCAACATCAGCCTCACATTCTCCTTCTTAGCTTAAAGTTGATCCTAAGTATTTAAACTTTTCTGCCTGTCTTATAATCGAGCATCTTCTTTCTTGTATTACTATGCTGTCTCTATATTCCATACTGTTCAGTAAAACCTCTGGTTTATTCACATTCTGCTTTAAGCTACCCCTCTCTAAAGACTCCTGCCTCTTTCCAACCCTTTCCTTGTAGGTCCTCCCTCATTTTCAGCAGTAATCACCAGATCATCAGTGTACAACACCTCCCACAGCTCTTCATTCCTGTCCTGATTTCTTCACTCAACACATCCATGACCAGCACAAACAAAAATGGGCTTAGTGCTGACCCCTGGTGTAATCCAACACTAACTTCAAAGTTTTCTGTTTCCCATACTGCTGTTATCAACTAGTTCTTTTATATATCGTCTCGACCAGCCTCACCGACTTTTCTGGGACTTTCCTTTTCCTTAAATAACAAAACATCACTTTGCATGGGATTTTATCATATGCTTTCTCTAGGTCTATAGATGCACTATAGAGCTCCTGGTTTCCCTGTAGCCTCTTTTCCTGTGGCTGCCTTACTATGAAGATGGCATCCACTGTCCCTCTTCCTCTCATGAATCCATACTGTTGTTTCCCAAACTTTTCAATCTCTCTTAATCTCTCATCCAATACTCTCTCTAAAACTTTCAATCCACGCTCTGTTAGTTTAATTCCCCTGTAGTTACCACAGTCTATGACATCTCCCTTCTGCTTGTATATATATACCAATAGACTCTCCTTTCAGTCCCTTGGTATTTCTTCTTCTTCACATATAGCTTTATAAAAATCCAACATCCATTTCTTCCCCTCTGTACCTAGTAATTTGATAATTTCAATTTGGAACTCCGATGGACCTGGTGATTTACCATTCTACGTTTTCCTTAATGCTCTCTTGACTTCTGTATCCTGTATATCCATCACTGGTCCCTGCACCCTCTGTGCTTCCCCCATCTCCTCTCTCTCTTTTTCAGTATTTAACATTTATTCAAAATATTCTCGCCATCTCATCTTAATGCCTTCATCCCTATACAATATATTTCCATCACTATCCTTAATAACACCCAATTTACCCACATCCTGTCTCTGCCTTTTCCTCAAGTTTGAAATCTTAAAGATATCCTTTTCTCCTCCTCTTGTTCCTAGTCTTTCATCCAGCTGTGCTGCCCTACCAATAGCCATACCTACCCTCCTCCTTGCCTCTCTTTCCTCTTCTCTGTACCTTACCTCCACAACCTGTGTAAGCCTTACTTTCCAGAGTGTCTTTTAATTGATTCTCTCACCACCACTTTCCTTCTCTTTCACACTCCATATCCGCTGGTTGTTCCCACCAGTTCTTCTGCTTCCCCAACACATGTTTTTCTCCTGTCTGCCCAGATAGTTTCCACTCTGTTACCCGGTCCAAATTCTATGTTCCTCCTAAATTGCTCCCCTTTTCTCCTTTAAGGTCACAAATCTTATTTCTAGATCTTCTCTTTCTCTTCTTGGGTTTCCTACCTCTCATTTTGAAATCCTTCACCACCAACCTATGCTGTTTAACGCACACTTCTCCCAAGATCACTTTGCAGTTTGTTACATTGCCTTTGTCGGCTACTCTAACTAGGATGTAATCTATTTGTCCCTGCATTTATCTAACATTTGAAACAATGTGTTCATACAGGCCAATTCAAATATCATAGGTACACAAATCACAAAATGTTACAATATCAGAGGAGCTATTTAAGCCAATCTGAACGATTTCAGAACAATGATCTATATAGTTAAATAGTACACCTGCACACACACCGACATATTAAGTGAACTATTCTAAATCATTAATAATATCAACATTGTTGAAATGGTGCATATATGAGTTTTGCAGCTTTAAGGTAGTTTATTTGTAATACGAAGAATTTTGCCTCTCCTATATTATAAGCAATATATATATATTATATAGAGATATATATATATATATATATATATGTATATATATATATATTATAAGAATATATATATATATATATATATATATATATATATATATATATATATATATATATATATATTTATATATATATATATATATATATATATATCTATATATATATATATATATATATATATATATATATATATATGTATCTATTTATGCGTGGGAGTTCCAGTATCCACTTTCGCGTACTGGCTGTTGCAAACTTTCCGTTGAAGAAATCTTGTAAAATAAGATGTTCCTTGGCCTTGGTCTCTCTTGCATACGTACGCGAGGTAACTGAAGTAAAACTTGAACAATGCCCACACTATGAAGTCCGAAAAAATAAGTTTTAATACTGCTCACTTTTCTAGAAATTTTGTCTCTGATACAAATAAAATGTTGAATAATTTACCTAGTACAGTTATGGAATGTTTGGTCTCCAAATGTTCTGTTCTCCAAATTCATTCCTGCATTCAGCTGGCGCCTGCTTAATTCAGGGTTTTATGCTTTATTTTCCCCATATTTATTTATATATTACCTATACCCTTTAACTTGTGTTTTTCAACAGGCCCGTCGCCGTTTAGAGCCCTCTTTGGTCTGTTAACTCTTTCCATAAGAAAGAAAGAAAGAAAGAAAGAAAGAAAGAAAGAAAGAAAGAAATATAAGATTTCGGGTTTTGAGAAATGTAAGATTGGGAAAACAAAGTATATAAGTATAATTTAATAAGAACACAGTAGATAAGTATTACAAATTATCTGAACTCAAACAGTTAAACAGTAAAATATAGTTAAAATCTCTCATATATTAGAAGATACTTATTGACAATAAAGAATCAGGCGAGTACTTGAGAAATCTCTAATGACAAAGACACACAATCATATACATACATACATACATACATACATATATATATATATATATATATATATATATATATATATATATATATATATATATATATATATATATATATATATATATATATATATATATATATATATATATATATTAATATATCTTGATTATATATATATATATATATATATATATATTTATATATATATATATATATATATATATATATATATATATATATATATATATATATATATATATATATATATATATATATATATATATATATATATATATATACTATTAGTATTTATATATATATATATATATATATATATATATATATATATATATATATATCTATATATATATATATATATATATATATATATATATATATATATATATATATACCTATAGTATATATATATATAATATATATATATATATATATATATATATATATATATATATATATATATATATATATATATATATACTATATATATATATATATCTATATATATATATATATATATATATATATATATATATATATATATATATATATATATATATATATATATATATATATATATATATATAGTATATATGTATATATGTATATATATATATAATATATATATATATATATATATATATATATATATATATATATATATATATATATATATATATATATATATATATATATATATATATATACTATTATTCAAGCTACAAATGTCCTTTAATATCTAATTCGCTCTGCCTTGGAATTGATATATTTTCAAATATGAATATCAAAGGGGAATTTTCTATTTTAGTTGATAATAATTTTGTCCTTTCGTGAGATCAAACCACCGTCCAGAGGACAGGGATGAAATCAAGGCGACAGTGACCTTATCGTATTGATTCGTCCCTGTCCGCTGGACGGTGGCTCGATCTCATGTGCGGACGAAATTATTATCAACTAAAAAAATATATATATATATATATATATAGATATATATATATATATATATATATATATATATATATATATATATATATATATATAATATATATATATATAATATAATATATATATATATATAATAGCTACAAATGTCCTTTATTATGTAATTCGTTCTACCTCGGAATTAATATAATTTCATATATGTTAACCAAAAGAAAAGTTTGTAGTTGATAAGAAATTTGTCGGCTCACGGCACGAACCATCAAACCCATCGAATTCAGGACGCACAGTGCATTTGAGAGGCGGCATAAACTTAGACCCTCTTGCGTTGGTGGCGTGGTTTAAGGCTCCACTATGCGTCCTGAATTTGTTGGGTTCGATTTTTCGCGCCCGTGAGCCGAAAAAATTTCTTATGGACTCAAAAATTCACCTTTGGTTAACGTATATCAAAATATATTAATTCTGAGGTAGAGCGAATTAGATATCAAACGATATTTGTAGATCGATGTATGCAAAAGAATCACGGTAATGTAATATGGCTCATATATATATATATATATAGATCTATACTATATATAATATATTATATATATATATATATTAAATACAATATATATATATATATTAATATATATATATATATATATATATCATATATATAATATAATATATATAATATATATATATATTATATATAATTAATATATATATATAATTAATATATATATATATATAAATAATATTATTATATATATATATATATAATATATATATATATATATATATAATATATAATATATTATAATATATATTTATTATATATATATAAATTATATATATATATATATGTGTGTGGTGTGTGTGTGTGTGTGTGTGTGTGTGTGTGAGGGAGACGTGCTAAGATTTATTCAAATTTTAATAAGGAAATCGTTTTGTATCATTGGAACTTCATTTCCTTGTCCACAGAGATTTCTTATGTACTTGCCTGATTATGTATTTGCAATAAGTGTCATCTAATATCTGAAAGATTTTAGTTGTCATTTACTATTTAACTTTTCTGAGTTCAGATATTTTGTACTACATATACAACATTTTCTTATTAAACTATACTTTGTTTTCCAGATCTCGGATTTATCACAATTTGTGACCTAATATTTCTTTCTTTCTTTCTCATGGAAAGAGTTAACATGCCAAAGAAGAGGCTCTAAAAGGGAATCGGCCTGTTAAAGGCACAATTATATATATATATATATATATATATATATATATATATATATATATATATATATATATATATATATATATATATATATATATATATATATATATATATATATATATATATATATATATATATATATCAAGATATATTAATTCTGAGGTAGAACGAATTAGATATTAAACGATATTTGTAGATCGACCTATGCATACGAATCACGGTAATGTAATATGACTTATATATATATATATATATATATATATATATATATATATATATATATATATATATATATATATATATATATATATATATATATATATATATATATATATATATATATATATATATATATATATATATATATAGGCAACATAACAATTATGTGCGGCAACACTGCCATTATTTCCCGCCATATATACTATACATAAATCAGTTCCTCTCCTGTGGTCACTGAAGCGTGAAGCAAGCAACTTCCTTCGGCCTTCATATCGCTGTATCTGTTAATATATGGAATTTTAAAGAACCTACTTATTTCATTTAATCACCCTTCGTTCCATTCATCACATGGACGTATGTGGCAGGGTTACAGGCCACAATAACTATTCCCAGAAACGTATTGTTGCCAGATCGTCCAATATCAGATTGAAAAATTAATCTGTTAACATTGTATCATTGTCTCATCGTTGTTACGTATTCAAGACCCTTCGTTAATGAAGCATTGTACAATGATAGTAGTTTTCTTTATCAACTTGGATATTTCTCTCTTACTGTCCTAAATTATGCATTTCTGAATCCTGTTTGCATGCTCATATTTTCTTAGGTGTGCTTATAAACCAGTGTACTCCAATGGTTATGGTTTCATTTGTGTGTACATTCAGTTCATTTTTAGTAAGTTCAAGAGATATGTGTCCTATAGGAATATATAGCCCTGTACTGAATATAAGCCTATACTTTGCACGCACGTACACACTGACAAACAGCCAACTCACGACCACTGTGTTTCACGAACACCTCTTGTTCCTTAATACAACTACATCGGGATTTTGCTCATATTTCGAGAATAATACCATCGAAGAATAATAATTAGTGTCACGCTATATATCCATAATTCGCTTTTATTAGTATTTTTTTATATTAATTTTAATATGAAAACTTCACTCAATTGTTGGAAATGATAACTATGCGGAACTCACGGAACTCACTGAATAACATTTAATAAGTATCTTATAAGCCAATAAATGCTGGAATATTCAAGTAGTTGATCATCTTAAGGGTGACTGACTTATTCCCTTAAGATGGTCTCCAGACTTTCATCAATTCCCACCCCTAATCCCCCTCTTCATTTATTTATTCATCGTCATTTATGCTATCCACGACACTATCATTGTCATTGATCTTTTCATCTCTCACCAGCCTCCTCAGAATTATCTTCCACTTCTGGATGCACTGAGGAATTTATTTCTATTTAATTTGTACAGGATGGTCCGAAAGTCTTGTTACCCCTACCAAAAGGTACCAATAATAGAGGTACAAGTATTTCAATAATATAGAATACATATCCTGGATTCAGTTTATTCACTGTAAGAACAATAGAACGAAATAAGAACACTGAAAAAATTGAAGAACAAGTAATATAGTGATAGAGAAGAAGATGCAGTGGATTTAGCTTATTTGCTCTAATTGATAGTGTTACACATTGAGACGGTCTGTATGATCACCATAATTTTCGTGACACAAAATGATGCGGCGCCATGTTCTGTGTGATATTCGACTAAGCTTTGCTTTGATAATTGACGAAAATGCTGCTCGTGCAGCGTCCTTCAACTGTTGGGTATTTTGGTATTGTTCAAGAGAAACTTTCTCTTTGGTAGGGGTAACACGACTTTCGGACCATCCTGTATTTCTCGCAGAATTCACAATTAGGATCAGGTTACGTGCTTATGGTTGTGGAAGACAAAACTTTTATTATAAGATTGTTATTTCAAGTAAATGACATACAATTTTATATAACTTGTACAAATATGAGTAACAGTATCCTAGGATTGTTGTTATTTAATTTATTTATGAACCTCGTTTGGAGTTCGCCCCTAAATTTCTTTGTTTTCTCTCATATTAATGAAATTTAGTAGATATTTCTTCTTATTATTGCTTATATTCTTACATTATTTTTCTTTTTGATGAAGCATCCTTTGCATTGCATTTAAGTGTATAGAACACTGAATTTCTAGCCCCTTCCCATGTGAGATGACATTATGAGTTTCTTTACATTACTGGACCTATATACTCAGCCTTACCTTCATTAAATCTAGTTATTCAACCGAAGTCAATTGAAAGACGCGGAATTCAAAACGAAGGTGGCCTGAAATCCGTGGCGTTCCACCAGTAGGTCATCTCCAATTAATTAGGATCTTTATTATTTTATTCGTTGCCTGATCCTTCTTACAATATGGGTCTTCCTTACTGATGAAGTGACGCAAGGCTTGCCTAATAAGTGGCTTTTATTATTGAAGTTCTTTCAGCTTATTTTGCCGTGATCTCGATTCTTTTCTAATACCAGCTTTATCTCTCTCTCTCTCTCTCTCTCTCTCTCTCTCTCTCTCTCTCTCTCTCTCTCTCTCTCTCTTTAAGGCATAGGAATAAGTATTTCAGTTCAGCACTTTACAAGTCGAAAATTTTAAGGTTAATTAGTTGGGACATTCTGCAAAAATTTTTTCAAATTCTTGCATTAGAAGTTAATACCAAAAGTTATACTTTCTGTAATATTTTCCATTCAGCAGTAACATGTTTACCTAACTAGTAATTGAACAGATTTTATTTGGACATCCTAATGCTACTACTTTCGTTTTTAATCCTACGGATTTTTATCTCCTTCCCTGAGAGAGACATTCTGATTATGTTTTCATTTTCATACATGTCTCTAATCAACTATATTAATCTTTTTCCCCTCTTCTTACCTTTCAGGGTCATTGCCTGGTATCCTTGCACTCCAATTTTTCTACTCTCCTGTGTTTGTGCATGTGTGTGTGTGTGTGTGTTTAATGGTTAAATTCATCAGTAATTAGATCACAATATTATTTTTCAACATCATTGTTTCAAAGGGGCGAAATTGTTATAGTTACAGTATAACTATTCATATGATATGAAAATTTTTCCTTTCAGTTACAGTTCACTTCCTTAATATCGCCACATTCTGTCAGTTTGGAACATCATACTAAAATAATTTTCCCAGATACTTTTCATGTCATAACGATAACATAAGAGATTGCGATATGATGTTTAGATATAAAAACATAAAAGACCTAGAATTACTGATAAAACTTGCGACAACGCTCGTTAATACAACGAGCTGTTAAAAACAATAACAATAAATCAATAAGTATTTTCATATACTCTCATTAATCTATGAAATGCGTTGAAAATTGCCTGATGAAATCAAGGGAGCAGCGAATTCACAATTACAGTATGGTGAAAGCGATAAGCATTCACAAGGTCACTGTATGGAGGAGCTGATGCGAAATACATTTCAACACAAACTGGTATTCCCTAATCGCTTCCGGGCTTCAAGCGACGTGACCTACATTTAATTGATCATTTCCCTTAACAAGCAAACCATTAACGAATTACACTCAAGTGTTAAATATGCGCCGCTAAGCATTCTTAAAATGGTGCCATCATTAAATACATGATAATGTTGTACACGATATATATATAATATATATATATATATATATATATATATATATATATATATATATATATATATATATATATATATATATAGATATTTATATATGTATATATATATATATATGTAATATATATATATATATATATATATATAATATATATATATATATATATATATATATATATATTATATATATATATATATATATATAGTTGAAAAACAAAAGGCTGGGTGTAGATCCTGACCAGTTTCGACTTATTTCCAAGCCATTGAGGAAGGACTGATATATAGTATTAGAAGTCACAAATATATATACTACTGAGGCATTACTGACAAACATACACACCGCCATTTGAGACTCTAGATCCACCCACAGGCGTGTGTGAAGGTAGGAGTGGCTTTCAAAACTCATTTGGCAAAAATTCACAATGTATTCTCAAGGGACACTGTAACCACCTAGGAGACAACAAATCCACACCTGAAAGGTGTCAGGGAGGCGGGGTTGGAAATCTCTTTACCACTACTGCCGTCTTCTTGACTGATGTTCATATTATGTTTGTAACTTTATTTTATAAAGCTATACTCAATGATGTTCCTTTCCATTGCATTATTAGAATAAACAGTTCTTTATGCCCCTTCCCAGTTAATAGCCTGATTATTCTCACTAACATATACAAAAATAGCACTGTTTCCCTGTGCATATCTCACACATTTTTTGTTGCTCTATTCCCTTTTCCAGTGCTTTACCCGTTTAATGTAAAAGTTGTCACTTGACTTACATGGAATTTGATATACAAATCTTTTAGTATTGTCGGGGGAGTTCTTGATAAGTACATGTTTTATTGTTTTATTGTTTTTAAAAGCAACATTAACACCAAAATTTTTCAATAGATGGGGGTTATCTTTCATATTATTATTATAAGGTAGTAATAATGAATGTTTTGTGTTTTAAGGTTCATTTTGGTTTTAATACATGGTCTATTTTGCCGCATCTAATACATTGTTTATTACACTATCAGGATATTTCAGTTCCTTGCCTGTATTCCGAATCTTATCTATTTCCTGATCTGTATATGCTCTTAGAAACATAGATGTAAACAAAGATTTTTTAACCTTGTTGTTTTGTCCAGAATAGAAATGCACATGGGAAGAAATATTAGTAGGTTTTCTGTAAGCACTATATTTAAACCCATTATTATTTCTCCGTATGAGGGCATCCAAAAAGAGTAGGCATCCATCATTTTCCATTTCAATAGTAAATTTGATTGATGGTACTAATTGATTTAACCTGGCAAAAAAAAATTATTTATATCTTCGTTCCCTGCCAAACACAAATTATGTCGTCAACATATCTGAACCAAACTACATTGCGTGGGATTAGGTTGTTTAATATTTTCTTTTCAAAATATTCCATATATAAGTTACTTAGCACTGGGGACAGAGGGTTTCTCATTGCCATACCAAAATTTTGTGAATAAAAGTTTACATTTAATTCAAATTTACATTCTTTCACACGTAATTTAATCAGTTCAATTAACGTGCTTTTAGGAAATGGGATATCCAGCAGTGTGTTTTTTAATGATTCTAATGAAAAATCTAATAGATCATCAATTGGTACCTTTGTGAATAGTGATACTATGTAAAAACTCACAAGCTTCGATTCACTATTAACATGTACACTATTTAGTTTATTTATCAAGTCGACATTACTCATGATATTGGCATTAGAGATGGTATGTTCATGAAATGATGTATGATAAACCGGTAAAGCTTATTTGCCACATGTGATGGGGGTACACGTTTGAAACCTACCCCATTATCTAAGTTAGGTTAGATGATGACCATGCAGCAGATTTTGTGTAGATCGGGAAAAGCGGTTGCCACATAAGTTACTAGGGGAAGAGGGATGCAGGTAGGGGGAGGGGGTACAGGTTTCAAGAATATATCATCATCTAGATTGGGTCACATGATGCCCAGGTACCCAATTTTGTCAAGATCGGTTAGGCAGTTACCACATGAGTTACAAGGGAAAGGAGGAAAGGAGATTGGAGAAGCAGAAGGGGAAGTGGGTACGGGTTTCGAATCTACCCTATTATCTAAGTTGGATCAAATGACGAACAAATGTCAAATTTTGTCTGGATTATCAAGCAGTTACCACAAAAGTTACAAAGGGAAGGGGTACGGGTAGATCGGTCAAGTGGTTACCACATAAGTTATAAAGGGGAGGGGAAAGGGGGATTGGGGAAGGGGAAGGAGGTACAGTTTTGAAAGCTACCCTATTTTTTAAATTGGGTCAAATGATGTAGATGATATCTTAGTAGTCTTACCTGTTGGTATTGATGCTAATGATTTATTGTCTAAATTGAATGATTTTGTGCCATCCATAAAATTCACTGTTGAAATTGAAAATAACAATGTCTTCCCTTTCCTAGATTTATTAATACATAGAGAATCTTCTAATGTAAATTCAGTATTTTTAGAAAACTCACAACTAATTTAACATATGTACATTTTTATTCTTAATATTAAACTGAAATTTTTTTCTTCTATGTTCCTACGTGCTTTGCGTATCAGGAGTCCACAATATCTTGACAAAGAAATATAATATATAAAAAAAGATAGGAAACGATCTCTGCTACCCAACTCATATAATTGATTTATGTTATCAAAAAGCTCACAAAAAGTTTTATAGAATGAAAAATGTTTTATAGAATGAAAATGAAAAAGAAATGCCTAAAAATGTACTTAGCTTGCCTTACTTTCGTGGATTTGAAACCATAAAATCAATATTTAAATCGTTTTTAATTGTAATTTAGTGTTCTCTTATAAAACAATACCATTAACGATATGGACAGTTCAAGTAAAAGTTTATGTATGTATGTATATATATATATATATATATATATATATATATATATATATATATATATATATATATATATATATATATATATATATATATATATATATATATATATATATATAATATTTCGGCCACACGAGGCCGCACGTAACGGCGTTTGAGGAGCGAGGTCATCTTGGGGTGCTTGGTCCCTCGGCAGCATCCAAGTCCAAAATACGTCACACACGATCACTCCCGAGAGGTAAAACGCGCCTTTTGCACTCCATTCGACGTTCAGACATCTCTAGGTACGTCTTGTACCACCACAAATACTAAAACTCTCGCAAAAGTTCGGCAAAACACGATTGCAGCAAAAGATCGCTCTTGGACGACGCATTGCTGATGCTTGCTGGTGCGAGAAGAAAGCATTTCACGCATGCGCTCCTGGGTAATGCTTGTAAACAAAACAACAGCTTGATCTGTGAGCTCCCCGCATCCCTCAAGGTGCGTGATTCAAAAGTTTTCGCCTAGTAGGCCTATAACTATTTTTCCGCAAATTAAAAAAAAAAAAAAAAAAACAATTGTGAGTCGACATACCATACGTCGATTAGGCACCCGACAGACAATTTTCGTCAACGTTTAATACGTCCAATAGGCGTTATGGGTTAATTGAAATTTTTCCTATATTGGTACCATATTTTGATCCTTGTTATATAAAATAATATTACATCTGTATTTAAAATTAATTTTACTGATTTCCAATGTATTGAAAATTAGAGTAAAAGGAAAAATATAAAGACTTATTTTACCTAATCTTTGATAACAAAAATAATACTTACTATGAGATTCTGGTCCTCTGTACACTGTTTTTTTCGCAATAACTTTTTATCTATGCATTTCATAAATATAACGCTTATTCAGAATACATATTATATCTACACATAAATTTTGACTGTATTCTGCATTACGTATGTTGAATAAATTTGGTACTTATAATGTAAAAGTGACTTTTTTTTTTAAAACGGGCCAACTAACTCAGAGAAAAGGTTTCGAACGCACTCGTTACGTAACTTATGACAGCATTTCTTCCCTCTTTCTCGATGGATGATTGGTTATACGTAACGAAGGCTAAACCTCTGGCAACAATGACATACAAATTTAAATGCAAGCAAAGCAGTGCACCTTTATGAACTCTGGAACCTCTCCACTGATAATTGCCATTATGAACAAACCAACAAAATATGTTAATAAATACAAAAACACTTCGATTATTAGTCTAACTCCCAAATTGACTAGATGTAGGTATTAGTTGGTAATTTTCAAAAACATAGTAGACAAGCTTGATTTAATAACTGCTATATCCAATGTCAAACAATTTTTATTTATTGGCTATCTACCTATTTACTGAAAAAAAATAGCCGGTACCGTATATTGGCTTTAAACCTTCACCAATAATTATCGTCAGAATGATGACTTCATGAGGCTCCACCCACTTTGGCCTCGTTATAATTCAGGATAACACTGAAGGCTACCATGGGCATTTTTGGATTAGAAAATTTAACTAATTTCTCGAGTAGTTGTAAGAAGTGCTAAATGATCCTCAAGGATCCCAGCAGTTGGCCTAAACGTTTAATTCATGTATATTACTGCTATACTGTTGCGGCACTACTGCTACAGTAGTATTACTATGCTAGCACTGATACCCCACCAACATCTATGTATCGTTCCACCATTCATAAAGTCTGGGTTTCAGAGCCGATGGAGTTTCTGTCTGGTGGATGGGCGGGGCAACATTATGTCAAAAGGTGTTTACTTTGCTTACGTAATGAATGTTTTTCGACTCTTGGCCCGTAATCATTGGCCATGGCGTCGGCTAGATCATTTTTACTCCATAAAAATTAAAACTATCGGGTTTAGGTTATTGATAATGCTGACAAAATTTGTGTGTTGTAAAATATACATATGTCAACTTTCAGCTACATCCAATGCTTTGACAAGGAGCAAAGTCCAAAAAACCGTGTTACAGAGACCCTGAATCTCATAGTAAATGATGTTTATTAGAAAACAGAGATACAAAGACCTTCCTTTTTTTTTTGTGGGGGGGAAGGGTCGAGGCGGGAATCATCAAATATATAAAAAAAATTAAGTAAATAACAAAAAAAGTTCATGTAAGAACGTTTGTTATAACGCGCTCTATTCCCAAGAATTTTAGGCCATTAGGAACCTCAATACGGATGAACAACTCTAACAAATGAAACTTTATAATAACATGTATTCGTAAACAAATTTCCTCCTGAAATTAATCTTGAAACGGATACCATTCCAACCATCCAGTGTTTAGCAATGAAACTCAATTCCATCGAGTGGGTTTGAGAAGCCTTTTGGAATTTTTTGATACAATAATATTATTGGGTATTTGTAATTCATGCGTTAAATGCTCTAGAAATTAAGGTAGGTGGGATTTTTGTTGTAACTTTGATAGATTGGTCGCCCATTCAGTAATATATTTTAGACTGTTTTCCAAAACTTCATACTTTTTGTATACGTCATAAATTGTCATGGATACATGACTGCGTGTATACAGTCCCAGTTTGTAAGATGAATTCAGTTAGTTTTGACGTTAATCACAAGAATTTTGTGGTAAATGTATCCGAGAGAAACATAAAAAGGGTAATAAATATCTATCTACAATGATGTTGCTAAACGCGTATTCTTTACTTTTCAGCTTTTGCAACCTTTAATCTTATATTAAATTGGAGAGATTCAGAACTGATAAAATCTTAAGTGCTCAACTGATAGAGAATCATCTTATATTTCAATAAGAAATTTAGTCATATTTGCTTAAATAATTTTGTTTTAATGATTAATATCATTAAATCTAGTCTACACCGTCCCCTTTAGTCATCTTTTATATAATGATTAGGAAATAAATAAAGGGGAATTACTCTCAGCATTTTTAAGAAAGCCATCCAGACTAGCGTCTTCTAGGGCAAGCAGTATGGGCATCATCCCCAGCTGACATCTTAATCGCGACTCCATTTGGCTGAATAATGCAACGTCACGAAACACGAATTTATGGCTACCGAAGTCGAAGCATTGCTTATGGAACGGAGGCATACGGCGTACATTAACTTACAAAAAACTAGGAGCTTTTCTGTTGTGAAAATTATTTCCCAAATAATTCAAAGATCAGCTGGTTTACGATAAATAATTGCATTTCTCTCATCTTGTTTTATGAATTCATAACTTGGAAATGGTGTTCTTTTGTTTAATTAAGGTGTTCTATACTGTTTCTTTCGATGATATCCTAACTAAATTAGAATGTCATGTCACATCTGTAATTCAATAATTCACGTTCATTAAAAATTAGATATCTCAATTACTTTCTGAATTTGTTTCCTATTTGTTTAATTTCTCTCGAACTACAATTTGCAATACTGATTTTTTCCATCATATTACTTCTCTTTCTGATAATGCTGATCGTTTATTGCATATTAGTGTCTCCTTCAAATCTTCCTTCACTTTATCATGCCATAAATCCTTTGCGTTTCTCGCGACCCTCTACTGTAGCAAATTCGATGTTGCGTTTTTCATCCCCCCCCCCCCCCCCCCTCCTCAATCGTCTACACCGCATGATCAAACCATCTCAATCATTTCCATCCCACAACCTCCAACCTCTTTTCGAACCTCTTTTCCAACCTCTCACGTTGTGAGCTCGTCAAAATCCACCTCAGCTTCCTCATTTTTCTTCGATCCAACTTCTAATAAGCAAATCACGATTTTGATGTAAAATTGGCTTGGCTCCTTATATGTAAATATAGAAAACTCCATAATTGGAGCTCTTAATAGAAATACAGCTCAAACTAATAACATTGTTTTCTTCTTTCTCGTATAAACTGTGTAAAAGAATTTATCTTACTTAGTGAAATAGATACGTAGTTATATATCTACCTGATATTATAAATTAAAATGGGCATTATCCTTTTGATCTCCCATGTACTGCGTTTACCCACTATGTTGAAAGAATTTCAGTTAAAAAATTGCATTTGTAATGAACTGTTTGTCAGTCATGGGAGAGCGTACAAAGGATTCCTGGTTTTAGTATGCATAGCAATAAAAAAATTAATTTACAAACATTTGTTTTTCTGTACAAGTTTGGCAGCTAGAGAGCAATCTCTTTACTTTATACGTTTCATTTGCTTTTTTTCTTTTAAGAATAGTACCAGCATTTGAAAAAATCTTATTGCAGGTTTCTATGTTTCACGAGTCTCTCTCTCTCTCTCTCTCTCTCTCTCTCTCTCTCTCTCTCTCTCTCTCTCTCATGGCTAACTCCTGTACAGAACTAGGTGAGTAATTTATCAATCAGGCTGTGAATTTCATGACCACCTTCCTAGCGCACAGTTGAATACGTTAATGCCTGGAAAATCCTTATTTGTGATTGATGGTATATGCATTATTGTTACAAACCTCTGGGGTTCTAGTACAGGTTCTTAGGTACTTTACTTTGCTAGGATCGTAGACAGTATATGCAACCCATGTTCAAGGAAAGCAGGCTCAAAAACACCCCAGAAAAACTTAACCATATTTATTACAAAACAGAAATAAACAACTTAAATCAGCCTTGCGGGTTTAAGTAAAATACATACAGCAAAACAGCTTAAAGCAAGAGGACTAAATACCAGGTCCTCAACGAGCCACAAGGCACCCTACAGCTAAACATCTAAACCCTAACCTAAATTCAGAGGAGAATAAATATTTCATAAATCAGTGAGGATCCAAATATATGCCGGCCAAACTATCCTAAATAACAAGAGGCTGAAGGCAGTGGAAGATATTAAAACAAGAAAACCTTAATTTACCTACCTAAACATACAACTAAAGATAAAGAATATTATTTACCAATAAGCAATAAGGGCAACAATAAACTTCTAATATACAAAAGTAAAAACTATGACAAAGTATAAGTATATGTATATAATATATGTACTGCACGTACACTGACAGTTCTAATAATCCTTACGTCAGGGATGTCGGGCCGAACTAGGAGTCCATAGCGAGCACAAAACTGCTACCAAAGGGATGAACACGATCGCCAGGACAACAGGGTATAAGGCTCCTCGAAGAAAACCATGGCTATACTGTCTTACCTGGCGATTGCCTCCCTACGTTTCTCCTCACGAGCCACCGCTCACACACATCTCCGAAGAAATGCAGAAGGACGAAGGCAGAAGTGGCAGGTGAATCCGTAATCAGTACCGGATCCAGCGTCGGTACCAATTCCCGTGGGCTCCTCTGACGGAATAAGGGGTAATACGAGAAGTCGCAAATAGCATACGCTTCTGCGGAACCCCGTAAAGCAGACACTATGGTCGCAAGTGATCGAAGAGCCGTGATCTACAGCACCAGAGTCGCAGGTGACTAAGGCACCTACGAACGGTCGTGAAGAAAGATTCCAACAGCGCCGTTTCCAAAATACACTGCCAAAAGGTCGTCCTCCAATAATCCAAAAAAGCTGCTCAAGGGGATGGTCTGACAAGGAGCGTTCCAAAGCCCGAACTTCAGCGGGCAGACCATCAACGTTCACAGTACAGCTACGAACCATCCACCGTAACTCAAAAATAAATCACAAAACAATCGTTAGAACGATAGTTCACAAAAATAAACAAGGGAGGAGGAGGCGCTCAACAACACAAAAACTCTTACATTAACAAGCATATGGCTGATTAAGCAAAAAAAAAAAAAAAAAAAAAAAACAAAAAAAAAAAAAAAAAAAAAAAAAAAAAAAAAAACTTAAACGAAACAAGGTTGATTTAAACTTTATAAAAATACCCCCAAAAACGAAAAAAATACGTTAATGTAATAATTATATTAATTTCAAATGTTATGGTTTTATCAATACCTCCATGCCGTTTACGAAATCAAATAATTCTTTTCATAAGACAAGTCACGGAAGTAACGATAGGTAATAGCCCGGAAACATATATAACACGTTGCACATAAATATGTAAATGTAAATTTGTTTTCAACCTAGATTAAATTTTCAAAAGGCATATATGAGTAAGCACTTGTATAAGAATCCTGTTAATATCTATATTTATATAAAAAAAACTGCAAATAGGCGAAGAAATCTTGTTTAACATTTTTCTGGTGAAGTGGTGATGGAGGAAAAAAAAAAAGTATCAACTTGAAAGAAGACCTATATATCACAGTTTTGTAACCTGCTGACAAACTTTTAATATTTTAAAATGCAACAACAATGTGACCTACATTCCCCACCGTATCGTGTTGACTTTATCTGGTTAAGAAAAAAAATAAAGAAATAATAAGATAAAATAAAATAGGTCAGTACAGTGCCTTTGTATTGAGATTTTGTTGCAAAAATATTCTCCTCTCTGCAAATCTCCGTGGCCTCTGTCTATGATAAGTTATTTTTATTTTGTCCCATATGAAATTAATTTTTCTTTTTCAATTAGTTCTTATAATGTTTGCTTAATAGCTTCTGATTTTTTATTTTTTTTTTATGATCGATGGCAATTTTCTTATTGTAATCAATTTATATATCTTAAAGAAATATATGAGTAAAAATTTCTAACTTAAAGTTAATGTGAATTGTATTAAACTTGCTTGTAAATGTATTGAAAAAAGTAGCCAAGCGTAAGAAAATTGTAAAAAAGGAACGTAAGGATCTATTATTGGGTTTTGACAATCGATCCTTATTGCCCTCACCATTTACTTTACTGACACATATAAGCTTAATATCCCATGAGCATCAAATTTGAGATAATAATAATAATAATATAATAAAATAATAATAATAATAAAATAATAATAAAATAACTAATAAAATCTAATAATAATAATAATAATAAATTAACAAACCAATAGAGGCTTAAGGCCAAAGCACATAAGATCCAACGGTACATGAACAGGAATAAGAGATACCAACAGAACAAACTATTCGGAACCAACCAGAAAAGACTATATAGCCAACTAAGAGGGGAAGACAACCACCCAGAAATTCCTGAAACCGAACCAAGTAAGAGACTCTGGGAAAACATATGGAGCAATCCGGTATCACACAAAAAACATGCAACATGGCTCCAGGAAATCAAGGAAGAAGAAACAGGGAGAATAAAACAAATATTCACAGAGATCACGACAGACACAGTCAGACACCACTAAAGAAAGTGCCAAACTGGAAGCCCCAGGTCCCGATGAAGTCCATGGATACTAGCTCAAAACTTCAAAGGCCCTACAACCCACGAATAGCAGACAACTCCAGCATTGTATCTCAAATCACCGTGCACCCAAATGGATGACAACAGGAAGAACATCCTTAGTACAAAAAGACAAGAGTAAGGGAAATATAGCCAGTAACTACAGGCCTATCACCTGCCTTCCAATAATGTGGAAGTTACTAACAGGTATCATCAGTGAAAGGCTATACAACTACCTAGAGGAGACAAACACCATCCCCCACCAACAGAAGGCTGCAGAAGGAAGTGTAGGGGCACAAAAGACCAGCTCCTGATAGACGAAATGGTAATGAAGAATAGTAGGAGAAGGAAAACCAACCTAAGCATGGCATGGATAGACTATAGGAAAGCCTTCGACATGATACCACACACATGGCTAATAGAATGCCTGAAAATATATGGGTCAGAGGAAAACACCATCAGCTTCCTCAAAAATACAATGCGCAACTGGAATACAATACTTACAAGCTCTGGAATAAGACTAGCAGAGGTAAATATAAGGAGAGGGATCTTCCAGGGCGACTCACTGTCCCCACTACTCTTCGTAGTAGCCATGATTCCCATGACAAAAGTACTACAGAAGATGGATGCCGGGTACACCAACTCAAGCAAAATAGGCAACAGAATCAACCATCTGATGTTCATGGACGACATCAAGCTGTATGGTAAGAGCATCAAAGGAAATAGATACCCTAATCCAGACTGTAAGGATTGTATCTGGGACATCAGGATGGAGTTTGGAATAGAAAAAGGCGCCTTAGTCAACATACGAAAAGGCAAAGTAACGAGAACTGAAGGGATAACAGCTACCAATGGGAGCAACATCAAACACATAGATGAGACAGGATACAATACCTGGGAATAATGGAAGGAGGGGATATAAAACACCAAGAGATGAAGGACACGATCAGGGAAGAATATATGCAGAGACTCAAGGCGATACTCAAGTCAAAACTCAACGCCGGAAATATGATAAAAGCCATAAACAAGTGGGCAGTGCCAGTAATCAGATACAGCGCAGGAATTGTGGAATGGACGAAGACAGAACTCCGCAGCATAGATCAGAAAACCAGGAAACATATGACAATACACAAAGCACTACACCCAAGAGCAAATACGGACAGACTATACATAACACGAAAGGAAGGAGGGAGAGGACTACTAAGTATAGAGGACTACGTCAAACATCGAGAACAAGAGCACTGGGGCAATATCTGAAAACCAGTGAAGACGAGTGGCTAAAGAGTGCATGGGAAGAAGGACTAATAAAAGTAAACAAAAACCAAGAAATATACAGAGATAGGAGAATGACAGACAGAACAGAGGACTGGCACCAACAGACCAATGCCACGGACAATACATGAGACAGACTAAAGAACTAGACCAGCGATGACACATGGCAATGGCTACAGAGGGAAGAGCCTAAAGAAGGAAACTGAAGAATGATAACAGCGGCACAAGATCAGGCCCTAAGAACCAGATATGTTCAAAGAACGATAGACGGAAATAACATCTCTCCCATATGTAGGAAGTGCAATACGAAAAATGAAACCATAAACCACATAGCAAGCGAATGCCCGGCACTTGCACAGAACCAGTACAAAAAGAGGCATAATTCAGTGGCAAAAGCCCTCCACTGGAGCCTGTGCAAGAAACATCAGCTACCTTGCAGTAATAAGTGGTACGAGCACCAACCTAAGGGAGTGATAGAAAAGGATCACACAAAGGTCCTCTTGGACTATGGTATCAGAACGGATAGGGTGATACATACAAACAGACCAGACGTGACGTTGATTGACAAAATCAAGAAGAAAGTATCACTCATTGATGTCGCAATACCATGGGACACCAGAGTTGAGGAGAAAGAGAAGGAAAAAATAGATAAGTATCAAGATCTGAAATAGAAATAAGAAGGATATGGGATATGCCAGTGGAAATCGTACCCATAATCATAGGAGCACTAGGCACGATCCCAAGATCCCTGAAAAGGAATCTAGAAAAACTAGAGGCTGAAGTAGCTCCAGGACTCATGCAGAATAGTGTGATCCTAGAAACGGCACACATAGTAAGAAAAGTGATGGACTCCTAAGGAGGCCGGATGCAACCCGGAACCCCACACTATAAATACCACCCAGTCGAATTGGAAGACTGTGATAGAGCACAAAAAAAAGAAAGAAATAATAATAATAACTAAATAAATAATAATAATAATAATAATAATAATAATAATAATAATATAATAATAATAATAATAACTAATAATAATAATAACTAAAACAAAAGTAATTACAAAAATTGAAAAAGAAACCCACAAAATCACTTTGTAACTTGTTTACTTCTAAGTATTTACATTTAGTGTGTAGTAAAACTAAAATGTAAATACTTAGAAGTAAACAAGTTACAAAGTGATTTTGTGGGTTTCTTTTCCAATCTTCAGAAGAAAACTGAAAGAAGTTTTTGTTTGGTTTTAATAATAATAATAATAATAATAATAATAATAATAATAATAATAATAATAATAATAATAATAATAATAATAATAATAAACTTCAAGGCCATACACCCACGAATAGCAGAACAACTCCAGCATTGTATCGCAAACCACCATGCGCCCAAAAGACTAGAACAAGGGAAATATAGCAAGTAACTACCAGTAATGTGAAAGTTACTAACAGGTGTCATCAGTGAAAGACAATGAAAATGCCAACAGAAAGGCTGCAGAAGAAAGTGTTAGGGGTACAAAATTCCAGCTCCTGATAGACAAAATGGTAATGAAGAAAACTAATCTAAGCATGGCAAACATTGACAAAAAAGCCTTTGACATGATACCACACACATGTCTAATAGAATGTTTGAAAATATATGGAGCAGAGGAAAACACCATTTGTCTTGTCAAAAATACAATGCACAACTGGAATACAATACTTACAAGTTCTGTGATAAGACTAGGGTAGGTTAACATCAGGAGAAGGATCTTTCAAGGTAACTCACTGTCCCCACTACTCTTCGAAGTAGCCATGATTCCCATGACAAAAGTACTACAGAAGATGGATGCTGGGTACCAACTCAAGAAAGGAGGTAACAGAATTAACCATCTGATGTTCATGGACGACATCAAGTTGTATGATAACAGCATCAAGGTAATAGACACCCTAATCCAGCCTGTAAGAATTGTATCTGGGGACATCAGGATGGAGTTTGGAATAGAAAAATGTGCCTTGCTAAACAAACAAAAAGGCAAAGTTACAAGGACTGAAGGGATAAAGCTACCAGGGGGGAATAGCATCAAACACATCGATGAGACAGATTACAAACACCTGGGATTAATAGAAGGAGAGAATATAAAACAGGAAAGAATATATGCAGAGACTTAAGGCGATACTCAAGCTAAAACTCAAAGCCAGAAATAAGATGATGTGGAGGATTGAATTTTCTGTGTTGCCAAATTCTTCAGTTAGAGAGAGAGAGAGAGAGAGAGAGAGAGAGAGAGAGAGAGAGAGAGAGAGAGAGAGAGAAAGCGGTGGTTGGTGGAACTGTAGTTTGTGATAGAAACGACTGTGAATGTATTTGAGGTAGTTGTTTATTTTTTTTTTTTTGTTTCTGTAGTTTAGTACGAGAGCGAGTTGTTTCGAGTGAGTGCTTTTCTTTATTCTGGCTGCAGCAGAAGTGAATGTGTTTTTCGGCTGCCTGGATTATTTATATTTTTTGGATTATCTCTGTCTTGATTTTGACAGTAAGTACTTTTGTTTTGTAGTGTGGATGTGAGTGATAGGATTAGGTTATGAATGTTTGTTTATTTAGTTAGTTTTGAATGATAGTGATGATTGACGTTTCTTTACAGAACTGCAGTTCCTTCTTAACCTTCCTCTTTCTACATTACTCGCCACCTAAGCTGTAGTGAAGGATTAACTGTCCTCTTATCTCCCGGCATTTAGCATTTGATTGCGGACTATTGCGTGGAATCGGAATACGGATTGGATTGTTCTTGGAGGATTGTACGATTGTTGTTGACGACTCGGAACGAACCTATATTGTGGAAGATTGTGACCAATGATATAAGATTGATACTGATGACGACGATTATGGCTGGACCTTGAAATTGATGGTGGAATCGTTTTTGGAAGATTGATATTCCTGAAGTTGACGACTGGAACGGATTTGGATTGAGAGATTGACTGCGGATCATACTGATTAACATAAAAGTACCTTTGGTCACGGTACTGTGGCTCAAGTGCCACTAGTGTGGAGTGCTGCAGGCACCATTCGCCTATAAGGCCAACAGAATATATATCGTATAATCATAGTCGGGTCGTTTATGTTAGGTTGTGGGTTTATTTTTGTCATTGGCTGTTAAGTGTTAAGTGAGTGAGGAAATATAGTGTTAATGTATTTGAGTGGTTTAAATATCCTTTTATCTAAGAGTCTGGTTACAGATAACGTAAGTAGAAAGTTGTGTAGTGAGGAGACTATTGTCTGTAAGGGGGATCACGGGTGTGGGGGCTGCTTTAGTGCATCCCGCCACAATGAAAGTCATAAACACACGGGCAATACTAGTAATCAGTTACAGAGCAGGAGTAGTGAAGTGGACGAAGGCCGAACTCTGCAGCATACACCAGAAAACTAGGAAACACACGACAATACACAAAGCACTACACCCAAGAGCAAATACAGACAGACTAAACCTAGCACGAAAGGAAGGAGGGAGAGGGCTACTAAACATAGAGGACTGCATCACCATCAAGAGCAGAGCACTGGGGAAATATCTGAAAACCAGTGAAGACGAATGGCTAAGGAGTGCATGGGAAAAAGGACTGATAGAAGTAGACAAAGATCCAGAAATATACAGAGCAGAAATATACAGAACAGAGGAAAACACAACAAACCAATGGACGGACAGTGTATGAAACAGATTAAAGAAATGGCCAGCGATGAAACATGGCAATAGCTACAGAGGGGAGACCTCAAGAACGAAATAGAAGGAATGCTAACCTGGGGTACAAGAAACCAAGCTCTAAGAAACCAAATATGTCCAGAGAACGATAGAGGGGAATAACTTCTCATCCATATGCAGGAAGTGCAATATGAAAAACGATCCCAAGATCCGTTTTCGTCCTTTTACAATTATAAACCAGAGACCAAGTATTTACTTTACAAAGTCTAGCTAAAGACACATCCATTGTGGTTACAAAACCCGATAAGGGCAATGGTGTAGTCTTGCTGAATAGAACAGAGTATATTGATAAAATGATAGACATCCTTAATGATCAAACTAAGTTTCACGTAATTAAGAAAGACCCTTTCAAATGTATTGTGCATTAGAAGATGAAGTCAATAGAACATTAGACAAACTATATAAATCTGGCTGTTTCTCTAAAGAGGTTTTTCATGGCCTTCAAGCGTCCGGGTCTAGACCAGGACGTCTGTACGGGTTTCCCTAAGGTCCACAAGGAAAATGACCCATTGAGACCTATTCTATCAGCTATTGGAACTGCCAACTATAATACCACAAAGTTTCTTGTTCCCATCCTGGCGCCGTTAACTACAAATGAGTATACCTTAAATGACTCCTTTCATTTTATCAACTGCCTAAGAAACTGTAATTTTGATAATTGTGTTATGGCATCATTTGATGTGAAGTCTCCTTTCACTCAAATTCCACTGGATGAGACGATTGACATCTGTCTAAATGAGCTGTTTAAAAATCAATAAATGATACTGTCAACGGGTTCAACAGGTCTCAGTTAAAGGAACTTTGAATCCTAGCTACCAAAGAATGTTATTTTTTGTTTAACAGTTTGTTTTATAAGCAAATTGATGGTGTAAGTATGGGATCCAGTATAGGACCATCTCTGGCTAATGCTTTTATTTGTTTTATGGAGAAGAAATGGTTAGACGATTGCCCTTTAGATTTTAAGCCCTTATTGTACAGGAGGTATGTTGATGATACTTTCTTAATTTTTAAGAGTCTTGGACCAGGATTCCTCGTTTTTTAGAGTACCTTAATAGTAAGCATATAAATATAGAATTTACATCTGAAGTCGAAGATAATCATACACTTGCTTTTCTAGATATTCAAGTTAAAAAATCTTAATAATAAATTTCACACTTCAGTCTTTAGAAAGCCTACTTTCACAAGGTCTTATGTCTAAATTTCAATCAGCTACACCTTTGAAAATATAAGATGAATTTAATATTATGCTAGTTACCAGAGCATATAAAATTGTTCGGCTATTTGAAATTACACGAAGAATTGGAATTTCTAAGGTCACTCTTAAAAACAATGGTGGTTTGCGATACAATGCTGGAGTGTTCTGCTATTCGTGGGTGTATGGGCCTTGAAGTTTATTATTATTATTATTATTATTACTTATTATTATTATTATTATTATTATTATTATTATTATTATTATTATTAAACCAAACAAAAACTTCTTTCAGTTTTCTTCTGAAGATTGGAAAAGAAACCCACAAAATCACTTTGTAACTTGTTTACTTCTAAGTATTTACATTT
Source organism: Macrobrachium nipponense (assembly GCF_015104395.2). Classification (NCBI taxonomy): domain Eukaryota; kingdom Metazoa; phylum Arthropoda; class Malacostraca; order Decapoda; family Palaemonidae; genus Macrobrachium; species Macrobrachium nipponense. Next base: position 49,715,064 of record NC_087216.1, on the reverse strand, counting down.
AGTTTTACTACACACTAAATGTAAATACTTAGAAGTAAACAAGTTACAAAGTGATTTTGTGGGTTTCTTTTTCAATTTTTCAATTATTGTTATTATTATTATTATTATTATTATTATTATTATTATTATTATTATTATTATATTATTATTATTATTTCTTTCTTTTTTTGGGGGGGGTTTTTTTGTGTCTATCACAGTCTTCCAATTCGACTGGGTTGTATTTATAGTGTGGGGTTCCGGGTTGCATCCTGCCTCCTTAGGAGTCCATCACTTTTCTTACTATGTGTGCCGTTTCTAGGATCACACTCTTCTGCATGAGTCCTGGAGCTACTTCAGCCTCTAGTTTTTCTAGATTCCTTTTCAGGGATCTTTTGATCGTGGCCTAGTGCTCCTATGATTATGGGTAACGATTTCCCACTGGCATACTCCCATATCCTTCTTATTTCTATTTTCAGATCTCGATACTTATCTATTTTTTCCTTCTCTTTCTCCTCAACTCTGGTGTCCCATGGTATTGCGACATCAATGAGTGATACTTTCTTCTTGATTTTGTCAATCAACGTCACGTCTGGTCTGTTTGTATGTATCACCCTATCCGTTCTGATACCATAGTCCCAGAGGACCTTTGTGTGATCCTTTTCTATCCTCCCTTAGTAACTTCCACATTATTGGAAGGCAGGTGATAGGCCTGTAGTTACTGGCTATATTTCCCTTACTCTTGTCTTTTGTACTAAGGATGTTCTTCCTGTTGTCATCCATTTGGGTGCACGGTGATTTGATATACAATGCTGGAGTTTGTTCTGCTATTCGTGGGTGTATGGGCCTTGAAGTTTTTGAGCTAGTATCCATAGGACCTTCATCGGGACCTGGGGCTTTCCAGTTTGGCACTTTTCTTTAGTTGGTGTCTGACTGTGTCTGTCGTGATCTCTGTGAATATTTGTTTCTTCTCCCTGTTTTCTTCTTCCTTGATTTCCTGGAGCCATGTTGCATGTTTTTTGTGTGATACCGGATTGCTCCATATGTTTTCCCAGAGTCTCTTACTTGGTTCGGTTTCAGGAATTTCTGGTGGTTGTCTTCCCTCTTAGTTGGCTATATAGTCTTTTCTGGTTGGTTCCGAATAGTTGTTCTGTTGGTATCCCTTATTCCTGTTCATGTACCGTTGGATCTTATGTGCTTTGGCCTTAAGCCTCTATTGTGTTTATTATTATTATTATTATTATTATTATTATTATTATTATTATTATTATTATTATTATTATTATTAGTTATTATTATTATTATTATTATTATTATTATTATTATTATCTCAAATTTGATGCTCATGGGATATTAAGCTTATATGTGTCAGTAAAGTAAATGGTGAGGGCAATAAGATCGATTGTCAAAACCAATAATAGTCCTTACGTTTTCCTTTTTTACAATTTTCTTACGCTTGGCTACTTTTTTCAATACATTTACAAGCAAGTTTAATACAATTCACATTAACTTTAAGTTAGAAATTTTTACTCATATATTTCTTTAAGATATATAAATTGATTACAATAAGAAAATTGCCATCGATCATAAAAAAAATAAAAAATCAGAAGCTATTAAGCAAACATTCTAAGAACTAATTGAAAAAATTAATTTCATATGGGACAAAATAAAAATAACTTATCATAGACAGAGGCCACGGAGATTTGCAGAGAGGAGAATATTTTTGCAACAAAATCTCAATACAATGGCACTGTACTGACCTATTTGATTTTATCATTTTATCTTATTATTTCTATTTATTTTTTTTTTTCTTAACCAGATAAATCAACACGATACGGTGGGGAATGTAGGTCACATTGTTGTTGCATTTTAAAATATTAAAAGTTTGTCAGCAGGTTACAAAACTGTGATATATAGGTCTTCTTTCAAGTTGATACTTTTCCTCCATCACCACTTCACCAGAAAAATGTTAAACAAGATTTCTTCGCCTATTTGCAGTTTTTTTTATATAAATATAGATATTAACAGGATTCTTATACAAGTGCTTACTCATATATGCCTTTTGAAAATTTAATCTAGGTTGAAAACAAATTTACATTTACATATTTATGTGCAACGTGTTATATATGTTTCCGGGCTATTACCTATCGTTACTTCCGTGACTTGTCTTATGAAAAGAATTATTTGATTTCGTAAACGGCATGGAGGTATTGATAAAACCATAACATTTGAAATTAATATAATTATTACATTAACGTATTTTTTGTTTTTATTTATAAAGTTTAAATCAACCTTGTTTCGTTTAAGTTTTTTTTTTTTTTTTTTTTTTTTTTTTTTTGTTTTTTTTTTTTTTTTTTTTTTTTTTTTTTGCTTAAGCAGCCATATGCTTGTTAATGTAAGAGTTTTTGTGTTGTTGAGCGCCTCCTCCTCCCTTGTTTATTTTTGTGAACTATCGTTCTAACGATTGTTTGTGATTTATTTTTGAGTTACGGTGGATGGTTCTCGTAGCTGTACTGTGAACGTGAGGTGCCTAGCCCGCTGAAGTTCGGGCTTAGGAACGCTCCTTGTCAGACCATCCCCTTGAGCAGCTTTTTTGGATTATTGGAGGACGACCTTTTGGCAGTGTATTTTGGAAACGGCGCTGTTGGAATCTTTCTTCACGACCGTTCGTAGGTGCCTTAGTCACCTGCGACTCTGGTGCTGTAGATCACGGCTCTTCGATCACTTGCGACCATAGTGTCTGCTTTACGGGGTTCCGCAGAAGCGTATGCTATTTGCGACTTCTCGTATTACCCCTTATTCCCGTCAGAGGAGCCCACGGGAAATTGGTACCGACGCTGGATCCCGGTACTGATTACGGATTCACCTGCCACTTCTGCCTTCGTCCTTCTGCATTTCTTAGGAGATGTGTGTGAGCGGTGGCTCGTGAGGAGAAACGTAGGGAGGCAATCGCCAGGTAAGACAGTATAGCCATGGTTTTCTTCGAGGAGCCTTATACCCTGTTGTCCTGGCGATCGTGTTCATCCCTTTGGTAGCAGTTTTGTGCTCGCTATGGACTCCTAGTTCGGCCCGACATCCCTGACGTAAGGATTATTAGAACTGTCAGTGTACGTGCAGTACATATATTATATACATATACGTATACTTTGTCATAGTTTTTACTTTTGTATATTAGAAGTTTATTGTTGCCCTTATTGCTTATTGGTGGATAATATTCTTTATCTTTAGTTGTATGTTTAGGTAGGTAAATTTAAGGTTTTCCTTGTTTTAATATCTTCCACTGCCTTCAGCCTTTTGTTATTTAGGATAGTTTTGGCCGGCATATATTTGGATCCTCACTGATTTATGAAATATTTATTCTCCTCTGAATTTAGGTTAGGGTTTAGATGTTTAGCTGTAGGGTGCCTTGTGGCTCGTTGAGGACCTGGTATTTAGTCCTCTTGCTTTAAGCTGTTTTGCTGTATGTATTTTACTTAAACCCGCAAGGCTGATTTAAGTTGTTTATTTCTGTTTTGTAATAAATATGGTTAAGTTTTTCTGGGGTGTTTTTGAGCCTGCTTTCCTTGAACATGGGTTGCATATACTGTCTACGATCCTAGCAAAGTAAAGTACCTAAGAACCTGTACTAGAACCCCAGAGGTTTGTAACAATAATGCATATACCATCAATCACAAATAAGGATTTTCCAGGCATTAACGTATTCAACTGTGCGCTAGGAAGGTGGTCATGAAATTCACAGCCTGATTGATAAATTACTCACCTAGTTTCTGTACAGGAGTTAGCCATGAGAGAGAGAGAGAGAGAGAGAGAGAGAGAGAGAGAGAGAGAGAGAGAGAGAGAGAGAGAGAGAGGCTCGTGAAACATAGAAACCTGCAACAAGATTTTTTCAAATGCTGGTACTATTCTTAAAAGAAAAAAAGCAAATGGAAACGTATAAAGTAAAGAGATTGCTCTCTAGCTGCCAAACTTGTACAGAAAAACAAATGTTTGTAAATTAATTTTTTTATTGCTATGCATACTAAAACCAGGAATCCTTTGTACGCTCTCCCATGACTGACAAACAGGTTTCATTAGCAAATGCAATTTTTTTAACTGAAATTTCTTTCAACATAGTGGGTAAACGCAGTACTGGGAGATCAAAAGGATAATGCCCATTTTAATTTTATAATATCAGTAGATATATAACTACGTATCTATTTTCACTAAGTAAGATAAATTCTTTTACACAGTTTATACGAGAAAGAAGAAAACAATGTTATTAGTTTGAGCTGTATTTCTATTAAGAGCTCCAATTATGGAGTTTTCTATATTTACATATAAAGAGCCAAGCCAATTTAATTCAAAATCGTAATTTGCTTATTAGAAGTTGGATCGAAGAAAATGAGGAAGCTGAGGTGGATTTGTTTTGACGAGCTCACAACGTGAGAGGTTGAAAAGAGGTTCGAAAAGAGGTTGGAGGTTGTGGGATGGAAATGATTGAGATGGTTTGATCATGCGGTGTAGACGAGTAGGAGGTGTGAAGAACGCCACGTCGAATTTGCTACAGTAGAGGGTCGCGAGAAACGCAAAGGATTTATGGCATGATAAAGTGAAGGAAGATTTGAAGGAGACACTAATATGCAATAAACGATCAGCATTATCAGAAAGGGAAGTAATATGATGGAAAAAATCAGTATTGCAAATTGTAGTTCGAGAAGAAATTAAACAAATAGGAAACAAATTCAGAAGTAATTGAGATATCTAATTTTTTAATGAACGTGAATTATTGAATTACAGATGTGACATGAACATTCTAATTTAGTTAGGATATCATCGAAAGAAACAGTATAGAACACCTTAATTAAACAAAAGAACACCATTTCCAAGTTATGAATTCATAAAACAAGATGAGAGAAATGCAAATTATTTATCGTAAACCAGCTGATCTTTGAATTATTTGGGAAATAATTTTCACAACAGAAAAGCTCCTAGTTTTTTGTAAGTTAATGTACGCCGTATGCCTCCGTTCCATAAGCAATGCTTCGACTTCGGTAGCCATAAATTCGTGTTTCGTGACGTTGCATTATTCAGCAAATGGAGTCGCGATTAAGATGATGCCCATACTGCTTGCCCTAGAAGACGCTAGTCTGGATGGCTTTCTTAAAACAAAAATACTGAGAGTAATTCCCCTTTAATTATTTTCTAATCATTATATAAAAGATGACTAAAGTGGACGGTGTAGACTAGATTGAAGCTATATTAATCATTAAAACAAAATTATTTAAGCAAATATGACTAAATATCTTATTGAAATATAAGATGATTCTCTATCAGTTGAGCACTTAAGATTTTGGCAGTTCTGAACTCTGCAATTTAATTAATATAAGATTAAAGGTTGCAAAAGCTGAAAAGTAAAGAATACGCGTTTAGCAACATCATTGTAGATAGATATTTATTACCCTTTTTATGTCTCTCTCGGATACATTTACCACAAAATTCCTGTGATTAACGTCAAAACTAACTTAATTCATCTTACAAAATGGGACTGTATACACGTAGTCATGTATTCATGACAATTTATGACGTATACAAAAAGTATGAAGTTTTGGAAAAACAGTTTAAAATATATTACTGAATGGGCGACCAATCTATCAAAGTTACAACAAAAACCCACCTACCTTAATTTCTAGAGCATTTAACGCATGAATTACAATACCCAATAATATTATTGCATCAAAAAGGTTCAAAGGCTTCTCAAACCCACTCGATGGAATTGAGTTTCATTGCTAAACACTGGATGGTTGGAATGGTATCCGTTCCAAGATTAATTTCAGGAGGAAATTTGTTTACGAATACATGTTATTATAAAGTTTCATTTGTTAGAGTTGTTCATCCGTATTGTAGTTCCTAATGGCCTAAAATTCTTGGGAATAGAGCGCGTTATAAACAAACGTTCTTACATGAACTTTTTTTGTTATTTACTTAATTTTTTTTATATATTTGATGATTCCCGCCTCGACCCTTCCCCACAAAAATAAAGGAAGGTCTTTGTATCTCTGTTTTCTAATAAACATCATTTACTATGAGATTCAGGGTCTCTGTAACACGGTTTTTTGGACTTTGCTCCTTGTCAAAGCATTGGATGTAGCTGAAAGTTGACATATGTATATTTTACAACACACAAATTTTGTCAGCATTATCAATAATCAAAACCCGATAGTTTTAATTTTTATGGAGTAAAAATGATCTAGCCGACGCCATGGCCAATGATTACGGGCCAAGAGTCGAAAAACATTTCATTACGTAGCAAGGTAAACACCTTTTGACATAATGTTGCCCCGCCCATCCACCAGACAGAAACTCCATCGGCTCTGAAACCCAGACTTTATGAATGGTGGAACGATACATAGATGTTGGTGGGGTATCAGTGCTAGCATAGTATACTACTGTAGCGTAGTGCCGCAACAAGTATAGCAGTAATATACATTGAATTAAAAACGTTTAGGCCAACTGCTGTGGGATCCTTGAGGATCATTTAGCACTTCTTACAACTACTCGAGAAATTAGTTAAATTTTCTAATCCAAAAATGCCCATGGTAGCCTTCAGTGTTATCCTGAATTATAACGAGGCCAAAGTGGGTGGAGCCTCATGAAGTCATCATTCTGACGATAATTATTGGTGAAGGTTTAAAGCCAATATACGGTACCGGCTATTTTTTTTTTTTCAGTAAATAGGTAGATAGCCAATAAATAAAAATTGTTTGACATTGGATATAGCAGTTATTAAATCAAGCTTGTCTACTATGTTTTTAAAATTTTTAAAAATTACTAACTATTACCTACATCTTGTCAATCTGATTGTGACCTATAAAGTAGACTGTAATTTCTTAGGAAACCTATTTTGGGAGTTAGACTAATAATCGAAGTGTTTTTGTATTTATTAACATATTTTGTTGGTTTGTTCATAATGGCAATTATCAGTGGAGAGGTTCCAGAGTTCATAAAGGTGCACTGCTTTGCTTGTATTTAAATTTGTATGTCATTGTTGCCAGAGGTTTAGCCTTCGTTACGTATAACCAATCATCCATCGAGAAAGAGGGAAGAAATGCTGTCATAAGTTACGTAACGAGTGCGTTCGAAACCTTTTCTCTGAGTTAGTTGGCCCGTTTTAAAAAAAAAAGTCACTTTTACATTATAAGTACCAAATTTATTCAACATACGTAATGCAGAATACAGTCAAAATTTATGTGTAGATATAATATGTATTCTGAATAAGCGTTATATTTATGAAATGCATAGATAAAAAGTTATTGCGAAAAAACAGTGTTACAGAGGCCCAGAATCTCATAGTAAGTATTATTTTGTTATCAAAGATTAGGGTAAAATAAGTCTTTATATTTTTCTTTTACTCTAATTTTAATACATGAAATCAGTACAATTATTAAATACAGATGTAATATTATTTTATATAACAAGGATAAAAATATGGTACCAATATAGGAAAAATTTCAATTAACCCATAACGCCTATTGGACGTATTAAAAGTTGACGAAAATTGTCTGTCGGGTGCCTAATCGACGTATGGTATGTCGACTCACAATTGTTTTTTTTTTTTTTTTTTTTTTTTTTAATTTGTGGAAAAATAGTTATAGGCCTACTAGGCGAAAACTTTTTGAATCACGCACCTTGAGGGATGCGGGGAGCTCACAGATCAAGCTGTTGTTTTGTTTACCAGCATTACCCGGAAGCGCATGCGAGAAAAAAATGCTTTTCTTCTCGCACCAGCAAGCATCAGCAATGCGTCGTCCAAGAGCGATCTTTTGCCGCAATCGTGTTTTGCCGAACTTTTGCGAGAGTATTAGTATTTGTGGTGGTACAAGACGTACCTAGAGATGTCTGAACGTCGAATGGAGTGTGAAAGGCGTGTTTTACCCCTCGGGAGTGATCGTGTGTGACGTATTTTGGACTTGGATGCTGCCAAGGGACCAAGCATCCAAGATGACCTGGCTCCTCAAGCGCCGTTCCGTGCGCCTCGTGTGGCCGAAATATTATATATGTTATATATATACATATATATAATATATATATATATATATACATACATTTTTACTTGACTGTCCAACGTAAAAAGATGGGCAATCCTTACAAGGAATTTTGTAAATGATGTTACTATTTGTTACGGGACTATTCTTAATCAGCATATCGTTAATGGTATTGTTATAAGAGAACACTACATTACAATTAAACGATTTAGATATTGATTTTATGGTTTCAAATCCACGAAAGTGAAGGCAAGCTAAGTACATTTTTAGAACATTTCTTTTTTCATTCTATAAACATTTTTCATTCTATAAAACTTTTTGTGAGCTTTTTGATAACATTAATCAATTATATGAGGTGGGTAGCAGAGATCGTTTCCTATCTTTTTTTATATATTATATTTCTTTGTCAAGATATTGTGGACTCCTGATACGCAAAGCACGTAGGAACATAGAAGAAAATTTAAATTTTAATATTAAGAATAAAAATGTACATATGTTAAATTAGTTGTGGGTTTTCTAAAAATACTGAATTTACATTAGAAAGATTCTCTATGTATTAATAAATCTAGAAAAGGGAAGACATTGTTAATTTCAATTTCAATAGTGAATTTTATGGATGGCACTAAATCATTCAATTGAGACAATAAATCATTAGCATCGATACCAACAAGTAAGACTACTAAGATATCATCTACATATCTGGACAAAAATTGGCACGCCCCCTGGCCATCATTTGACCCAACTTAAAAAAATAGGGTAGCTTTCAAAACTGAACCCCCTTCCCCTTCCCTAAGCCCCCTTTCCCCTCCCCTTTATAACTTATGTGGTAACCACTTTGACCGATCTACCCATACCCCTTCCCTTTGTAACCTTTGTGGTAACTGCTTGACTAATCCAGACAAAATTTGACATTTGTCCGTCATTTTACCCAACTTAGATAATAGGGTAGATTCGAAAACCGTACCCACTTCCCCTTCTGCTTCTCCAATCTCCTTTCCTCCTTTCCCTTGTAACTTTTGTGGTAACTGCTTAACCGATCTTGACAAAATTTGGTACCTGGGCATCAGATGACCCAATCTAGATGATACATATTCTTGAAACCTGTACCCCCTTCCCCTACCTGCATCCCTCTTCCCCTAGTAATTTATGTGGCAACCGCTTTTCCCGATCTACACAAAATCTGCAGCATGGTCATCATCTAACCTAACTTAGATAATGGGGTAGGTTTCAAAACGTGTACCCCATCACATGTGGCAAATAAGCTTTACCGGTTTATCATACATCATTTCACGTACACACCATCTCTAATGCCAATATCATGAGTAATGTGGACTTGATAAATAAACTAATAGTGTACATGTTAATAGTGAATCGAAGCTTGTGAGTTTTTACATTGTATCACTATTCACTTTCACAAAGATACCAATTGATGATCTATTAGATGTTTTTCATTAGAATCATTACAAAACACACTGCTGGATATCCCATTTTCCTAAAAGCACGTTTAATTGAACTGATTAAATTACGTGTGAAAGAATGTAAATTTGAATTAAATGTAAAATTTTATTCACAAAATTTTGGTATGGCAATGGGAAACCCTCTGTCCCAGTACTAAGAACTTATATATGGAATATTTTGAAAAGAAAAATATTAAACAACCTAATCCCACGCAATGTAGTTTGGTTCAGATATGTTGACGACATAATTTATGTTTGGCAGGGAACGAAGATATAAATAATTTTTTTTTTGCCAGGTTAAATCAATTAGTACATCAATCAAATTTACTATTGAAATGGAAAATGATGGATGCCTACTCTTTTTGGATGCCCTCATAACGGAGAAATAATAATGGGTTTAAATATAGTGCTTACCAAGCAGAAAACCTACTAATATTTCTTCCTATGTGCATTTCTATTCTGGACAAAAACAACAAGGTTAAAAAATCTCTGTTATATCTATGTTTCTAAGAGCATTATGTGTATGTAGCCCAGAATATACAGATCAGGAAATAGATAAGATTCGGAATACAGGCAAGAAACTGAAATATCCTGATAGTGTAATAAACAAGTATTAGATGCGGGAAAATAGACCATGTATTAAAACCAAAATGAAACCTTAAAACACATTCACTATTACTACCTTATAATAATAATATGAAAGATAACCCCATCTATTGAAAATTTTTGGTGTTAATGTTGCTTTTAAAAACAATAAAACAATAAAACATGTACTTATCAAGAACTCCCAGGGACAATACTAAAAGATTTGTATATCAATTCCATGTAAGTCTAGTGACAACTTTTACATTAAACGGGTAAAGCACTGGAAAAGGGAATAGAGCAACAAAAAATGTGTGGGAAACAGTGCTATTTCTGTATATGTTAGTGAGAATAATCAGGCTATTAACTGGGATGGGTGGGGCATATAGGACTGTTTATTCTAAAAAAATAATGCAATGGAAGGAAAGGCATCATTGAGTATAGCTTTATAAAAGAAAGTTACAAACATAATATGTACATCAGTCAAGGAATGTATAAACTTAATCCTTTATCAAAAGATATTTGTAAATTGTTTACATTTTAAGGTTGGCAGTAGAGATGAATGGAAATAGGATTATTATATCTGTAAACACAGTAAAACGGCAGTAGTGGTAAAGAGATTTCCAACCCCGCCTCCCTGACACCTTTCAGGTCCCTTGAGATACATTATGAATTTTAGCCAAATTTCAGGGTCAATGCCTGCTATCATCGTAATTCAATTTTTCTACCCTCCGTTTGTTTGTAAATGTGTGTGTGTGTTTAATGCTTAAATTCATCAGTAATTAGATCATAATATTATTTTTCAATATGATTGTTTCAAAGGGGCGAAATGTTATAGTTACAGTATAACTATTCTTATGATATGAAAATTTTTCCTCTCCAGCTACTATTCACTTCCTTAATATCGCCACTTTCTGTCAGTTTGGAACATCAGACTAAAATAATTTACAGCGATATTTTTCATGTCAAAACGATAATATAAGAGATTACGTTTTGGTGTTTAGATATTAAAACATAAAAGGATCTAGAATTACTGATAAAACTTGCGAAAACGCTCGTTGATACAACGAGTTGTTAAAAACAATAACAATAAATCAACAAGTGTTTTCATATATCTCATTCATTTATGAAATAAATCCCTTTTTCATTAAAATGGATAAATATTTTCTTGATACGTATATTATTCCCAATGTATAAACAAAAATGCTTTGAAAATTGCCTGATGAAATCAAGGGAGCAGCGAATTCACAATTACAGTATGGTGAAAGCGATAAGCATTCACAAGGTCACTGTATGCAGGAGCTGATGCGAATTACATTTCAACACAAACTGGTATTCCCTAATCGCTTCCGGGCTTCAAAGCGACGTGACCTACATTTAATGATCATTTCCCTTAACAAGCAAAACCATTAACGAATTACACTCAAGTGTTAAATATGCGCCGCTAAGCATTCTTAAAATGGTGCCATCATTAAATACATGATAATGTTGTACATGATATAAATATATATATATATATATATATATATATATATATATATATATATATATATATATATATATATATATATATATATATATATATATGTGTGTGTGTGTGTGTGTGTGTGTGTGTGTGTGTGTGTGTGTGTGTGTGTGTGTGTGTGTAGGTGGAAAACAAGAGGCTGGGTGTAGATCCTGACCGGTTCTGACTTTATTTCCAAGCCATTGAAGAAGGACTGATACATAGTACTAGAAGTCACAAGTATGTACACTACAGAGGCATTACTGACGAACATACACACAACCATTTGAGACCATAGATCCACCCACAGGCGGGTGTGAAGGTAGGAGTGGCTTTCAAAATTCATTTGGCTAAAATTCACAATATATTCTCAAGGGACACTGTACTCACCGTAGGAGACAACAAATCCACACCTGAAAGGTGTCAGGGAGGCGGGGTTGGAAATCTCATTACTACTACTGCCGTCTTACTGTGTTTACGATATAATAATCCTATTTCCGTACATATCTACTGCCTACCTTAAAATGTAAACAATTTACAAATTTCTTTTGATAAAAGATTAAGTTTATACATTCCTTGACTGATGTTCATATTATGTTTGTAACTATTGAGCTATACTCAATTATGTTTCTTTCCATTGCATTATTAGAATAAAGAGACTTTATGCTCCTTCCCAGTTAATAGCCTGATTTTTCTCACTAACATATACAAAAATAGCACTGTTTCCCTGTGCATATGTAACACATTTTTTGTTGCTCTATTCTCTTTTCCAGTGCTTTACCCGTTTAATGTAAAAGTTGTCACAAGACATAGATGGAATTTGATATACAAATCTTTTAATATTGTCGGGGGAGTTCTTGATAAGTACATGTTTTATTGTTTTATTGTTTTTAAAAGCAACATTAACACCAGAATTTTTCAATAGATGGGGGTTATCTTTCATAATATTATTATAAGGTAGTAATAGTGAATGTTTTATGTTTTAAGGTTCATTTTGGTTTTGATACATGGTCTATTTTGCCGCATCTAATACATTGTTTATTACACTGTCAGGATATTTCAGTTTCTTGCCTGTATTCCGAATCTTATCTATTTCCTCATCTATATATTCTGGGCTACATACACGTAATGCTCTTAGAAACATAGATGTAAACACAGATTTTTTAACCTTGTTATTTTGTCCAGAATAGAAATGCAAATAGGAAGAAATATTAGTAGGTTTTCTGTAAGCACTATATTTAAACCCATTATTATTTCTCCGTATGAGGGCATCCAAAAAGAGTAGGCATCCATCATTTTCCATTTCAATAATAAATTTGATTGATGGTACTAATTGATTTAACCTGGCAAAAAAAATATTTATATCTTCGTTCCCTGCCAAACACAAATTATGTTGTCAACATATCTGAACCAAACTACATTGCGTGGGATTAGGTTGTTTAATATTTTCTTTTCAAAATATTCCATATATAAGTTACTTAGCACTGGGGACAGAGGGTTCTAGGGACAGAGGGTTTCCATTGCCATACCAAAATTTTGTGAATAAAATTTTCCATTTAATTCAAATTTACATTCCTTCACACACAATTTAATCAGTTCAATTAACGTGCTTTTAGAAAATGGTATATCCATCAGTGTGTTTTCTAATGATTCTGATGAAAAATCTAATAGATCATCAATTGGTACCTTTGTGAATAGTGATACTACGTCAAAACTCACAAGCTTCGATTCACATGTACACTATTTAGTTTATTTATCAAGTCCACATTACTCATGATATTGGCATTAGAGATGGTGTGTACGTGAAATGATGTATGATAAACCGGTAAAGCTTATTTGCCACATAGGTTACAAAGGGAAAGGGTAAGGTGGACGGGGAAGGAAATGGGATGGGGGTACACGTTTGAAACCTACCCCATTATCTAAGTTAGGTTAGATGATGACCATGCAGCAGATTTTGATTTTTGTAGATTCGGGAAAAGCAGCGGTTGCCACATAAAGTTACTAGGGGAAGAGGGATGCAGGTATGGGAAGGGGGGTAGGGTAACAGGTTTCAAGCATACGATATCATCTAGATTTGGTCACATAATGCCCAGGTACCAAATTTTGTCAAGATCGGTTAGGCAGTTACCACATGAGTTATACAAGGGAAAGGAGGAAAGGAGACGGAGAAGCAGAAGGGGAAGTGGGTACGGGTTTCGAATCTACCCTATTATCTAAGTTGGATCAAATGACGGACAACTGTCAAATTTTGTCTGGATTAGTCAAGCAGTTACCACAAAAGTTACAAAGGAAGGGGTACGGGTAGATCGGTCAAGTGGTTCCACATAAGTATAAAGGGGAGGGAAAGGGGGATTGGGGAAGGGGAAGGAGTTACAGTTTTGAAAGCTACCCTATTTTTTAAATGGGTCAAACGAGGTCCACTTGTCCAATTTTTGTCCAGATATGTAGATGATATCTTAGTAGTCTTACTTGTTGGTATCGATGCTAATGATTTATTGTCTAAATTGAAATGATTTAGTGCCATCCATAAAATTCACTGTGAAATTGAAAATAACAATGTCTTCCCTTTCCTAGATTTATTAATACATAGAGAATCTTTCTAATGTAAATTCAGTATTTTTAGAAACCCACAAATAATTTAACATATGTACATTTTTATTCTTAATATTAAAATTTATTTTTTTGTTTTTTTTCTTCTATGTTCCTACGTGCTTTGCGTATCAGGAGTCCACAATATCTTGATAAAGAAATATAATATATAAAAAAGATAGGAAACGATCTCTGTCACCCACCTCATATAATTGATTATGTTATCAAAAAAGTCACAAAAAGTTTTATAGAATTAAAAATGTTTTATAGAATGAAAATGAAAAATGAAATGCCTAAAAATGTACTTAGCTTGCCTTACTTTCGTGAATTTGAAACCATAAAATCAATATCTAAATCGGTTTAATTGTAATGTAGTGTTCTCTTATAACAATACCATTAACGATATGCTAATTAAGAATAGTCCCGTAACAAATAATAACAATACGTCCAAAAATACGTCACACACGATCACTCCCGAAGGGTAAAACACGCCTTTCACACTCCATTCGACGTTCAGACATCTTTAGGTACGTCTTGTACCACCACAAATACTAAGACTCTCGCCAAAGTTCGGCAAAACACGATTGCGGCAAAAGATCGCTCTTGGACGACGCATTGCTGATGCTTGCTGGTGCGAGAAGAAGGCATTTCGCGCATGCGCTCCTGGGTAATGCTTGTAAACAAAACAACAGCTTGATCTGTGAGCTCCCCGCATCCCTCAAGGTGCGTGATCAAAAGTTTTCTCCTAGTAGGCCTATAACTATTTTTCCGCAAATAAATAAATTAAACAATTTTGAGTCGACGTACCATAGTCGATGAGGCACCCGACAGACAATTTTCGTCAACGTTTAATACGTCCAATAGGCGTTTAAGGGTTAATTGATATTTTTTCCTATATTGTACCATATTTTTATCCTTCTTATATAAACATAATGTTACATGTGTATTTAATAACTGTACGATTTCATGTATTAATATTTGAGTAAAAGAAAAATATCAAGATTTTTTTTACCTAATCTTTGATAACAAAATAATACTTAAATGATGTTTTATTAAAAACAAAGATACAAAGGCCTTCCTTGTTTTGTGGGGGAAGGGTCGAGGCGGGGAATCAAATATATAAAAAAAATTTAGTAAATAACAAAAAAAGTTAATGCAAGAACGTTTGTTACAACGCGCTCTATTCCCAAGAATTTTAGGCAATTAGGAACTACAATACGGATGAACAACTCTAACAAATGAAACTTTATAATAACATGTATTCGAAAACAAATTTCTTCCTGAAATTAATCTTGAAACGGATACCATCCAGTGTTTACCAATGAAACTCAATTCCATAGAGTGGGTTTGAGAAGCCTTTTGGAATTTATTGATACAATAATGTTATTGGGTATTTGTAATTCATGCGTTAAATGCTCTAGAAATTAAGGTAGGTGGGGGATTTTTGTTGTAACTTTGATAGATCGGTCGCCCATTCAGTAATATATTTTAAACTGTTTTCCAAACTTCATACTTTTTGTATACGGCATAAATTGTCATGGATACATTTCTACGTGTATACAATCCCATTTTGTAAGATTAATTCAGTTAGTTTTGACGTTAATCACTGGAATTTTGTGGTAAATGTATCCGAAAGAAACATAAAAAGGGTAATAAATATCTACCTACAATGATGTTGCTAAACGCGTATTCTTTATTTTTCAGCTTTTGCTACCTTTAATCTTATATTAAATTTGCAGAGATTCAGAACTGCCAAAATCTTAAGTGCTCAACTGATAAAGAATCATCTTATATTTTCGAAAGAAATTTAGTCATATTTGCTTAAATAATTTCGTTTTAATAATTAACATAATTCATCTAGTCTACACCGTCCACTTTAGTCATCTTTTATATAATGATTAAAAAATAAATAAGGGGAATTACTCTCAGATTTTTAAGAAAGCATCCAGACTAGCGTCTTCTAGGGCAAGCAGTATGGGCATCATCCCCAGCTGACATCTTAATCGCGACTCCATTTGGCTGAATAATGCAACGCTTCACGAAAACACGAATTTATGGCTACCGAATTCAAAGCGTGCTTATTGAACGGAGGCATAAGGCGTACATTAACTTACAAAAAACTAAGAGCTTTTCGATTGTGAAATATTTCCGAAATAATTCAAGATCAGCTGGTTTAAAATAAATAATTGCATTTCTCTCATCTTGTTTTATTAATTCATAACATGGAAATGGTGTTCTTTTGTTTAATTAAGTTGTTCTATACTGTTTCATTTCGATGATATCCATACTAAATTCGAATGTCATGTCACATCTGTAATTCACGTTCATTAAAAATTAGATAATGCCTCAATTACGCTCTGAATTTGTTTCATATTTGTTTAATTTCTCTCGAACTACAATTTGCAATACTGATTTTTTCCATCATCTTACTTCTATTTCTGATAATGCTGATCGTTTATTAAATATTAGTGTCTCCTTCAAATCTTCCTTCACTTTATCATGCCATAAAAATCCTTTGCGTTTCTCGCGACTCTCTACTCTAGCGGATTCGACGTGGCCTTCTTCATCTCCTCCACCCCCCCCCCCCCAACCCCTTCTCACTCGTTTACACCGCATGATCAAACCATCTCGGTCATTTCCATTCCACAACCTCCGACCACTTTTTTCCAACCTCTTTTCCAAACCCTCACGTTGTGAGCTCACAAAATCCACCTCAGCTGCCTCATTTTTCTCTATCCAAACTTCTGATAAGCAAATGACGATTTTGATGTAAAATTGGCTTGGCTCTTTATATGTCAAATATAGAAAACTCCATAACTGAAGCTCTTGATAGAACTACAGATCAAACTAAAAACATTGTTTTCTTTTTTCTCGTATAAACTGTGTATAAGAATTTATCTTCACTTAGTGAAATAGATACGTTAGTTATATATCTACCTGATATTATGAATTAAAATAGGCATTATCCTTTTGATCTCCCATGTACTGCGTTACACACTAGTTGAAAGAATTTCAGTTCTAAAATTGCATTTGTAATGAACTGTTTTTGTCAGCCATGGGAGGGCGTTACACAAAGGATTCGGTTTGGGTTTTAGTATGCATAGCAATAAAAAAAATAAATTTACAAACATTTGTTTTTCTGTACAAGTTTGGCAGCTAGAGAGGAATCGCCTTACTTTATATGTTTCCGCATTTGCTTTTTTTCTTTTTAAGAAATGTATCAGCATTTGAAAAAATCTTGTTGCAGGTTTCTATGTTTCATGAGTCTCTCGCTCTCTCTCTCTCTCTCTCTCTCTCTCTCTCACATGGCTAACTCCTGTACAGAAACTAGGTGAGTAATTTATTAATCAGGCTGTGAATTGCATGAACACCTTCTTAGCGCACAGTTGAATACGTTAATGCCTGGAAAATCCCTTATTTGTGATTGATGGTATATGCATTATATTGATTTCAAATGTTATGGTTTTATCAATCACCTCATGCAGTTTACGAAATCAAATAATTCTTTTCATAAGACAAGTCATGGAAGTAACGATAGGTAATAGCCCGGGAACATCTATAACACGTTGCACATAAATATATAAATGTAAACTTGTTTTCAACCTAGATTAAATTTTCAAAAGGCATATATGAGTAAGCACTTGTATAAGAATCCTGTTAATATCTATATTTATATAAACTCCGTACACAATCTAAACAAGGATAAAAAAAAACTGCAAATAGGCGAAGAAATCTTGTTTAACATTTGTCAGATGAACTTTCGATGGAGAAGTATCAACTTGAAAGAGGACCTATATGACACACTTTTTTATATTTTAAAAATGCAACAACAATGTGACATATATTCCGCACCGTATTGCGATGAATTTATCTGGTTGAGGAAAATATAAAAAACAAATTAATAAACAAAAAAATAATTAAAATAAAATAAAATAGGTCAGTACAGTGCCTTTGTATTGAGATTTTGTTGCAAGAATATTCTCCTCTCTGCAAATCTCCCTGGCCTCTGTCTATGTATAGTTATTTTTACTTTGTCCACATATGAATTTTTTTTTCAATTATTCTTAGAATGTTTGCGTAATAGCTTTTTTTTATTTTTTATTTTGTTTATGATTGATGGCAATTTTCTTATTGTAATCAATTTATATACCTTAAACAAATATATAAGTAAAAATTTCTAATTAAAGTTAATGTGAATTGTATTAAACTTGCTTGTAAACGTTATGGAAAAAAAGTAGCTAAGCGTAAGAAAATTTTAGAAAAGGAACGTAAGGATCTAATATTGGTTTTTGACAATCGATCCTTATTGCCCTCATCATTTACTTTACTGACACATATAAGCTTAATATCCCATGAGCATCAAATTTGAGATAATAATAATAATAATAATAATAATAATAATAATAATAATAATAATAATAATAATAATAATAATAATAATAATAATATACTTAAGAAGCAGACCCTCTCCCAAGCATAGGTTTATTAAAAAGTGATGGCTACTTCAGCAGCGTTATGCTTGTACAGATAAAACTAAGCTATCATAATCATCAAAGTCATTCTCTCTTCCTCTCTCTCTCTCTCTCTCTCTCTCTCTCTCTCTCTCTCTCTCGTTTTCCCATAGCGAGCTTTCGTCTGGAGCTGACAGACATCCTCTAAGCTGGAAAGCTGAGGATGGACTGCTTCTGAAGTGGTGTCCGTCCTCCATATTTGGTGTCGTCAGCAGGGGGTCTGCCCCATGCTGATTTCCTATTGGCTGGCGGCGGTAAGTCTTCTTTATCATTGGTCACTTGAGCGGGTCTCAAGCCACTTTTGCCATGTCTATGGTTTTGTTCTTGTAATCTTCTAGACCTCCTGAGGTGTGCGGTGATGCTGCTGGGCATTGCATAATGCTGCAAGACGTTGTCATGGCTATATGATTGTCGTTTGCCTGCAGGTGTATCTCCGTTCGGGGGCCGTTGTCCTCTGTAGAGTTGTCATGGTGGTGGTGTCATTGTTGGTGGCAGGTCTTCTCATAACTCATGGGGAGGAGAAATTCTTCCTGCATTGTTTAGTGTTGGTTTTATTCACTGGATGAAAAGCGCCTTCAGCAGGCGAAGCCAATGGTTATCAGGGGCTTGCCGATGATCTTAGTGTTTATTAAGGTGTTTAGCTAAGGCGTACGTAGGGGGGGTGGGTGATCATCAGCCAGATCCCCCCCCCCCCCCCCCCCCCCCCCCCCAACAACCTCCCGCTCTTATGTACGCATTGGTTTCTAAACACCTTAATCAAATTTTGACACCCAATGGTACCAAGTCTTTGGCAGAATTCCTAGAAGCCATCAAGGACGCCCCTGGCACCAGGATTATCGTCTCGCTGGACGTGGAGTCTTTATTTACGAACCTGCTTGTCGACGAAACCATAGATTTAATCCTTGATCGTGCACGAAGAAGGCCCCTTTCTCTATCCACCGTGGCCAGATGTTCCACCAGAAGGACGGCGTGGTGATGGGCTCCCCACTGTGGGTCCTCTTGCTAACTTTTATATGGGCACCATGGAGGAACGGGTCTTCATCAGGATGCAGCAACCCCGCAGATATGGCCGTTATATTGACGATATCTTTGTGCAATCGACGTCAAGGATGAGGTAGAGAAGCAAGTGCCCCATAGATTCAAAAGCACCACTGTCAGGGTCTTCGTCAGGAGAGCCCTCTCCCACTGCTCGACCTGGCAGGGCACTCACCAGGAACTCGACTGTGCCTCCCAAGTACTTGTGAATAACATATATTCAAATAAATTCAAACAGTAAGGAAGTCCGCACAGGCCTGGATAAATGATACGGTAGTGAGAACCCACAGCTCCGCCCCCAGGATATCAAGTTGTATTATAAAGCGCTCATGAGTTCCCATTACCATGAGGAAGAGGACTCTGCTAAGAAAATTTATTTTTGAAAAATGTATCCCCGACTGACGACACCAAGAATATTGACCTGATCATATACTACTAGAATCGGAGGATGTGCGACCTTATTATGAAAAATAATCCTCTCCACAGGTACGAGACCTCCTGAAGCAGACATATGTGGTGTACCAGTATACATGCCCAGTCTGCGATTGCAGCGGTACCTAGGTAGGTATGACTAGCATGCGCCTGTCCAAGAGTCTCTCATGCCACGCCCAAGAGGGGGCTATCAAGAATCACGCCAACACCAAACATCAAGAGGCCATTTCCAGGGATGTCATCATCCAGAACACGAAGATCATCAGGAAGGCCGCTGAAGCTGTCGGTTATGCCTGCTGGAGGAACTTCTCATTCAACAAATAAAACCAACACTAAATACGACGCACGAAGAATTTCTCCTCACCATGAGTATGAGAAGACCTGCTACCAACAATGACACCACGATCGCAACATCTCTACGGAAGACAATTGCAATGCCCCGAACGAGATACTCCTACAGCCAATGAAATCAAATTATCCATGACGTCTTGCAGCATAACGCAACATACAACAATGTTACCGCACAGCTCAGAAGGTCTAGACGACTGCTGAGCCTGCAGCTTCGCAACCATCGACTATGCGAAAGTTGCTTGAAACCTGGATCAAGTCACCAATGAAAAAGAAGACTTACTGCCACCAGGCAATAGGAGTTCAGCATGGGGCAGACCCCTGATGACGACCCCAAAAGGATGTCTGGCAGCTCCAGACGAAAGCTCGCTTCGAAAGAGAGAGAGAGAGAGAGAGAGAGAGAGAGAGAGAGAGAGAGAGAAAAGGAAAACGTTAATGACTTTGATGACTGCGATATTATAGTTTATCTGTAAAATAGATGCACCAATTTTGGCACTGTATTTGATCATGACCTCTGTAGGCGCTCTACTAGGCCTGTTTAAGTAGCACGGAAAAAGCCGCTATTCGGAAAATGGAGAAGAATCTCTACAAGTGTAACGCTGCTGAAGTAGCCATTACTTTTTTAATAATAATAAATAATAATAATAATAATAATAATAATAATAATAATAATAATAATAATAATAATAATAATAATAATAATAATAATAATAATAAACTTCAAGGCCCTACACCCACGAATAGCAGAACAACTCCAGCATTGTATCGCAAACCACCATGCGCCCAAATGGATGACCACAGGAAGAAAATCCTTAGTACAAAAGACTAGAACAAGTGAAATATAGCAAGTAACTAACAGGGCGTTATCACCTGCCTACCTGTAATGTGAAAGTACTAACAGGTGTCATCAGTGAAAGGCAATGAAAATACCAACAGAAAGGCTGCAGAAGAAAGTGTTAGGGGCACAAAATACCAGCTCCTGATAGACAAAATGGTAATTAAGAATAGTAAGAGAAAGAAAACTAATCTAAGCATGGCAAACATTGACAAAAAGGCCTTTGACATTATACCACACACATGTCTAAACAGAACGTTTGAAAAATATATGGAGCAGAAGAAAACACACCATCTGTTCTTGTCAAAAATACAATGCACAACTGGAATACAGTACTTACAAGTTCTGAGATAAGACTAGGGTAGGATTAACATCAGGGGGAGGATCTTTCAAGGTAACTCACTGTCCCCACTACTCTTCGAAGTAGCCATGATTCCCATGACAAAAGTACTACAGAAGATGGATGCTGGGTACCAACTCAAGAAAAGGACAGGTAACAGAATTAACCATCTGATGTTCATGGATGACATCAAGTTGTAATATAACAGCATCAAGGTAATAGACACCCTAATCCAGACTGTAAGAATTGTATCTGGGGACATCAGGATGGAGTTTGGAATAGAAAAATGTGCCTTGCTAACAAACA
>NC_087216.1:49680625-49685625 GCF_015104395.2 Macrobrachium nipponense | reverse complement strand
TTTTCATATATGTACCGAGGGGGAATTTTTTAGTCGATAATAAATTTCGTACCCCCATGGGATCGAACCACCGTCCAGTTGGACGGGGAACGAAATCAGGATGTCGGACAGTGACGCTGCCGAAACGGCTATCAAGAGAGGCTAAAGGTTTATATCGATTCTGACCATTTCAAATCAACGCCGATCTCGTTGTATTTGTAATTAGAATCGATATGGAACCCCTCCACCGTATGCTAGCCGATTCGAGCGTTTGACCCACGCAGCCTTGTTATGAATTTTTATCACATCACCGTGATTACATAAATCATTCGAGCTACAAATGTCCTTTAATATCTAATTCGCTCTACCTCGGAATGATATATTTTCATATAGTACCGAGGGGGAATTTTTTAGTCGATAAATAATTTCGTACCCCCATGGATCGAACCACCGTCCCAGTTGGACGGGGAACGAATCAGGATCGGACAGTGACGCTGCCGAAACGGCTATCAAGAGAGGCTAAGGTTATATCGATTCTGACCATTTCAAATCAACGACGATCTCGTGTATTTGTAATTAGAATCGATATGGAACCCCCTCCACTATGCTAGCCGATTCGAGCGTTTGACCCACGAGCCTTGTTATGAATATTTATCACATCACGTGATTCATATAAATCATTCGAGCTACAAATGTCCTTTAATATCTAATTCGCTCTACCTCGGAATTGATATATTTTCATATATGTACCGAGGGGAATTTTTTAGTCGATAATAATTCGTACCCCCATGGGATCGAACCACCGTCCAGTTGGACGGGGAACGAAATCAGGATCGGCACAGTGACGCTGCCGAAACGGCTATCAAGAGAGGCTAAAGGTTTATATCGATTCTGACCATTTCAAATCAACGCCGATCTCGTTGTATTTGTAATTAGAATCGATATGGAACCCCTCCACTATGCTAGCCGATTCGAGAGTTTGACCCACGCAGCCTTGTTATGAATATTTATCACATCACCGTGATTCATATAAATCATTCGAGCTACAAATGTCCTTTAATATCTAATTCGCTCTACCTCGGAATTGATATATTTTCATATATGTACCGAAGGGGAATTTTTTTTTTTTAGTCGATAATAATTTCGTACCCCCATGGGATCGAACCACCGTCCAGTTGGACGGGGAACGAAATCAGGATCGGACAGTGACGCTGCCGAAACGGCTATCAAGAGAGGCTAAAGGTTTATATCGATTCTGACCATTCAAATCAACGCCGATCTCGTTGTATTTGTAATTAGAATCGATATGGAACGAGATCGGCGTTGATTTGAAATGGTCAGAATCGATATAAACCTTTAGCCTCTCTTGATAGCCGTTCGGCGCGTCACTGTCCGATCCTGATTTCGTTCCCCGTCCAACTGGACGGTGGTTCGATCCCATGGGGGTACGAAATTATTATCGACTAAAAAATTCCCCCTCGGTACATATATGAAAATATATCAATTCCGAGAGTAGAGCAAATTAGATATTAAAGGCATTTGTAGCTCGAATGATTTATATGAATCACGGTGATGTGATAAATATCATAACAAGGCTGCGTGGGTCAAACGCTCGAATCGGCTAGCATAGTGGAGGGGGTTCCATATCGATTCTAATTACAAATACAACGAGATCGGCGTTGATTTGAAATGGTCAGAATCGATATAAACCTTTAGCCTCTCTTGATAGCCGTTTCGGCAGCGTCACTGTCCGATCCTGATTTCGTTCCCCGTCCAACTGGACGGTGGTTCGATCCCATGGGGGTACGAAATTATTATCGACTAAAAAATTCCCCCTCGGTACATATATGAAAATATATCAATTCCGAGGTAGAGCGAATTAGATATTAAAGGACATTTGTAGCTCGAATGATTTATATGAATCACGGTGATGTGATAAATATTCATAACAAGGCTGCGTGGGTCAAACGCTCGAATCGGCTATCATAGTGGAGGGGTTCCATATCGATTCTAATACAAATACAACGAGATCGGCGTTGATTTGAAATGGTCAGAATCGATATAAACCTTTAGCCTCTCTTGATAGCCGTTTCGGCAGCGTCACTGTCGATCCTGATTTCGTTCCCCGTCCAACTGGACGGTGGTTCGATCCCATGGGGGTACGAAATTATTATCGACTAAAAAATTCCCCCCTCGGTACATATATGAAAAATATATCAATTCCGAGGTAGAGCGAATTAGATATTAAAGGGACATTTGTAGCTCGAATGATTTATATGAATCACGGTGATGTGATAAATATTCATAACAAGGCTGCGTGGGTCAAACGCTCGAATCGGTTAGCATAGTGGAGGGGGTTCCATATCGATTCTAATTACAAATACAACGAGATCGGCGTTGATTTGAAATGGTCAGAATCGATATAAACCTTTAGCCTCTCTTGATAGCCGTTTCGGCAGCGTCACTGTCCGATCCTGATTTCGTTCCCCGTCCAACTGGACGGTGGTTCGATCCCATGGGGGTACGAAATTATTATCGACTAAAAAATTCCCCTTCGGTACATATATGAAAATATATCAATTCCGAGGTAGAGCGAATTAGATATTAAAGGACATTTGTAGCTCGAATGATTTATATGAATCACGGTGATGTGATAAATATTCATAACAAGGCTGCGTGGGGTCAAACGCTCGAATCGGCTAGCATAGTGGAGGGGGTGGGGGGTTCCATATCGATTCTAATTACAAATACAACGAGATCGGCGTTGATTTGAAATGGTCAGAATCGATATAACCTTTATTTGACCTCTCTTGATAGCCGTTTCGGCAGCGTCACTGTCCGATCCTGATTTCGTTCCCCGTCCAAATGGACGGTGGTTCGATCCCATGGGGGGTACGAAATTATTATCGACTAAAAAATTCCCCTTCGGTACATATATGAAAATATATCAATTCCGAGGTAGAGCGAATTAGATATTAAAGGACATTTGTAGCTCGAATGATTTATATGAATCACGGTGATGTGATAAATATTCATATATATATATATACATATATATATATATATATATATATATATATATATATATATATATATATATATATATATATATATATATATATATATATATATATATATATATATATATATATATATATATATATATTATATATATATATATATATATATATGGATCTCTTCACCTTTTCTTATTCATTGCCGACCTGAATAGAGAGCAGTGTCTGAAATACAGATTTTGGTTGTTTTACGTGCTCCTTTTATTATTATTATTATTATATATATATATATATATATATATTATATATATATATATATATATATATATATATATATACATATATATATATATATATATATATATATATATATATATATATATATATATATATATATATATATATATATATATATATATATATATATATATATATATATATATATATATATATATATATATATATATATATATATATATATATATATATATATATATATATATATATATATATATATATATATATATATATATATATATATATATATATATATATATATATATATATATATATACATATATATTTATATATATATAATAAAAGGAGCACATAAAACAACCAAAATCTATATTTCAGACACTGCTCTATTCTAGTTCATCCTTAGTTATGGTTATTTATATGGTTGAAAATAGCTGAGCTCTGTCGTCCATAAACTAAACTGGCCATTTATGTTGTATTAATCTCTGGGAAGTGATTTTCCTATAAAAACGATGAAAGATCAGTCACAGTCCAGCCATGGGATTTTGTTTTACTCCTGTGTCTTTAGGAATTGTCTTTTGTTGGACGTTAATCAGAAATTTAGGTAGGGTATTTCGGAAGGTAAAGGTAAAATGGTTAGATTTTCTGAGAGTCTGGGTCAGAGTCTTAATTCTGTCTCACGCCTGGAGAGTATTATGAAGTTAACCCAGACTACTGGAAATATAACCCTTTGTCTTTACCTACCCAAATACACTAGTCAAATCCCTGATTAATGTCCAACAAAAGACAATCCCCAAAGACACAGGAGTATACAAAATCCCATGCCTGGACTGTGATCAATCTTTCATCGGTTTTACAGGAAAATCACTTCCCAGAGATTATTACAACATAAACGGTCAGTCAGGTATAGACAACAGAACTCGGCTATTTTCAACCATATAAATAACGATATCCACAGAATAAACTGAAATTTGTTGTGTATAAATTATAGCAGCACGTGTCTGTACAAAAGCCAGATGATAGAGTCATCCTTGATTAAAATGACAGAAAATGCACATCTAAAAGGGCTCATGGGATTCAGATATCAGATAAAATCTTCTTTCAACAAACGCTTAAGAAGATTGAAGAGGCATTTTATAAACAGGGGTGACCTAGTAAAATGGCTAACTGTTGATGGAACTCTTGGCATAAATACTGCCTTTTTGGTAACTTTTCTCATCCATTACTTACATGAAGATAGAAACACCAATCTCTGAAATATAGTACTTTCTATATTTTGGCAATTTGAGGTGAGAGGCGGCATAAACCTTTAAGCCTCTCGCGGTGGTGGGGTGGTTATAGCTTCCCTGACGTGCTTGGATTTTAATATACCTGCGTTCGCGCCCAAGTACAGGTAAAACTCTATATCGAGAAAAAAACCCTTCCCTTTCGGTTAAGCATATATGAAAATATATTTAATCCGAGGTAGAGCAAATTAGATATTAAAGGACATTATAGCTCGATATAATGTATATGAAATCACGGTAATGTGATATGACTTATGTAAATGGTACGTGTTGTCAAAAGCGCTACTTAGGCTACCGGAGTCGAGGCAGGTTGATGTTGTCTCCAAACCAACGAATACTTCAGCGCGAGAAAGTATTTGAGGTGAGAGGCGGCATAAACCTGTAAGCCTCTCGCGGTGGTGGGGTGGGTATAGCTTCCCTGACGTGCCTGATTTTAATGTACCTGCATTGCACCCAAGTA
>NC_087216.1:49665625-49670625 GCF_015104395.2 Macrobrachium nipponense | reverse complement strand
AATAGTATATTCTTCTGAAGTTTTACATGATGAAGATCAGGTATGATCGTACAAGTCTTCTATGACGATAGCTTGATCGCTTCTGCCAATGATGATGGCTAATCCTATTCCTCTACATGATAAAGCTTAGGTAAGAGGTACAGGTCTTCTAATGACGATAGCTAACTCTGTTCTGCTTGTCTACCATCTCTGTTACAAGTTATGAGGGAACAGACAGTAGTTCGAACATATGAACATACTATCAGATGACATAGTTTCATACGAACACACAATCGAATGAGACACTCTACAGATCACGTAGGCCGTTTGAATAATAGGTCGGGGTAGTTGTCTCAAGCAGGGAGCTTGGACTAATGTTATAAACAATTGAATGACTACAGGTGACGGCATGTTATCTTAGCTTACATACTTATTGTATACGTCATCTTTAGCGTCTCTAGTCTGATCACATTCCTGCAAGCAATCTGGTTGACCTCTTTAGTTTTAGACTTTTTATATATATGGACTAACATTCCATATTTTTATTATGTAAACACTTACATATATATATACTATGTTTGTTAGGCAAATTCATTGAATCAAGATACAGAGGCATCAAAATACTGTAAATTAGGTCTGACCGAACGCAATAATTATTGCAGTACACACACACACACACACTATATATATATATATATATATATATATATATATATATATATATATATATATATATATATATATATATATATATATATCTATATATATATATATATACTATATATATATATATATATATATATATATATATAATATATATATATATATATGTATATGTATATATATATATATATATATATATATATATATATATATATATATATATATATATATATATATATTATATATATATATATATATATATATATATATATATATATATATATATATATATATATATATATATATATATATATATATATATAGTATTATAGTATATATATATATATATATATATATATATATATATATATATATATATATATATATATATATATATATATATAATATATATATATATATCTGTGTGTCTGTGTGCGTCTGTATCTGTGTGTGGCAATTGTTAGTATCTCATAATTCTTGTAGACTTTACAAGGTTAATAATAATGATAATTTTACTAATGACAAATAGAAGCGAACTAAAGTCAAGATGACAAAGTATACCTAAAAAAAACTTTTTTCTATAAATAAAGCCTAAGAGGAAGTAATCGGTAACTTGGGTGGGGGGGGGGGTGTGTGCGCGCGTTTATGAGAGAGAGAGAGAGAGAGACAGACAGACAGACAGACAGACAGACAGAGAGAGCTGATATCCCATAAAGCTAGAGCAGAAATAGCATTAAATTATCTGGTAATTCCTCGTCATCATAACCTGAGACTTACTTGGTTTTCACTTTAGACAATTGTAGGCAGTACGTCTTCAGTTCTACATAATTTACTTGGTTAAAGCTTACCAGCACAGGATGGATAATTCGATGCTTTCAATTATGTAAAAGCCAGTCAATAGGTTTACGTCATCACTTCACGGATTGTTATCCATTACCAATATATACATTTCCTTGTCTGAATGTAACCGACCACTTGTTGCGTAATGTCAAGGATCTCTTCATTCAAGGTTATGCAGATACACTGTATGCATGAGTTTTGTACCCTATGTTTTGTAACTTTTAACAAGTAATTTGTTTTTAATTAATGTTTTCCGATAGTCACATTCTTTAAGGAACTCTGGCGCTCACTTTTACTGCTTAATCAATTTGTATGTATTCCTTGGGTAATTATGAACAATTATCTTTTTTATTATTTATTTTTTTACTGTAACTGAAGAAGGTAATGAATGAGAGAGAGAGAGAGAGAGAGAGAGAGAGAGAGAGAGAGAGAGAGAGAGAGCAAATCACTTATATTTGGCACAACGAACTCAAAGATAACAGTAACATAATTCTGCTGAGTAACTGAGGCTACGGCAATGGAAGGATACTGAATAGTAGTGTTTTTATCATATTATAATATAAAAAACATTGGACCCGAACAAGGTCCCCTTCTCAGAAAATGAGCGATAAAACCTAGAGCGCTTTACTCGAAGCAAATAGTTCACGTCATAATTGTTGGAATGAACTTTATCAAGTACAATAAAGAGACAAGAATAGTACTATTATATTTCGAGAAATATGACGTTCGACTTACATTTACATTCTATCGACGTTTAAAAACTGCCCTGTCGCTGTTGACCCCAAAACAATAAGCGTCCTTGATGGACGCTTATTACTTAAGGCCAGTGGCGAAAAGCATGGCGTTCATATGTAAAGCACCGGGAATTAATTGTCTTACAATCTGGGCTGTTCGATGGACTAAACTTGGCTGTGTGATATGTATTAGTAGAACAGTGTTTCTCACGTGTTCGACTATATGTGCATCTGGAAATTTCGTAGTCTACATTACATGTCGCTCCTTTATAGCCATATACAAGCATATCACAAACTTTCAAAATATTTCAGACAAAACCACAGGAATAAATCAGACGAATACGGAAAACAATCAGAAATATTCTTAAAAGGGCAACGTCAACAGCACCACAAGAGCTGAAGTAGAAGTGTGGGCATTAATTTAATTCATTGGGAAAACTCACTGGCATCGCATTGATCCATGGTAACCACGAAAAGAATGTCTAAACTCTCGATAAAAAACAGTATAAATCACTTCTAGTATATAAAGGAATAGGGCGTACGCCCGTATAAAACTGTCTGGTCTCAGCTCTTCTTTCCCGAGAGAGAGAGAGAGAGAGAGAGAGAGAGAGAGAGAGAGAGAGAGAGAGAAAGAGTCAGTTGCTTACGTCTACATCCTTACAGTAATGAAAGCTACTTTCCCACCGTGACAGTGGAGGGATATTGTATATTCTTTTGTATATAAGTGTTGATTCTTTAAGTATCTGATTTGGTATTCATAAAAGAATCTTTTCAACGGATTTATCCATTTCAGCTAATGAAACTGTAACAGGCGTAATAATAATGAATAATTTTTCGATTTTGCTTAGTGCAAAATGCTTCGCTTGTAAGTTATGACATAATGATCACAAAAATCTTTCTAAGACTCCCATCCAATCATAAATAAACATTCCGGTTAATTAAAACTTTCCTCTCCTGAAGAAAAGGCGAGTCAACACTCGTGAAAATTTTTCGTAATAATATTTTTTTCGATTTGAAGTGGGACTCGCACGCGTAGCTCTTGAAAGTAGAAAAATGAATAAATTTTCAACTCTAATCCCTTTATTAGATTAACTGGAATAGAAAAATTCAATTCATATGTATATATATATATATATATATATATATATATATATATATATATATATATCTATATATATATATATATATATATATATATATATATATATATATATATATATATATATATATATATATATATATATATATATATATATATATATATATAATCATCTTTTCTTCCGGTCACTGACGAGAGAAGTGAAAAGAAAAAATCTGATGCTAACATAATATATATATATATATATATATATATATATATATATATATATATATATATATATATATAATATATAGTATATATATATACATCTGTGTGTGTGTCAAAGGCTACAACCATCGTTGTGCTTCTCCCCCCACCCCAATCTAAGGAGACCTCAGAATAGGTTATCTATATGGTAACGTAAAGAATCATAGAGAGGACGCCCCCACCTACTTACGCTTGCAAAACACCTAAATAATATTCTGACCCCCTACATGCAGTGTAGCTATACTATTCGATCGTCTGCCGAGTTCCTAGAGAAGATCAAGGAATCCCTTGGTACTGGCACTATGGATTCCCTCGATGTGGAATCCTCTTTTTACAAACGCCCTTGTTTAAGAAACTATAGACCTTGTCCTTGACTGAGTCTATAAGGATGAATGAACCCGTTCCCATCAACATCCCACAGTCATCACTGACGAGCCCTTTTTGACATGTGAACGAAGAGGAACCTCCTTCTCATCACTGAGGATATATGTACCGTCAAAAAGACGGCGTAGCGATGGGATCCCCATTAGGAGTCCTATTCGCCAATTTCTACATGGGCACCGTCGAGGAACGAGTCTTCGCCTAGATCCAGCGCCCCCGGAAATATGCCTGTTATATCGACAGCATCTTCATTCAAGCGGACACGGAGGATAAGAATAAAGCCCTTCATTGCACATTCTGCAATGCAGCGTGCTGAATTATATAATAGAATTCAGCATCGCTGACAAGCTCCCCTTTCTTGATGTACTTCTCTTGAAACCAGAAGACGACCTCAGGACTTGTGTCTTCACAAAGAAAACTAATTTAGGAATGTGCCTTAATGGCAAAAGCGAGTGTCCTGCGAGATTCAAGAGCACCACAGTCAGGGCTTATGTATGATGGGCCCTATCCCATTGCTCCAACTGGCAGGACACACATCAAGAATTAGACATGCTTCCCAAGTAATCACAAACAATGTGTACTCTAATAAGCTCATTAACCATGCAATCAAGAAAGCTCTTGAGAATGGTATAAAATCGCAAGACATATCTGAAGAAGAAAAGACACCATCACTTTATACTACAAGGCCTTTATGCACTCAGAGTACTGGGAGGAGGAGAATGGCCATTAAGAAGATCGTGATGGAAAATGTCACTCCACTGTGTAAGAAGAAAAAAAGCATAGAACAAAAGAACTTGGAACTTGATAATGCAGAACAACCCTTTCACCCCCAGCAGGAGACCCCTTGAATCGTTCCAGTGTATTGTACCAATATCAATGCCCTATCCGCGGATGTCCTGGAACAAATATTAGCATGACTACTATGTGGCTCACGTAGATGATTTCATGTCATGTACAAGAGGGTGCTATCAAGAACCATGCTATCACTTGTTCAAGTTTTGATTGTTTCTGATTATTAGAAATAGACAAGAGTATTCTGCCCTCCATAAAATTCA
>NC_087216.1:49648398-49660898 GCF_015104395.2 Macrobrachium nipponense | reverse complement strand
TTATCCACTCGTATATTACTTGGGCCAATAACGAGAGAATGATGAGCCGTATTTAAGTAATAACTAAATGGGCACGAGTGATGATAAGAGTCTGAGTAAAATTATTGCCTGAATTGCGTTCATTGCTAGATCTTCATTTACTAGACAGGTTAACCCGAGTGATATTGACGACCCAGTGTTTCAAAACTTGTTTCGTTGTGTGCTGCCGTCACTTACTCTCTCTCTCTCTCTCTCTCTCTCTCTCTCTCTCTCTCTCTCTCTTGATATTAATCGTAAGCCAGGCTGTTTCCTTTTATTCACGACACTTGATCAACTAGACTTTAACGTTAACTCGCCCATCGTTTTAACTAATTTAGGGTATGAACCGAAATAGGTAAAAATAAAAGTCAGCGCTGAACAAAGAGGGAATGCGATCTGACATTTTTTAGGTAATGACCAAAAGAAAGGAAATATTTTATACATAAATACATACTTACACACACACTCACACACACACAGTATATATATATATCTATATATATATATATATATATATATATATATATATATATATAGTATATATATATATATAGTTTCTCTCTGAGTATTTAATATTTTGCGTGGCCTCCTTCTGCCTGTAACACCAGCCTGCATTCTTGAGGGGTATGATTTCAGCAAATCGCAAAAAAACCGAGACTCAAACTCCATTTCCCTGAGCACTTCGATCACCGATCACCTCTCTTCGCAGGTCGTCGAGGCTTGGTATACTATCACAGTTTCACTGTCGCACTTCAAACACAATCCTTCACGATATTACCAATGTTTTCACACACATTAAGGAAAGGGAGCTATCTGGAAATTCACTTAACGAGGAGAAATCGATACCACTGATTCTTGGTCTACCCACTGCTCAGCTATAATGTCTTTTGACTCCTGAGGAAGACTTCAGGCCTTCCAGGATTCTCACTTTTTGACGATGACAGTCATGTGGATTTTTGTTCCAGTTTTCTTTAACAAAGGGTTCATCTTTTTTAATGTATTTAGCTAGCAGAATGTAAAATGAAGGATGCGCCAGCATCCCTGGCCCTCTCTCAAGGTTATAGCCCGGATTCGGTCAATCCATCTGATTTCCTCCGAGTCGTTAGCAATGGCTGTATCTAACTCTATCAAGAAATGTAAAAATGAAAAATAGCTTAATTAATAGAAACTTAAGATAATGTTCTTGGATATAGGCTATAGCAGAAAACTTCATGACTTTCCATTTGTTCTGTGGAGGGGGGCTCTAGTTTCGAAACACCCAGTATATATATATATATATATATATATATATATATATATATATATATATATATATATTATATTATATATATATATATATATATATATACATATATATATATATATATATATATATATATAATATATATATATATATATATATATATATATAATATATATATATATATATATATATATATATATATATATATATATATATATATATATATATATATATATATATATACATATGTATACATATACATATATATATATATATATATATATATATATATATATATATACATATATATATATATATATATATATATATATATATATATATATATATATATATATATATATATACATATATATATATATATATATATATATATATATATATATATATATATATATATATATATATATATATATATATATATATATACTATACATATGTATATATATATATATATATATATATATATATATATATATATATATATATATATGTGTGTGTGTGTGTGTGTGTGTGTGTGTGTGTGTGTGTGTGTGTGTGTGTGTGTATGTGTGTTTTGATTTTAAATTAAGAAGAAATAAAAACCGTGATGATTATACGAACAAAGTTACAGCCATTAAGGAAAATTGAAAAACTAGAGATGCTAAGTACTTTCGTCTTATTACCAGGACATGTTCACAGTAACTAAAGACACACAGAAGCAAGGGGCTATATAAATGGTAGGTACAAATATCCATATGAAATTAAATTCCCGGCACGTTAAAGAAATGCCTTGGCTGAATTTAAAAACGGATAAAACCATACATATAACTAAGGCGGATAAGTCCAACACCATATTTACTATGGATAAAGAATTCTACTTATATAAAATGGAATAAATTTTAAGTGACAATGATAGTTAAAACTAAACAAAACTCCTTAGAAAAAGTAATTAAATCTCCGAACAATAAATTAATAAGTACCCTAAAAAACAACTAAAGTCTCATTAATCAGTTTTTAACATTCTTTTCCGTTATCAATATGGGGTAGTAAAAATACCTAAAGAAATAACCTATGAAACCAATAATTAGTTCTGTTGATTCCATAATTTATAAGCTCTCAAATTATCTAATTATTGCCACCATTGCTGGGGACTATTTCTGGTACCTATCTTATTGATTCTTTCTATTTAACTGACAAAATCAACGGTATTACAATTAATCCAAATTCATGGTTAATAGGTTTTGATGTATGTTCCTTATTCACTTTATTTTCTATTGACTGTATTGGAATACCTTAAAGATGAATTGCATAAAACTTGATTTGCCACTAATAGTTAGCCAGGTCATAGAATTGATAAGATTATAAAAATGTGATTGTAAATTTATTTTCAACGGGTAATATCTTAAGCAAACTTTTGGTAAGGCAATGGGAAACCCCCTTTTCCCTGTTCTTTCAAACTTATATATGAATTTTGTTAAGCCTGTACATCCCCAAGGTTTTTCCATTTTCCTGTGACATGGTACCGTAATGTTGATGATATTTTAGCCATTATACCCAACGACTTGGATGTAGAAAATATATTGGCTGAACTAAATTTTCAAGTCCCTTCTATTATATTTACTTGAGTTAGAGAACGATGATTGCTTTTTTTTTCTTTTTTTTTTACATTTATATTAAAAGGGAACCTTTTAATGGTAAATTTAGCACTTATAGAAAAAATACAAATAATATGACATAAGTACACTATTATTCAGGACATCATATAAATATAAAAGTTCAAAAACATCAGAAAAATGGGAAACAATTTGTGCTATCCATTCCATATGATGGATATTTGTTATAATAAAGCTATTAAGACCTTCATTATAAAATCGGAAAGACAGAAAGAAGTGCCCTCAAACACTCTTTGTTTGCCACATTTTATTGGACTTTAGGCTGTAATAACTTTTTTCATTTTGTTTAACACAAATGTATCTTTCATATATAATATTGTAAAATAACATGCTTATAAAAGATAGCCCCCCAAAAGATAGCAATATAATATATAAAATTGTCCATGTATGGATGGTGATTAATTTTACTTGGGTCAGACCAACAAAGAATTGAACACCTGATTAAAACAACACAAATACTCACTAAGAACAGGTCAGACAGATAATGCTTTATTTTTACATTTAAGTGGAAAGTCCCACAGAATACATAGGGCGCAAAGCCAAATATTGTCACGTTGTAACAAACTATTTCAAGAAACTTGTTAGAATCTGTTTTGATTCGGTTAACCTGGGTGAATAATGTTAATGTTAGTCGATTATTATTTTCTTTTGACCCGTTCATATAACATATGTTCCAATAAGCAGGTTTTGATTTTAATCTATTGACCATGCGTGACCTCCCGACTTTTTTGTATTCCCTTATGACTTTGTATTCACCAATTACATAGGCCCTTGCTTCTGTGTATCTTTAGTTGCTGTGAACATGTCTTGGTAATAGGACGAAAGTACTTAGCATCGCCAGTGTTTCAGTTTCCTTTCGTTACTTTAACTTTGTTCATATATATGTGTGTATGTACAGAAACAGAGAGAGAGAGATATTAGTAGTTTACCTTTACCATTGATATTCTCTCGTAAACAAGCAATAATTCTGTACCACACGTACCCAACAAAGCAAATTAGAGGCCCAGCTGCTATAGTCGCGTAAAAATAGCCTTGATGGGACAAATTTCGTTTATTAGCCTAATCATGAATTCCGCTCTCACTTAGCCTAATGCTGGTCATTACCTGCATAATCTAGCCAGTGCTCAGAGAAAAATGTCACTGGTGTTCCTGAAGCGCGAGGAACTTCTTTTCTGTATTTTATATATCATATTCTGAAATGGAGATGGGTGATGGAAGCTGATGGCGATTAGGTAAGTTGGAAACCTCATGAATAACATCGTTTTTAACACAAAATTTCACGCTGTAATGTTAAATTTTTGGAGGGGATACTGCCTTCACGGAGGAACGAAAATAGTGAGTGAGAGTGTCTCTCCTGGTTTACACTTGACTCCGTATTCTTCTAGTATATGATATTATTGGAAAAATTATTGTGTGGAATACTTATGAATATACTGTGCTTCAGTCAATTTCAGTGAAGGTGACAGGCTTTCGTAATAATTATCATCAGATATTAAAATTTGGTGGAAAAAAATGCATACTACTAAGATTTCATTGCCGAGAACTTTATATTCCACATCCCTAAGTCTATTTCTTATGACAAGCAACAAGGACGCTGCCATCTAGTGTGCTGCCATCTAGTGAATGGTTTTAAAGTGATTAGCTACGTAGAGCCACTAAAACGGAAAGACACTTCTTACCCTTCAATGGAAGCTTTTACCGAAGTCCTTTTTAAAGAGATGAAATTAGGATATGGAGATATAACAGGAGTCCATAATTTAAGCAGAAATGGAATTGTAACAAAATTGACCTCTTCAACTACATTACATCCGAAAAGATGGTATGGCTCTGGGTTCGAATCTTTCTCTAATATTGGCTAACATTTTTACGGAATGATTTGAAACGGAAGATTTGAGTAAATTAAATAAAGGGAACTTAACATCATCAGATAGGTAAGATACGAGGATGAAATCTTGGTTATTTATAAGAGAGAGAGGGAAGAATTGCACAAGTTCTTAGAAAACATAAACTAAATAAGCAAATCATGTTCACAACAGAAGAAGAGAAAGAGGGAGAATTCCCTTTCTTGGACGTACTGGTAAAGATTTTGAAATTCAAGGTACACAGGAACTCCTTCAAAGCTAAAGTATTCAACTTGAAGGCTATATTTACAATATATATCAATTAAAAATTTTCCATTTGAACTTGATGACCAGCTTTTAACTGCTGTAGCTTTTAAGCAAATAAGGCAAAGTTGATAATATAAAAAAGAATAAGCACATCGTGGTCATTTCCAAGGTTTGTTGAGTGGTGTTGGAATGGCTCGCAAGATAATTAAGAAAAGGATACCATCCACCATGGTTCAATGTTTCATTTTTGTATGCTGGGTAACATAAAACCTGTTTCAAGTGTGGCCAAATTGGACATATAATAATGGATTGACCCATATCCTTGACTGAAGAAGCTGCCCTGTTCTCTGAAAGTGATCTTCCCAAGCTGAATAGCACTGGAGAGACCGACGCCAGAGGAAATCCGGGTGCCGAAATTACGTGTCAATGACAGTCAGGATATTGGCGAAAATGATGTTGAAATAAGCGAAGATGAAGTTACTGAATATGAGAATGAAGAACGATAAAAAAAAAAACGACGAAAACACAACATTAACAGAAGTGATTGGAGTGGAAGTTCATCGCAGCTCAGAGGATGATACATTAGGCAATTTTCTAAACAAGACGGATAGGCGTAAAAAAAAACGGACGAAGATATCTGGAATCTTGGACTCAAAGTTGACGAAAAATATGGCGATACAGGTCACAGAGTTTGTCGCGGGAATGCTGCAGACAGATACAGAAATTGATGACGACCGTTGGAAAGCTAAACAAAATTAACAAAGTGACCTAGAATTAACCATAAAAAAGGATGATGTACAAGAAAATAATTCAGAAAATGTCGACACTACCTTTGCTTTTGACGGAATCCTGAGAAGTGAAAAAGGTGCCATCAAAATGCAAAATTTGGCTAGAAAATTGTGAGACCGTGAAATTCCCTTTCAATATTTCCTTATTTTTAATTATATCTACTCTCAATGTAAACGCTTTAAATGAAACGAAAAAAGTAAATGAAGCTAATTAACTTGATGTTATATTATAAAATAGACATTTTAATACAAGAACATAACATTAAACATTATGAGAATAATTTCTTGAAAGAGGGTTGTAAGATTTAAATAATATCTACAAAAATAAACTTGAAGGTGGAACTGCAATTCTCGTTAATAAACTTTTAATTGTTGAAACATTGAAGGAGGAATTAGATGTGTATGGTAGAACAATCAGCATTAAGTGTAAATTTTGTGATTATGAAATTGATATTATCAATGTCTATTCTCCATCGGGATCAACAAAAAAGGCAGAGAGGGAAAACTTTACAATGAAGTTATAATATACTTTCTACATAATAACGCTAAACACCTAATCTTCGGAGGTGACAGGAATTATGTAACAAGGGTAAGCGAGATATAAATCTAACCCTGAAATATACTCATGTTAACGACGACTATGGTTCGGGAATTGACTGTTTATATGTAAAAAGGCTATTTGAATATGTCTCAGATGTTCAAAATATTCCGATAAGCTGGTCTGATTACTGTATGGTAAGTGCTCATTTAAAATCAATAATGAAGTTATATTGGTAGTGGATCTAGTGAAAAGCAATTTTCATAACTACTGGAAAGACTGAAAAGGGGAAAAAGTATATACAGAAACGTACTTGAAAGGTGGATTTTTGAAAAGGGAAAAGAAGTTCTTTAAAACAGTTTGCATGATCAGTAGCCAAGAGAGGTGTGGGTTACTAAATGTACTTAAAACTCGGCTGAGGGAATTACTGGGTTTTGAACATGTGTCAGGTGAAAAGTGTAAAGAAATCAATACATTAAATACAAGGATAAACTGTACTGAAAATGAAATGAAATGTGTGAAGGAATTAGAATTAGGGCGAAAATAGAGGAAAATGTACTATTGAGAAAATTTCTCCATATTTACTGCAGAAAGAAAAGAATAGCTGACAACATTACATTATGATAAGGGTTACTATGAAAAGTTATAAGAAAAAATATCAAAATTTATAGAGAAGGAAACTGAAGAAGACGATAACGATGGTCTTATCTCTGAGATTTCTGAAAAGGAAGTAGGAAAAATAATAGCAAAGATGAGAAATGGAAAAACTTCAGTCCTACATGGGATTTCTGTGGATTTCTGTGGATTTCTGTAAACAAATGTGGCCAATTATTAATAGAGATTTTATTGAACCGATAGAGTTTATTTTGAAAAACAATTTGATGTTAATTAGAATCAATAATAGAGTGATGATGTTAATTACAGCGATTCATAGTATCTATCTAATTGGAAACCCATTACCATGCTGAATGTTGACTACAAGATCATAACAAAACTGATGCTAGCAAACTAAAATTAGCACTGTCGAAAATGATCTTAAAGGAATCGCTTTGTAGTGTGGCAGGACGGTCTATTATTCTTTGTATTACGATGATTAGAGACATCATTTATTACACAAATGAAGAGAACCTGAAAACCGACATAATAAAATGAGATCAGGCTAAAACCCTTGACAGAATAGACTTACAGTTTCTTGATAAAGTAATGGAAAAACTTTGTTTCCATGAATAATGTAAAGTTAATTAAATTGTTATATAGTGATACAGTAAGCTGTTTGTATATTAATGTAAATATATATGAAAACTTTACAATCGAAAAATCAGTGCGGCAAGAATGTCTGCTTTCAGTGATGTATTTTATAATACCCCACAAATCATTGTATAGGTTATTAAAAGATAATTTAATAATGTATACTCCTAAATCTACCAACGATCTTAAAGTACCAGTTTGTCGTTTTGCTGATGATTCGTCTGTTATAATTTCTTATGACGAGGGAATAACAGTGTTTTGATTTGAGAAGAATGTTTGAGTTCGCAACAAGAGCAAAACTGAATATAGAAAAGTAGATATTCGAACTGGGAAATGAAAAAATAGGTTGTTATTGCCAGTAG
Organism: Macrobrachium nipponense; assembly: GCF_015104395.2. Classification (NCBI taxonomy): domain Eukaryota; kingdom Metazoa; phylum Arthropoda; class Malacostraca; order Decapoda; family Palaemonidae; genus Macrobrachium; species Macrobrachium nipponense. The sequence continues at coordinate 49,652,920 of NC_087216.1, read as the reverse complement.
ATTAACTGTGAGTACAAGCAGAGTGTTGTAGAATTTTAGGGGTAACTATTGTGACACTTTAAATATTAACTAGGATTTAACTTTCAATAAATTTGTAAAGTCAGTTAATCTACTAGGTTTAAGAAAATTAACTTTATTTCAGTAGGGAATTTTACTCGATTCAAAAACCTCTAAAGTCTAATTCGTGAAAATAATAAGAAATGTTTATTTAGATATCTCCTGAATAGGAACTACCAGCTTATAAATAGAAAAGCTCTATACCTTCCGAAGTATGAGGAGGAATTGGCATTATCAATGCCTATATGAAATCCAAAGCAATTTTTGTTAAAACTTTCTTAAAATATTTAGCACACAAGGGCTCAGGTATACTTTACTTACTTTACTTTATCTTCCCGCCACTGCCAGTGGCATATGGCTTATACAGTTCCTCTCCACCTGTCTCTATCCCGAGCCATTTCCCTTGCTTCCTCTAAGTTTTGGATTTTCATCCTTAAGATCCCTGGCAATTATGTTTATCCACCTCGTTCTTGGTCTGCCCAGCGTCTTCTTCCTATTTGTACTGCTCTCAGTGCTCTCCTGGGGTCTCTATTCCCGTCCATCCTCTCAACATGTCCCCAACCATTTCAGCCTTCCCCTCTTCACCTGGTACTGACTGGCCTTTGCCTCAATCTCACCCCCTTGATGTCTTCATTTTCTAACATAATCATTTCCATTTAATGCCAACTATCCTACTCAGCAGCTTCATCTCAAAAGCATCCCAAACAAATTTTATTCCTCTGTCTGGTCAGTGCCCAGGTGGACGAGCCACATCAGGACTGGTAGTACTACTGCATTGAATATTCTCATCTTAGTTTTCAAGCTGATTTCATGCCTTGACCAAACGTTTTTTTTCAGAACCTCAAAAGCTCTTGCTGCTCCTAGTTTTCTTCTTTGTATCTTCGTTAACCTCCCGTCTGCTGTTACTACACTTCCCAAGTAAACAAACCTTCTCAACTTGCTTGAGTTCCTGTCCTCTAATTGTCATATCCTCCATGTGCACCCAATCATCATCCTTACTCACAACCATGATCTCGCTCTTCTTTGTGCTGATGTTCAAGCCAAAAATTCTGTGTCTCTGTCTCCATCCTCATTACCATACCTACCAGCACCAGCCACGTATCAGCAACCAACGCAACATCATCAGCAAAGTCCAAATCCATAAAAACTTCTCCACCAATACTAGCCACTGTTTTCATTCTCCATCACTCTTCTCATTATATGGTCGATATATACATTAAACAAGGTGGGTGACATAACCATCCCTGTCTTAGCCCACTTCCAACTGGGAACCAGTAACTTTGCTGTCCATCCAGCTGTACACAGCTGCACACTCCTTGGTACCAGTTTCTTTAGTATCCTTATCAAGGCTCAGGTATACGACTTATTATGCACTATCGGCAAATAAGATTGAGTGGTTTACTAGGTAACAGTGTGAGAGACGCAACTATTTTCCCAGCCCCTTACTTCAATATTGTACAGTCATTTACATATATAAAAACCAAATGCATGTATATGGTCGTTATGAAAAAGTGTAGCTTTAAATCAAATGCAAAAATGGACTGAGATATAGAAGCTGTAAAAATAGGATTCATTGACCCTTGTGATAAACAAATATTGTACAATATTTGCATGAAACGCTTCCTACAAAAGAAAGATTCCATGTTATGAAAATGTCAAGAGATGTTGTGTTGAATGTAGCAATAAAGAAAATATAATGCATGTATTTTACTTTTGTCCTTTAGGGAAAATACCATTGGCTAAGTTTCAGCAAAAACTATTGAAAGTTTATAGGATTAATTGTGCTGTTTTGCTAAATCTAATAAAGTTTGATTTTTAGCCAATTTGTAGAGAAGACAGAAACACTGCATTAATATTAATAAGTGACCTTATTACTGGACTATTAAATGACCCAAACTTGAGGTCTATGATTCAGGAAAGAATGCAGAGGTCCAGATTATTTTAAATTTTGTAATGAGGAGATTCATTTAAACAAACATTTTACTGATATAGTACACATAACAAATTTGTTAATATTTATAATTTATAAATATTTTTAACGACACAACTAAATTTCTGTAAGCAACTAGCATTATTTTTTATTTTCGGAAATCAACCATTTAAGAGAATTTATTTCTTTTTTTTTAAATGTCTTTTTTTTTAAATGCAGTCGCTTATATTCATTAATGTAGCTTTTTACTTATATCCGGTCACAGTATAGTGAAGCACTATATATGTATGCATGTATGTATGTATGTATGTATTTATATATATATATATATTATATATATATATATATATATATATTATATATATATATATATATATATATTTATATCCAGTTAATGTTTTCTACAAATTGATGTATTATTTGTTAAACGTATTGGAGGCAGTACATTCTTACATTCTGTTATTGGGGCGTGAAATATCATACCTCGCACAAATGATCACCTATTGATTTTGATTCAAGTAACAATAAAGATAATCAGGAAAAATTGTTAATATTCTTCCTACTTATCAGAATTTCGATGTGTCAAAATAATTCCTTTCTTTTATTCTCTCAAATACAGAAGAAGACTCCCTAATCGTTACCTAATCCTTTGTGCTATTGATATTTGTGTTATGGAAGCAGTTGGCGAAAGTTTCAGAATTCCTTTTTATTTCCCTTTTGAAAATTCCTCCTCACAACTTTTGATCAGTGCAAATCGACACAAAAGCACGTCTTTGTTAAGACAGTTTTGCGTTCCACTTCGTTAATTGTATTTTGTAGTTGTCGTTTCTCTCGATCTCAGCTTTTACAAAGGGAAACATTAAAAAAAAAAAGAGACTGATTTATATATATCAACCCTTTTTAAACATATTCTTTTCATTATCCTCTCCCTTGGATTTCTTTTACAGATACTTTCTTACTTTCTTATTCTGAATTAATGGTGCATTTCCGGTTACATGGATACGCTTCTTAACCTCCTTTGTCCAGAGGTCCCGTAAATGCATTAGAGAAGTAAATCATTAATCTTGTAATGGTTCTCTTTGAAGGAGGGGGTCCTTAGAAAACATTTATTGCGACGTTTCAAAACCCAAAGTATTCATTTTGAAGCTATAAAGACGGAACAAAAATTAATATTAAAAGCACTAAAATACAATGACAAGACATAACAAATTATAAATAACAAGATAAAAACTAGTTGTAGTAGAACCAACCATCAAGAGAGAAAGGAACGACTGAAGTCAGAAAGAACAAACAAGAAATGACCGGCAACAGCTCACGTAAGGTAAAGAGTTGTCAAGGAAGAGTGCAAAGTTGTCAATTGAGGAACAAGCTATTTAATAAACAAGGACTCCAGGATTGTTAATAGTTTGCCACACGGTGCCCGTCACAATATTTCAAATCTATGTATTGTATATTATGATTGCATTTAGTGGCGTGTTGTCTAATGTTGGAAAATTCCGGATTAGCATGTCTGTTAACAGTTTGATAGCAAACGTCCTTGTGGCAATAAATTTTGATATATATATATATTATATATATATATATATATATATATATATATATATATATATATATATATATATATATATATATATATATAGTTATATACGTGTGTGTGGGTAGAGCATAGAAGAATTTTATAGTATTAGAGATAGATTTGCAGGATTGATTATCAAACCGAACAAGAAGTATAAACTGAAGATCATTCAAACGTATGCACCAACAACATCCCATACAAGGAAGAAATAGAAATTGTTTATGAAGATCTGGAGATATCATTTAAAAAAACATTAGACTCAATGTATTTTTGTTTTGGTTGATTTCAATGCTAAAGTAGATCAAAAGAAAAGAGGTATATTCGGTGTAGGCATAAGAAACGACAGAAGAGACATGCTTCTAGAATTTGCTGAAAGAAACAATCTAAAAATCATGAACACCTTTTTTTTTTTATTAAAAGGATCATTGAAAATGGATATGGAGAAGAACAAACGGTGAATCGAAAATCGAAATAGATTTTATTTTCAGTGAAAAAGTTACTTTAGTCAAAGATGTAACAGTGTTAAACAAGTTAAAGCCAAGCGACCATAGAATGGTGAGAAGTAAAATTTGCTAGATCTAAGGATAGAAAGAAAAAAACTAATTTTAAGAAGGAGAATAAACACTTCTGTGATAAGAGAAAAAACTGATGAGTTTAGTTTAGCAATAAAAAAAACACTCCCAGCTACATCATGAAATGAGAGCAAGTAAAGAAATGAATAGTAACTTAATAAAAGTTCCTACCCAAGATCAAGGAAAACTATCAAAAAACACCAAAAACCTGATAAAGAAACGATTGGAAATCAGGGTAAAATCAAAGAGAGATGAAATAGGACTAGCAGAAATATCCAAAACAATAAACAAACTAAAAACCCAAAAAACCCAAGACATTCGAAACACAATCAGCCACAAAATTGAGGAAACACTAAATAATGGAAGAGCGTCAAGTTGATGGAAAAA
>NC_087216.1:49638398-49640898 GCF_015104395.2 Macrobrachium nipponense | reverse complement strand
ACACTGACAAAACATATCAGTATAATCGTATGATGATAACAGTCATTCAGATTAATCACCTGTAAGCATGAAAGAGCGTACGAGAGCAAATTCCTTTCGTTTAATTATGATAAAAGCACCTATTGTATATGATATAATACAGATCCTTTATGTCCAATTAGGAGAGAGCTCCTGAAACAATGGTTTAGTTCTTTTAACTGGGAATGGTTTACCAGTGGCCATCCAAAATAAAATCCTTTACAAAACTACTACAAATGGCAACCGGTGTTTAATCTTCTTCGGCTTCCAGATGGTTCCCATTTTTATAAGGGGTCTCCGTTTCGGATGAGCCTTTTCCGTCTATTTCTATCCTGAGCTTTTGCCTCATCAATTTCCTTCTCATGTAAGTCTCCTCACACACAGTCCTTCCATATCTTTCTTGGTCTCCCTCTTATTCTTCTTCCTTGAACTTCCATCCCCATAGTATGTCTCCCAACATGGCCCTCATCTCTCCTCAACAGGTGTCCATACCATCTCAGCCTCCCCTCCTGCACTTTCTTTGATACTTCCTCCATCTTAATCGATCCCCTTATGTAGTAATTTCTGATCCTATCCTCTCTTGTCACCCAACACATCCACCTAAGCATTCTCATTTCAGCCACATTCATTTTCTCTGTTTTTTCTCATCCTTGCTATTTCCATACCATACAGCATTGCTGTTCTTACCACCGTCTTGTGAAATTTAACTTTTAACCTCAGTGGTACTCTTTTGTCACAAAGAACTCCAGAGGCCGCTCTCCGGTTGTTCAGCCTGCCTGTACCCAATGTTTTACTTCTTCTTCCATACTTCCTCCAACGTTAACAAAAGATCCCAAATACTTAAACTTATCAACTCTCTTTATGTGTTCTCCACCAAGCTGAATACTTTCTCTATCATTCCCCTCAGAGGTGGTACACATATATTCTGTCTTAGATCTACTTATTCTCAATCCTTTGTCCTGCAGTACTTGTCTCCATCTTTCAATTTTTTCATTTCAGATCTTCCCTGCTCTCTGCGCACAGAACAAAATCATCTGCATACAATATGTTCCATAGTACTACCTCCCTTACTTCCTCAAACCATAACATCCGTCACTATGTTAAAGATAAATGGGCTCAGAGCCGACCCCTGATGTAATCCTACAATCACCTCAAAACCTCGTCTCCCCAACACTGCTCCTCACTCTGGTAAATATATTCTGGTACATCTCTTGTATCAATCACACTTCTCTGGCACCATCTTCTCCCTCAGACTCCTCCATACCTCTTGTCTCGGGACTCGGTCATAAGCCTTTTCAAGGTCAATGAATACCATATTGTAGGTCCCTTTGCTTTTCCCCGAATTTATCCATTTTTGCCTCAGACAAAATATACCATCTGTTGTTCCCCTTCCCTTCATAAATCCCATCTGCTCTTTACCTATTTGTTCTTCTCTCAGTCTAGCATCTATCATCCTTTCCAGTATCTTCAAAGTGTGGGACATCAATTTAATGCCCCTATAATTACCACACTGTTGAACATCGCCTTTCCCTTTAAAAATTGGGATCAATATACTCCCACGCCACTCATTTGGTATCTTTTCCTGTTCAAGGATCTTTATCATAAGATCATACAGTGTATCTACTCCTTCATCTCCTAATGCTTTCCATGCCTCCACAGGAATCATGTCTGGTCCGGTTGCCCTCCTATTCTTCATCTTATTCAGTGCATTTAGTACCTCTTGCCTAGAAAACCTCATTACCATGCCAATGTCCACTTGCCCATCTCTTATTAGTCTATTATTTTCTTCATTTAGCAACTGTTCGAAATATTCTTTCTATCTCTTCACAACATCTTCCTCCTTCTAAGTACTATACCATCTTGATCTTTTATTTGTTTGATATGTGTATTATCTTTGGTGCTCTTATATATAGCTTTTGATAGCTTGATCATCTTCTTTAATCCTTCCTTTGTCCCAAGCTCATTATACACATCATCATACGACTTTGCTTTAGCTTAGGCTATCACCTTTTTCATCATCTTGTTTTTTCTCTCTGAACCTATCTCTGTCTTCTACTGACTGTGACTCTTCCCATCTTTTCTTTCCTCCTTCTTATCTTTTACTACTTTCTCAGTGTCTTCATCCCCACTACCAACTCCCCTTTTCTTCACATACAATACCAGATGTCTCTCCTAGCAGCTCCTTTCCATGCCTTCTTATTACTCCTGCATATCGTGCCCACCATTCTTAAACATCTTTAGTCCCTATATCAATATCTTCCAAAACCTTCCTCTTAAACTCTCTCTTCTTATCCCCTTCCTTTTCTAATTTGTACCATTTAATTTTCCTTTACCCTTTAGCTTTGGTTTTTCTTTCCCTTTTTAACTTCAAGTCCATACATAGCAGTCTGTGTTGGTGGGCTATATGGTCGCCTGGAATAACTTTGCAGTTCTTGACCTCCACCAGCTTTTTCATTTTATACAGAAAGTAGTCTATCTGGGA
>NC_087216.1:49610898-49633398 GCF_015104395.2 Macrobrachium nipponense | reverse complement strand
TTTAACTTGGTATAAGTCTTATTTAAAAGAAACGATAACTTTTGTTGTAAACCACTTAAGTCATTGACCAAATTTAAACCCTTGAGTCTCTGAAAAAGCATTTCGAAAGGAAAATAGAAGTCTGCATACTTAGGTCTGTAGGATGGCAAACAAAAATCCAAGCCAAACGAGAGCAAGAACTCTTCTCTTTTAGAGAGAACATAGTTAGAGAAATTAAAAATACAGTAATTCCTGTGATTAAAATTGGGAGTAACAACACCTAAGGCTTTTAGTTTCTTTTGATGTCGTAATTGTACAGAGGAGACAAAATTATTTACAAAATTACAAAAAAGTTTCTGGTACAGAAAACGGTCAATAATAGATAAATATTGAAATAGTTGTTCTCGTAGTTGGCAAACAATCGTATGAGTACTTCGAATAAAACTTTTGCTTCGTCTCTATCTCCTTCTTAAGTAGCTCGTCCAGGGCGTTTCGGTAAAATTCAGTGTGATATAACGATGTCTTGTAGAGCTTGAATCTGATGAACTTAGGGTGTACTCCGTTCAGAAGGCAATACTGTAAGAAGTCCAAGTCACATCTGGCTTTTTCCTCCTTCAAGGTCCGTTTATTTTCTCCAACTTTCCTCGAAGTGGTCAGCGTCGCTGGTGGATAACGGTGTCGAAGGAGCTGGGAAAAGTGTTGAATGCGGCGAAGTCTCAGCCTGAATGCAAAGAGAAAGACGAAAAGAAGCCGATGCAACATCACGGACGTATCACGGATTCCAGGTGAAGATATGAAAAGGCATACAGCAGGGTCCATAAAACACATCAACAAGGCCATAGTTTATTCAAACGAAACGTTTCGCACATGTTCTATGTGCATTTTCAATCTGTAAATATAACATAAAAATCATTAAAATTTACAAAAAGACATTAAAAAAATATTAAGAGAAAAAAAAAAGTTATTATTAAAAACTTTTAAAATTAACATTATTTAAAAAGGTTACAGTAAAAAAAGACCCAGTGCTCACCAAACCACTCAGAGGAGAAGGAGAAGAACGAATGACCAAGATTTGACACCACCCTACGACTTCAGTTATGCGAGATAAAGAGAGAGGCGGAAACGTTAGAGTTTAAAGAAGGAAACAAGCCGTTTAATGTATAAATGACTCAAGGGTAGTTAAGTAATCACTATGGCTCGTACCACCAATAATGGAGAAATTCTTTTTGTTGACTTCAATTTTACATATAGAGGCATGGTTCTTTATATTAGAAAATTCGGGTTTACTCAGTTTCTGGCCCGTTCTATAACTGTATCCCATATGGCTACAATATCTCAACTGCAGTAACCTGCGACAAGATCCAACATAAATACCGGGGCATCCCGGGCACTTGATAAATAATGTTGGACCTCATGAAGGCCTGCAGCTTGTCCTTGTAGTTAAAGAATACGCCAATCTTGAGTGGATTGATTGGAATAATTGAATATTAAGGCATCCTAATTCATGTTCAATTATTTGTTTAATTTTGGTTGCAAAGTTGTTGTCCGAAATAAACGGGATTGTGGCAAATATATTTTTCTTTGGGACATTATAAGAGGGTGTTGGATCAGAGAAGTGTTGTGACAACAGCCTGTTAATTACTTTAAAAACCACGTTTTTTGGATAAGAATTCTGTGAAAAAAAATTGATTAAAAACAAAATCTCATTATGAAAAAGAGACCAACTCGAAGAATATCGAAGAGCCCTATAAACTAGAGTATATATGGAATTTAGTTTAAAATTTCTTAAAGCATGAACTATAGAAGTTATTAGCAAGTCCAGTGTATGTCTTTTTCCGATAAACACAGATGTTGTAAAATCACCATTATCTTCTGCTACATTATATCCAGAAAGGGTAGACAATTGTCGTTTTCTTTTTCCATGGTAAACTTTATATTTCGGTGTTGATTATTGATATGTTCCAAAAATATCTCACTTTGCCAAGGCTCCTTGAATAATATAAAAGTGTCATCAACATATCGTCTATAATAGACAGGTTTACATATATGTGGACAATTAGTTAAAAAGTTTTCTTCTAAAAAAGACATAAAAATATTGGCGAACACAGGCCCCAATGGGGAGCCCATGGCAACTCCATCGACCTGCGAAAAGAGTTGACCATTAAAAACAAACATTGAGTCTTGCACAGCAAGCTCAAGAAACGTCTTAAAAAGTGTCTATTAAAACCATGAAACACTGTTTGATCGTCATAAAAATCTTGTCTAAAATAATGTTGATGGTTCATTCAGAGGCACATTTGTGAAAAGAGATTCTACATCGAAGCTTGTCAGTGTAGATCACCATCTTGTAAGACTATTTCTTTCTGGAACTCATATCCATTTTTAAGTGAAAATTCGTTGTAGCAAATTCACTGAGTAATGAGACAAGGTATTTGGATATTGCATAAGAAGGGCTGTTATAGGCTGCCATAATGGGTCTAATAGGGACTCCTTCCTTATGTACCTTAGGGAGTCCATATAATATACTAAAAGAAGAACCTGTCACAAATAGTTTCTGGTAAGTAATTTCGTCTAAAATACCTTCATTTTTCAATTTTCTCAAAAATCTATTAATTTTGTCTTCTCTTTTGTAAATGTCTAAAAAATTTGGTTCACCATGCGATCGAAATTTAGTGTTATCAGCAAGAATGTTATTAACCTTATCAATATAATCTTGTTTATTTAGTAGTACCACACCTTTCCCTTTGTCTGGTTTACAAATAACCAAACTATCCCGTTTACTTAGTTTTCTGCAAGATATTCAAATCCTCTTTCCTGAAGAACGGGGTCCAAGATACTTTTAACTTGGTATAAGTCTTATTTAAAAGAAACGATAACTTTTGTTGTAAACCACTTAAGTCATTGACCAAATTTAAACCCTTGAGTCTCTGAAAAAGCATTTCGAAAGGAAAATAGAAGTCTGCATACTTAGGTCTGTAGGATGGCAAACAAAAATCCAAGCCAAACGAGAGCAAGAACTCTTCTCTTTTAGAGAGAACATAGTTAGAGAAATTAAAAATACAGTAATTCCTGCGTGATTAAAATTGGGAGTAACAACACCTAAGGCTTTTAGTTTCTTTTGATGTCGTAATTGTACAGAGGAGACAAAATTATTTACAAAATTACAAAAAAGTTTCTGGTACAGAAAACGGTCAATAATAGATAAATATTGAAATAGTTGTTCTCGTAGTTGGCAAACAATCGTATGAGTACTTTCGATAAACTTTTGCTTCGTCTCTATCTCCTTCTTAAGTAGCTCGTCCAGGGCGTTTCGGTAAAATTCAGTGTGATATAACGATGTCTTGTAGAGCTTGAATCTGATGAACTTAGGGTGTACTCCGTTCAGAAGGCAATACTGTAAGAAGTCCAAGTCACATCTGGCTTTTTCCTCCTTCAAGGTCAATTTCTCCAACTCCTCGAAGTGGTCAGCGTCGCTGGTGGATAAACGGTGTTCGAAGGAGCTGGGAAAAGTGTTGAATGCGGCGAAGTCTCAGCCTGAATGCAAAGAGAAAGACGAAAAGAAGCCGATGCAACATCACGGACGTATCCACGGATTCCAGGTGAAGATATGAAAAGGCATACAGCAGGGTCCATAAAACACATCAACAAGGCCATAGTTTATTCAAACGAAACGTTTCGCACCATGTTCTATGTGCATTTTCAATCTGTAAATATAACATAAAAATCATTAAAATTTACAAAAAGACATTATAAAAAAAATATTAAGAGAAAAAAAAAAGTTATTATTAAAAACTTTTAAAATTAACATTATTTAAAAAGGTTACAGTAAAAAAAGACCCAGTGCTCACCAAACCACTCAGAGGAGAAGGAGAAGAACGAATGACCAAGATTTGACACCACCCTACGACTTCAGTTATGCGAGATAAAGAGGAGAGGCGGAAACGTTAGAGTTTAAAGAAGGAACAAGCCGTTTAATGTATAATGACTCAAGGGTAGTTAAGTAATCACTATGGCTCGTACCACCAATAATGGAGAAATTCTTTTTGTTGACTTCAATTTTACATATAGAGGCATGGTTCTTTATATTAGAAAATTCGGGTTTACTCAGTTCTGGCCCGTTCTATAAACTGTACCCCATATGGCTACAATATCTCAACTGCAGTAACCTGCGACAAGATCCAACATAAAATACCGGGGCATCCCAGGGCACTTGAATTTATAAATAATGTTGGACCTCATGAAGGCCTGCAGCTTGTCCTTGTAGTTAAAGAATACGCCCAATCTTGAGTGGATTGATTGGAATTAATTGAATATTAAGGCATCCAAATTCATGTTCAATTATTTGTTTAATTTTGGTTGCAAAGTTGTTGTCCGAAATAAACGGGATTGTGGCAAATATATTTTTCTTTGGGACATTATAAGAGGGTTGTTGGATCAGAGAAGTGTTGTGACAACAGCCTGTTAATTACTTTAAAAACCACGTTTGTTTTTTTTGGATAAGAATTCTGTGAAAAAAAATTGATTAAAAACAAAATCTCATTATGAAAAAGAGACCAACTCGAAGAATATCGAAGAGCCCTATAAACTAGAGTATATATGGAATTTAGTTTAAAATTCTTAAAGCATGAACTATAGAAGTTATTAGCAAGTCCAGTGTATGTCTTTTTCCGATACACAGATGTTGTAAAATCACCATTATCTCTGCTTACATTAATATCCAGAAAGGGTAGACAATTTGTCGTTTTCCTTTTTTCCATGGTAAACTTTATATTTCGGTGTTGATTATTGATATGTTCCAAAAATATCTCACCTTTCGCCAAGGCTCCTTGAATAATATAAAAGTGTCATCAACATATCGTCTATAATAGACAGGTTTACATATATGTGGACAATTAGTTAAAAATTAAAAAAAAAAAAAAAAAAAAAAAAAAGTTTTCTTCTAAAAAAGACATAAAAATATTGGCGAACACAGGCCCCAATGGGGAGCCATGGCAACCCTTCTCGACCTGCGAAAAGAGTTGACCATTAAAAACAAACATTGAGTCTTGCACAGCAGCTCAAGAAACGTCTTAAAAAGTTGTCTATTAAAACCATGAAACACTGTTTGATCGTCATAAAAAATCTTGTCTAAAATAATGTTGATGGTTTTCATTCAGAGGCACATTTGTGAAAAGAGATTCTAATCGAAGCTTGTCATGTGTAGATCACCATCTTGTAAGACTATTTCTTTCTGGAACTCATATCCATTTTTAAGTGAAAATTCGTTGTAAGCAAATTCACTGAGTAATGAGACAAGGTATTTGGATATTGCATAAGAAGGGCTGTTATAGGCTGCCATAATGGGTCTAATAGGGACTCCTTCCTTATGTACCTTAGGGAGTCATAATATACTAAAAGAAGAACCTGTCACAAATTAGTTTCTAGGTAAGTAATTTCGTCTAAAATACCTTCATTTTTCAATTTTCTCAAAAATCTATTAATTTTGTCTTCTCTTTTGTAAATGTCTAAAAAATTTGGTTCACATGCGATCGAAATTTAGTGTTATCAGCAAGAATGTTATTAACCTTATCAATATAATCTTGTTTATTTAGTAGTACCACACCTTTCCCTTTGTCTGGTTTACAAATAACCAAACTATCCCGTTTACTTAGTTTCTGCAAGATATTCAAATCCTCTTTCCTGAAGAACGGGGTCCAAGATACTTTTAACTTGGTATAAGTCTTATTAAAGAAACAAAAAAGATAACTTTTGTTGTAAACCACTTAAGTCATTGACCAAATTTAAACCCTTGAGTCTCTGAAAAAGCATTTCGAAAGGAAAATAGAAGTCTGCATACTTAGTCTGTAGGATGGCAAACAAAAATCCAAGCCAAACGAGAGCAAGAACTCTTCTCTTTTAGAGAGAACATAGTTAGAGAAATTAAAAATACAGTAATTCCTGTGATTAAAATTGGGAGTAACAACACCTAAGGCTTTTAGTTTCTTTTGATGTCGTAATTGTACAGAGGAGACAAAATTATTTACAAAATTTACAAAAAAGTTTCTGTACAGAAAACGCGTCAATAATAGATAAATATTGAAATAGTTGTTCTCGTAGTTGGCAAACAATCGTATGAGTACTTTCGATAAACTTTTGCTTCGTCTCTATCTCCTTCTTAAGTAGCTCGTCCAGGGCGTTTCGGTAAAATTCAGTGTGATATAACGATGTCTTGTAGAGCTTGAATCTGATGAACTTAGGGTGTACTCCGTTCAGAAGGCAATACTGTAAGAAGTCCAAGTCACATCTGGCTTTTTCCTCCTTCAAGGTCAATTTCTCCAACTTCCTCGAAGTGGTCAGCGTCGCTGGTGGATAACGGTGTCGAAGGAGCTGGGAAAAGTGTTGAATGCGGCGAAGTCTCAGCCTGAATGCAAAGAGAAAGACGAAAAGAAGCCGATGCAACATCACGGACGTATCCACGGATTCCAGGTGAAGATATGAAAAGGCATACAGCAGGGTCCATAAAACACATCAACAAGGCCATAGTTTATTCAAACGAAACGTTTCGCACATGTTCTATGTGCATTTTCAATCTGTAAATATAACATAAAAATCATTAAAATTTACAAAAAGACATTAAAAAAATATTAAGAGAAAAAAAAATTGTTATTAAAAACTTTTGAAATTAACGTTATTTAAAAATGTTACAGTAAAAAAGACCCAGTGCTCACCAAACCATTCAGAGGAGAAGGAGAAGAACGAATGACCAAGATTTGACACCACCCTACGACTTCAGTTATGCGAGATAAAGAGGAGAGGCGGAAACGTTAGAGTTTTAAAGAAGAACAAGCCGTTAATGATAATGACTCAAGGGTAGTAAGTAACACTATGGCTCGTACCACCAATAATGGAGAAATTCTTTTTGTTGACTTCAATTTTACATATAGAGGCATGGTTCTTTATATTAGAAAATTCGGGTTTACTCAGTTTCTGGCCCGTTCTATAACTGTATCCCATATGGCTACAATATCTCAACTGCAGTAACCTGCGACAAGATCCAACATAAATACCGGGGCATCCCGGGCACTTGAATTTATAAATAATGTTGGACCTCATGAAGGCCTGCAGCTTGTCCTTGTAGTTAAAGAATACGCCAATCTTGAGTGGATTGATTGGAATTAATTGAATATTAAGGCATCCAAATTCATGTTCAATTATTTGTTTAATTTGGTTGCAAAGTTGTTGTCCGAAATAAACGGGATTGTGGCAAATATATTTTTCTTTGGGACATTATAAGAGGGTGTTGGATCAGAGAAGTGTTGTGACAACAGCCTGTTAATTACTTTAAAAACCACGTTTTTTGGATAAGAATTCTGTGAAAAAAAATTGATTAAAAACAAAATCTCATTATAAAAAGAAAAAGAGACCAACTCGAAGAATATCGAAGAGCCCTATAAACTAGAGTATATATGGAATTTAGTTTAAAATTCTTAAAGCATGAACTATAGAAGTTATTAGCAAGTCCAGTGTATGTCTTTTTCCGATACACAGATGTTGTAAAATCACCATTATCTCTGCTTACATTAATATCCAGAAAGGGTAGACAATTGTCGTTTTCTTTTTCCATGGTAAACTTTATATTTCGGTGTTGATTATTGATATGTTCCAAAAATATCTCACTTTGCCAAGGCTCCTTGAATAATATAAAAGTGTCATCAACATATCGTCTATAATAGACAGGTTTACATATATGTGGACAATTAGTTAAAAAGTTTTCTTCTAAAAAAGACATAAAAATATTGGCGAACACAGGCCCAATGGGGAGCCATGGCAACGTCCATCGACCTGCGAAAAGAGTTGACCATTAAAAACAAACATTGAGTCTTGCACAGCAAGCTCAAGAAAAAACGTCTTAAAAAGTTGTCTATTAAAACCATGAAACACTGTGTTGATCGTCATAAAAAATCTGTCTAAAATAATGTTGATGGTTTCATTCAGAGGCACATTTGTGAAAAGAGATTCTACATCGAAGCTTGTCAGTGTAGATCACCATCTTGTAAGACTATTTCTTTCTGGAACTCATATCCATTTTTAAGTGAAAATTCGTTGTAAGCAAATTCACTGAGTAATGAGACAAGGTATTTGGATATTGCATAAGAAGGGCTGTTATAGGCTGTGCCATAATGGGTCTAATAGGACTCCTTCCTTATGTACCTTAGGGAGTTCCATAATAAATACTAAAAGAAGAACCTGTCACAAATAGTTTCTGGTAAGTAATTTCGTCTAAAATACCTTCATTTTTCAATTTTCTCAAAAATCTATTAATTTTGTCTTCTCTTTTGTAAATGTCTAAAAAATTTGGTTCACCATGCGATCGAAATTTAGTGTTATCAGCAAGAATGTTATTAACCTTATCAATATAATCTTGTTTATTTAGTAGTACCACACCTTTCCCTTGTCTGGTTTACAAATAACCAAACTATCCCGTTTACTTAGTTTCTGCAAGATATTCAAATCCTCTTTCCTGAAGAACGGGGTCCAAGATACTTTTAACTTGGTATAAGTCTTATTTAAAAGAAACGATAACTTTTGTTGTAAACCACTTAAGTCATTGACCAAATTTAAACCCTTGAGTCTCTGAAAAAGCATTTCGAAAGGAAAATAGAAGTCTGCATACTTAGGTCTGTAGGATGGCAAACAAAAATCCAAGCCAAACGAGAGCAAGAACTCTTCTCTTTTAGAGAGAACATAGTTAGAGAAATTAAAAATACAGTAATTCCTGTGATTAAAATTGGGAGTAACAACACCTAAGGCTTGGTTTTAGTTTCTTTTGATGTCGTAATTGTAAAGAGGAGACAAAATTATTTACAAAATTACAAAAAAGTTTCTGGTACAGAAAACGGTCAATAATAGAATAAATATTGAAATAGTTGTTCTCGTAGTTGGCAAACAATCGTATGAGTACTTCGATAAACTTTTGCTTCGTCTCTATCTCCTTCTTAAGTAGCTCGTCCAGGGCGTTTCGGTAAAATCAGTGTGATATAACGATGTCTTGTAGAGCTTGAATCTGATGAACTTAGGGTGTACTCCGTTCAGAAGGCAATACTGTAAGAAGTCCAAGTCACATCTGGCTTTTTCCTCCTTCAAGGTCAATTTCTCCAACTTCCTCGAAGTGGTCAGCGTCGCTGGTGGATAACGGTGTCGAAGGAGCTGGGAAAAGTGTTGAATGCGGCGAAGTCTCAGCCTGAATGCAAAGAGAAAGACGAAAAGAAGCCGATGCAAACATCACGGACGTATCCACGGATTCCAGGTGAAGATATGAAAAGGCATACAGCAGGGTCCATAAAACACATCAACAAGGCCATAGTTTATTCAAACGAAACGTTTCGCACATGTTCTATGTGCATTTTCAATCTGTAAATATAACATAAAAATCATTAAAAATTTACAAAAAGACATTAAAAAAATATTAAGAGAAAAAAAAAAGTTATTATTAAAAACTTTTAAAATTAACATTATTTACAAAAAGGTTTACCAGGTAAAAAAAGAGCCCAGTGCTCACCAAACCACTCAGAGGAGAAGGGAAGGAAGAACGAACGACCAAGATTTGACACCACCCTACGACTTCAGTTATGCGAGATAAAGAAAGGAGAGCGGAAACGTTAGAGTTTAAAGAAGGAACAAGCCGTTTAATGTATAATGACTCAAGGTAGTTAAGTAATCACTATGGCTCGTACACCAATAATGGAGAAATTCTTTTTGTTGACTTCAATTTTACATATAGAGGCATGGTTCTTTATATTAGAAAAATTCGGGTTTACTCAGTTCTGGCCCGTTCATAACTGTATCCCATATGGCTACAATATCTCAACTGCAGTAACCTGCGACAAGATCCAACATAAATACCGGGGCATCCCGGCACTTGAATTTATAAATAATGTTGGACCTCATGAAGGCCTGCAGCTTGTCCTTGTATTATTAAAGAATACGCCAATCTTGAGTGGATTGATTGGAATTAATTGAATATTAAGGCATCCAAATTCATGTTCAATTATTTGTGGAATTTTGGTTGCAAGTTGTTTGTCCGACCAAAATAAACGGGATTGTGGCAAATATATTTTTTCTTTGGACATTATAAGAGGGTGTTGGACTCAGAAAGAAGTGTTGTGACAACAGCCCGGTTAATTAATTAAAAAAAACACGTTTTTGGATAAGAATTCTGTGAAAAAAATTGATTAAAAAACAAAATCTCATTATGAAAAGAGACCAACTCGAAGAATATCGAAGAGCCCTATAAACTAGAGTATATATGGAATTTAGTTTAAAATTCTTAAAGCATGAACTATAGAAGTTATTAGCAAGTCCAGTGTATGTCTTTTTCCGACACCAGATGTTGTAAAATCACCATTATCTCTGCTTACATTAATATCCAGAAAGGGTAGACAATTGTCGTTTTCTTTTTCCATGGTAAACTTTATATTTCGGTGTTGATTATTGATATGTTCCAAAAATATCTCACTTTGCCAAGGCTCCTTGAATAATATAAAAGTGTCAAGTCCATCAACATATCGTCTATAATAGACAGGTTTACATATATGTGGACAATTAGTTAAAAAGTTTTCTTCTAAAAAAGACATAAAAATATTGGCGAACACAGGCCCCAATGGGGAGCCCATGGCAACTCCATCGACCTGCGAAAAAGAGTTGACCATTAAAACAAACATTGAGTCTTGCACAGCAAGCTCAAGAAACGTCTTAAAAAAAGTTGTCTATTAAAACCATGAAACACTGTTTGATCGTCATAAAAAAATCTTGTCTAAAATAATGTTGATGTTTCATTCAGAGGCACATTTGTGAAAAGAGATTCTACATCGAAGCTTGTCATGTAGATCACCATCTTGTAAGACTATTTCTTTCTGGAACTCATATCCATTTTTAAGTGAAAATTCGTTGTAAGCAAATTCACTGAGTAATGAGACAAGGTATTTGGATATTGCATAAGAAGGGCTGTTATAGGCTGCCATAATGGGTCTAATAGGGACTCCTTCCTTATGTACCTTAGGGAGTCCATATAATATACTAAAAGAAGAACCTGTCACAAATAGTTTCTGGTAAGTAATTTCGTCTAAAATACCTTCATTTTTCAATTTTCTCAAAAATCTATTAATTTTGTCTTCTCTTTTGTAAATGTCTAAAAAATTTGGTTCACCAGACGCGATCGAAATTTAGTGTTATCAGCAAGAATGTTATTAACCTTATCATATAATCTTGTTTATTTAGTAGTACCACACCTTTCCCTTTGTCTGGTTTACAAATAACCAAACTATCCCGTTTACCCTTAGTTTTCTGCAAGATATTCAAATCCTCTTTCCTGAAGAACGGGGTCCAAGATACTTTTAACTTGGTATAAGTCTTATTTTAAAAGAAACGATAACTAACTGTTGTAAACCACTTAAGTCATTGACCAAATTTAAACCCTTGAGTCTCTGAAAAAGCATTTCGAAAGGAAAATAGAAGTCTGCATACTTAGGTCTGTAGGATGGCAAACAAAAATCCAAGCCAAACGAGAGCAAGAACTCTTCTCTTTTAGAGAGAACATAGTTAGAGAAATTAAAAATACAGTAATTCCTGTGATTAAAATTGGGAGTAACAACACCTAAGGCTTTTAGTTTCTTTTGATGTCGTAATTGTACAGAGGAGACAAAATTATTTACAAAATTACAAAAAAGTTTCTGGTACAGAAAACGGTCAATAATAGATAAATATTGAAATAGTTGTTCTCGTAGTTGGCAAACAATCGTATGAGTACTTTCGATAAACTTTTGCTTCGTCTCTATCTTCCTTCTTAAGTAGCTCGTCCAGGGCGTTTCGGTAAAATTCAGTGTGATATAACGATGTCTTGTAGAGCTTGAATCTGATGAACTTTGTACTCCGTTCAGAAGGCAATACTGTAAGAAGTTCCAAGTCACATCTGGCTTTTTCCTTCCTTCAAGGTCAATTTCTCCAACTTCCTCGAAGTGGTCAGCGTCGCTGGTGGATAACGGTGTCGAAGGAGCTGGGAAAAGTGTTGAATGCGGCGAAGTCTCAGCCTGAATGCAAAGAGAAAGACGAACAGAAGCCGATGCAACATCACGGACGTATCCACGGATTCCAGGTGAAGATATGACAAGGCATACAGCAGGTCCCATAAAACACATCAACAAGTCCATAGTTTATTCAAACGAAACGTTTCGCACATGTTCTATGTGCATTTTCAATCTGTAAATATAACATAAAAATCATTAAAATTTACAAAAAGACATTAAAAAAAATATTAAGAGAAAAAAAAAAGTTATTATTAAAAACTTTTAAAATTAACATTATTTAAAAAGTTTACAGTAAAAAAAAGACCCAGTGGCTCACCAAACACTCAGAGGAGAAGGAGAAGAACGAACGACCAAGATTTGACACCACCCTACGACTTCGGTTATGCGAGATAAAGAGGAGAGGCGGGAAACGTTAGAGTTTAAAGAACGGAACAAGCCGTTTAATGTATAATGACTCAAGGGTAGTTAAGTAATCACTATGGCTCGTACCACCAATAATGGAGAAATTCTTTTTGTTGACTTCAATTTACATATAGAGGCATGGTTCTTTATATTAGAAAATTCGGGGTTTACTCAGTTTTTTCTGCCCGTTCTATAACTGTATCCCATATGGCTACAATATCTCAACTGCAGTAACCTGCGACAAGATCCAACATAAAATACCGGGCATCCCGGGCACTTGAATTTATAAATAATGTTGGACCTCATGAAGGCCTGCAGCTTGTCCTTGTAGTTAAAGAATACGCCAATCTTGAGTGGATTGATTGGAATTAATTGAATATTAAGGCATCCAAATTCATGTTCAATTATTTGTTTAATTTGGTTGCAAAGTTGTTGTCCGAAATAAACGGGATTGTGGCAAATATATTTTTCTTTGGGACATTATAAGAGGGTGTTGGATCAGAGAAGTGTTGTGACAACAGCCTGTTAATTACTTTAAAAACCACGTTTTTTGGATAAGAATTCTGTGAAAAAAAATTGATTAAAAACAAAATCTCATTATGAAAAAGAGACCAACTCGAAGAATATCGAAGAGCCCTATAAACTAGAGTATATATGGAATTTAGTTTTAAAATTCTTAAAGCATGAACTATAGAAGTTATTAGCAAGTCCAGTGTATGTCTTTTTCCGATACACAGATGTTGTAAAATCACCATTATCTCTGCTTACATTAATATCCAGAAAGGGTAGACAATTGTCGTTTTCTTTTTCCATGGTAAACTTTATATTTCGGTGTTGATTATTGATATGTTCCAAAAATATCTCACTTTGCCAAGGCTCCTTGAATAATATAAAAGTGTCATCAACATATCGTCTATAATAGACAGGTTTACATATATTTGGACAATTAGTTAAAAGTTTTCTTCTAAAAAAAGACAATAAAAAATATTGGCGAACACAGGCCCCAATGGGGAGCCCATGGCAACTCCATCGACCTGCGAAAAGAGTTGACCATTAAAAACAAACATTGAGTCTTGCACAGCAAGCTCAAGAAACGTCTTAAAAAGTTGTCTATTAAAACCATGAAACACTGTTTGATCGTCATAAAAAATCTTGTCTAAAATAATGTTGATGGTTTCATTCAGAGGCACATTTGTGAAAAGAGATTCTACATCGAAGCTTGTCATGTGTAGAATCACCATCTTGTAAGACTATTTCTTCTGAACTCATATCCATTTTTAAGTGAAAATTCGTTGTAAGCAAATTCACTGAGTAATGAGACAAGGTATTTGGATATTGCATAAGAAGGGCTGTTATAGGCTGCCATAATGGGTCTAATAGGGACTCCTTCCTTATGTACCTTAGGAGTCCCATATAATATACTAAAAGAAGAACCTGTCACAAATAGTTTCTGGTAAGTAATTTCGTCTAAAATACCTTCATTTTTCAATTTTCTCAAAAATCTATTAATTTTGTCTTCTCTTTTGTAAATGTCTAAAAAATTTGGTTCACCATGCGATCGAAATTTAGTGTTATCAGCAAGAATGTTTATTAACCTTTATCAATATATCTTGTTTATTTAGTAGTACCACACCTTTCCCTTTGTCGGTTTACAAATAACCAAACTATCCCGTTTACTAGTTTCTGCAAGATATTCAAATCCTCTTTCCTGAAGAACGGGGTCCAAGATACTTTTAACTTGGTATAAGTCTATTAAAAGAAACGATAACTTTTGTTGTAAAAAACACTTAGTCATTGACCAAATTTAAAACCTTGAGTCTCTGAAAAAGCATTTCGAAAGGAAAATAGAAGTCTGCATACTTAGGTCTGTAGGATGGCAAACAAAAATCCAAGCCAAACGAGAGCAAGAACTCTTCTCTTTTAGAGAGAACATAGTTAGAGAAATTAAAAAATACAGTAATTCCTGTGATTAAAATTGGGAGTAACAACACCTAAGGCTTTTAGTTTCTTTTGATGTCGTAAAATAATAATAACTTTTTTTTTTGCTCTTAATATTTTTTTAATGTCTTTTTGATAAATTTTAATGATTTTTAGTTATATTTACAGATTGAAAATGCACATAGAACATGTGCGAAACGTTTCGTTTGAATAAACTATGGCCTTGTTGATGTGTTTTATGGACCTGCTGTATGCCTTATTTTCATATCTTCACCTGGAATCCGTGGATACGTCCGTGATGTTGCATCGGCTTCTGTTCGTCTTTCTCTTTGCATTCAGGCTGAGACTTCGCCGCATTCAACACTTTTCCCAGCTCCTTCGACACCGTATCACCAGCGACGCTGACCACTTCGAGGAAGTTGGAGAAATTGACTGAAGGAGGAAAAAGCCAGATGTGGACTTGGACTTCTTACAGTATTGCCTTCTGAACGGAGTACACCCTAAGTTCATCAGATTCAAGCTCTACAAGACATCGTTATATCACACTGAATTTTACCGAAACGCCTGGACGAGCTACTTAAGAAGGAGATAGAGACGAAGCAAAAGTTTATCGAAAAGTACTCATACGATTGTTTGCCAACTACGAGAACAACTATTTCAATATTTATCTATTATTGACCGTTTTTCTGTACCAGAAACTTTTTTGGTAATTTGTAAATAATTTTGTCTCCTCTGTACAATTACGACATCAAAAGAAACTAAAAGCCTTAGTGTTGTTACTCCCAATTTTAATCACAGGAATTACTGTATTTTTAATTTCTCTAACTATGTTTTCTCTCTAAAAGAGAAGAGTTCTTGCTCTCGTTTGGCTTGGATTTTTGTTTGCCATCCTACAGACCTAAGTATGCAGACTTCTATTTTCCTTTCGAAATGCTTTTTCAGAGACTCAAGGGTTTAAATTTGGTCAATGACTTAAGTGGTTTACAACAAAAGTTATCGTTTCTTTTAAATAAGACTTATA
Source organism: Macrobrachium nipponense (assembly GCF_015104395.2). Classification (NCBI taxonomy): domain Eukaryota; kingdom Metazoa; phylum Arthropoda; class Malacostraca; order Decapoda; family Palaemonidae; genus Macrobrachium; species Macrobrachium nipponense. Next base: position 49,617,996 of record NC_087216.1, on the reverse strand, counting down.
CCAAGTTAAAAGTATCTTGGACCCCGTTCTTCAGGAAAGAGGGATTTGAATATCTTGCAGAAACTAAGTAACGGGATAGTTTGGTTATTTGTAAACCAGCACAAAGGGAAAGGTGTGGTACTACTAAATAAACAAGATTATATTGATAAGGTTAATAACATTCTTGCTGATAACACTAAATTTCGATCGCATGGTGAACCAACTTTTTTAGACATTTACAAAGAGAAGACAAAATTAATAGATTTTTGAGAAAATTTGAAAATGAAGGTATTTTAGACGAAATTACTTACCAGAAACTATTTGTGACAGGTCTTCTTTTAGTATATTATATGGACTCCCTAAGGTTACATAAGGAAGGAGTCCCTATTAGACCCATTATGGCAGCCTATAACAGCCCTTCTATGCAATATCCAAATACCTCCGTCTCATTACTCAGTGAATTTGCTTACAACGAATTTTCACTTAAAAATGGATATGAGTTCCACCGAAAGAAATAGTCTTACAAGATGGTGATCTACACATGACAAGCTTCGATGTAGAATCTTTTCACAAATGTGCCTCTGATGAAACCATCAACATTATTTTAGACAAGATTTTTTATGACGATCAAACAGTGTTTTCATGGTTTTAATAGACAACTTTTTAAGACGTTTCTTGAGCTTGCTGTGCAAGACTCTAATTGTTTGTTTTAATGGTCAACTCTTTTCGCAGGTCGATGGAGTTGCCATGGGCTCCCCATTGGGGCCTGTGTTCGCCAATATTTTTTATGTCTTTTTTAGAAGAAAACTTTTTAACTAATTGTCCCACATATATGTAAACCTGTCCTATTATAGACGATATGTTGATGACACTTTTATATTATTCAAGGAGCCTTGGCAAAGTGAGATATTTTTGGAACATATCAATAATCAACACCGAAATATAAAGTTTACCATGGAAAAAGAAAACGACAATTGTCTACCCTTTCTGGATATTAATGTAAGCAGAGATAATGGTGATTTTACAACATCTGTGTATCGGAAAAAGACATACACTGGACTTGCTAATAACTTCTATAGTTCATGCTTTAAGAATTTTAAACTAAATTCCATATATACTCTAGTTTTATAGGGCTCTTCGATATTCTTCGAGTTGGTCTCTTTTTTCATAATGAGATTTTGTTTTTAATCAATTTTTTTTCACAGATTTGTCTTATCCAAAAAACGTGGTTTTTAAAGTAATTAACAGGCTGTTGTCACAACACTTCTCTGATCCAACACCCTCTATAATGTCCCAAAGAAAAATATATTGCCACAATCCCGTTTATTTCGGACAACAACTTTGCAACCAAAATTAAACAAATAATTGAACATGAATTTGGATGCCTTAATATTCAATTAATTCCAATCAATCCACTCAAGATTGGCGTATTCTTCTTTAACTACAAGGACAAGCTGCAGGCCTTCATGAGGTCCAACATTATTTATAAATTCAAGTGCCCGGGATGCCCCGGTATTTATGTTGGATCTTGTCGCAGGTTACTGCAGTTGAGATATTGTAGCCATATGGGATACAGTTATAGAACGGGCCAGAAACTGAGTAAACCCGAATTTTCTAATATAAAGAACCATGCCTCTATATGTAAAATTGAAGTCAACAAAAAGAATTTCTCCATTATTGGTGGTACGAGCCATAGTGATTACTTAACTACCCTTGAGTCATTATACATTAAACGGCGTCCTTCTTATTTAAACTCTAACGTTTCCGCCTCTCCTCTTTATCTCGCATAACTGAAGTCGTAGGGTGGTGTCAAATCTTGGTCATTCGTTCTTCTCCTTCTCCTCTGAGTGGTTTGGTGAGCACTGGGTCTTTTTTTACTGTAACCTTTTTAAATAATGTTAATTTTAAAAGTTTTTAATAATAACTTTTTTTTTCTCTTAATATTTTTTTAATGTCTTTTTGTAAATTTAATGATTTTTATGTTATATTTTACAGATTGAAAAATGCACATAGAACATGTGCGAAACGTTTCGTTTTGAATAAAACTATGGCCTTGTTGATGTGTTTTATGGACCCTGCTGTATGCCTTTATATATATATATATATATATATATAAAGTATATATATATATATATATATATATATATAGTTATATATATATATATATATATATATATATATATATATATATATATATATATATATATAGATATATATATATATATATATATATATATATATATATATAATAGATATATATATATATATATATATATATATATATATATATATATATATATATATATATATATATATATATCTATATAGATATATATATATATATATATATATATATATATATATATGTATTTATATATATATGTATATACTATATATATATATATATATATATATATATATATATATATATATATACTATATATATATATATACTATATGTATATATATATGGTATTTTATATATATATATATATATATATATATACTATATATATATATATATATATATATATATATATATATATATATATATATATATATATATATATATAATATATATATATGAGGTAATAAAATTGCAAACAGCCATCGTAGCATTGTAAATTTATTGGCCAAATTTTCGAAACCACATGTCTCATCATCAGGGCTGCAAAACTACAAAATAAAAATAAAAAATGGACTCGGTTAAAAAAACTCAAAGTCTACAAACAAGAAACTTATATTTAAAACAAACAAAAACAAGCTAAAAAACATATTTTAAAACATTGAGATTGTTTATATAATAAAATATGATATTAAAATGTATTAGTACCTTACTCTATCTTGAGCTAAGACTGAGTGACATTCTCAGTTTTTCAGGAGGACGACGTCAACTTAGGTGATATATAAGATAGTGGGAAAAGGTTCTGGCTGTTTAGGGAAGGAACAAGCTGCTTGATAGTTAACGATTCCATGATGGAGAGAGAGTGGTCATTGGGTGACTTGGGCGATAATATTACAATCTTCATAAGAGAATGTATCTTGCATTTCTTACAGTGGTCTCTTATACTAGAAAATTCTTTAGTTTTTTAACTGACATCCATCTCCAAGATATGAATCAGCTCTGACTTTGAGTAATCTCTAGTGGCTCTGGGTAAAAAAAAATGCGACAAGATATACATGGTGAAATGTACCTAGATATATTTGTAAGCAACTGCTTACAAAGAGGTACTATTCAAAATAGTCATCAGCAGCGCTGTCAAATCCATTTCCGAAAAACCCTTTCGGACTCTGAGAACGTTAACATATCTTTAAATTACCCTGGAATACTGACGATTTTTTGTTAACAACTCAGTATCTGATTATCCTTATTTTATGATAGTATCGGTGTCGTAAAGAGAAATAAATATATAGTCCAAAAAGCAAGACTAATTTCCTGTCTTACCAGATGCTTCGCAGGAAAAGACGCTTTTCTGGATAGAGTAATCAAAAAGTTTATAAGAAGAACAGGAAATGTCATTTCTGCGAGAATGCAGGTGTTGGGATCTCTTCTGCCATTATGTAATAAGGTTGCTTATTGCATGCACTCTCTTCGCCCAGTTCCCGACACCTTTTATCAGTAGCTTTTACCTCCTAGATTGATCTCTTGTATCAGATATACTGCGTCTTTTTGTAATATATATATATATATATATATATATATATATATATATCTATATATATAGATCATATATATATAGTATATATATATATATATATATATATATATATATATATGTATATATATATATATATATATATGATATATATATATATATATTATATATATATATATATATATATATATATATATATATATAGATATATATATATATATATATGCTTAATTTACACTTGCAAATGAGATGTCAACTTGCTTCTATAAATACAAAAACATCTAAAGCCGCTATTAATGTTCAATTTCGTTTGATGTTTATATTTTGTTTATTAACGGAATTCACAGAAAAAAAATTGCATGGCATCATCTGCATAATAGAATAACTCAATAAACTATTTAACAAAAGGCTATCAACCTAGAATACATGCTGTTTAATAAGCTGAAACTGGTGTCCATCTAGATCACCTTTAAATGGTCTGTCGGATCGTTATTGATAAATAGTACAATAGATTTTGATAATCTTTGTACATTATCTTAGCATTAATAGATATTTATATATAGAAGATAGACACTCGAATTGACTCTTTATGCACATAAATAAGTAGGTAGAATCTTGAAACCTTATTAATATCAATGTATTTAATAATAATGGGCACTTATAGTGTCCTTTATCATGAACAAACTTTTACAAGATAAATAAGATCATACATATCCAGGTCCATTCTAGTACTATCTTTGAGTTGGTTTCATTCATAATAAATTAGTCGTAGAGTAGTTTAGTATGTTTTGGATTCCCTAAACTTAGAAGGCTTTGGGCACCTTCTCCACTTTGAAAGGGGGGGGGGGGGGTGGCTTTAGATATTTTGCAATATAACCCTCATTATCATTGTCAGCATTATATTTGAGACATTCATAAAAGAACTGGGTATTCAGCTTTGACAAACTATTTAATTCCTTGACTGTTTACATCTCTCCTTTTATAAAATCGACATTATCTGACAATTTCCAAAATTGAACAGCTGACACGTAAGCGACAGGAACGTCATTTTAACGTACATGAAATATAAGTCTAAGGTCCCTCTCTGATATTAGAATATCTTGAAACTTTTAAATAGCTCTTTAATTACACAGCTCAAGTGGAATTTTATATAGCTATTTTCTGGCAATTGACATACTGTTTCACAATAAACCGAGACTTCATGTACACACGTTATGAATCTGCCTTCTAGAAGTATACTTGTAGTGAACTGAAATGGTTACGTAATAAGGGAAATAATACTTTTATTCAGCTGCTTCATTTCCTTATGAGATGAGGTCACATTCATTTCAGATACACTTTTAAAATATCCACAAGGGTATGCTAGTCTTTAAAAAAATGTAGTCAAGTTTAAAACCTGCCGGTGTCAGGCAATGTTATCCGAAAGCCCTTGGTAAAACGCAGTCTCTGTTTGTGAAAGCAACGTTTATTTGCAACAAGAAGAACATCCGTCCGGTCGTTGGGGAAAATCAGCTTAGGCTGAGTGCTTTTCAACATCACGAGTGCTTTTCTCGGAATTATCCCAGATTCCGTCTTTCATAGATGTCTCCTCTCTTTGCCTTTTGAATGGTTCAGATAAACTGATTGCATGAACCGCGTCCTATTCTTGCCGGAACAGAAACTGGAAATAAGGAGGGATGTCATGTTCCGTTTCTCTTCAAATGACATTTAATTCTCCCAATCTTCATTAGAGGTTGTGTGTCCTTGTTAGCTTCCTTAACAGCATTCGTCTTCATTGTCATTCTGTAAATTTGTTGTCTCTTTCTACCCTTTCCTTTACTTGTTAGCATTAACAATTAAACTCTTTGAATACCAGAATTTTTTCTTAACATTTTTTTAAGGTCCTATAAAGCAAATCTTACCTACCGTTTTGTTGGGTGCTTATAAAACAATGTATTGCAAATTTCACTACCTATGTGCCATCCAATCCAAAAACCATGAAGAGTTACATGGGAAAATCTTTGCTTACCTAATTAAGTAAATATACAATACTCGTCCATTCTCCAAAGCCTATATTGTGCTGTTGAAGCTAAGGATAAGTATCCGGAATAGCATCGCTGAGGCTTCTATCTTGATTCTGATTGGTTAAAGTAAACTCTGGTTGATAGTGAGTGACATGTACTTCCGCTAATAACGTTAACCTCAGTGCTATCATTAAAAAAAGAATCTTAAAGCCTACGGTAAATTTCGTAAACGAGAGACTTTTGAAAACCCAGGTTTGATATGATCCTAAAAATACTCTTACATTTGATATCGTGAAGGAATTCCTTCATGTCCCAAACTCTATTTTGATTGTTATGCTGGATGAGAGGAGGAAAGTTGTGTATCGACTCCCTCTCTTCATTGCGATAACCCGTTTAGTTGTCCCTCATTCAATGTGACCTGAGGAAACCTTGTTGAATCGCGAACCAATCGGATTAGTAGACATTTTTTCCCGTCCTCACAAATGGCAATCAAATTTCATAATCCACTTCCAGCTGAAATCGTAACTGAGCCTTTCATTTTCGCTCTCGAGTTCTCTTTCATTTGTTTTCTTGTCTTTTTCCTGTTGCTTCTCCTCGTTTTCTTCCATTTTGACAGATTGATTAACGTATTGCTCCTTTCCGCTTTCTTTTGCCGTTTACTTTATTTTAAACATCGTCCTAAGACTGGAAAGGAGTTAACAGCGGCTGTCATATTATATTAATCTTACAACCGGAGGAATAGACGTCCAATTTTACTTTATTATATTACTAGAGGTACATAATGCCTCAGTCAAATTAGGGTTGTTACCAAATTTTATGGAATTGTATAGATTAAAAAGAAATTACTATCTGTCCTGCGTATCTAAATGTTTGACTTTTAATTTTTTTTATTTATCAACAAAATTCTTAAACTATAATTTTAGTAAATAATAATAATAAAGAAATTTAAACCAACCCTCCAACATTTGCATTGCGAATTACTCTTTTCCTATAGCATAAAGTCTATTTGTTTTACATTACAAAACGCATTTGGATATGAATTATTGACTACGAGTCATTATTCTAGGGAACGCCAATTACCTTATATACATACATTCACATTATTTGCTTTTTGTGTGGGGGACTGGGGCATCTAGAGTCACAGGACAACCCTTCACAGCTCTTATATTAAAATCTCTCTCTCTCTCTCTCTCTCTCTCTCTCTCTCTCTCTCTCTCTCTCTCTCTCATATGTTATGATGTTTGTGTTAAGGTGTGGCGCAATGAGTTATGTGCGCTCAGTTACAGTTGCAATATGTAAAGATATATATAACTGTCAGTGCTGTAAAAAATTAAGTTATTTCATATTCGCCGCATTTGGGTGTTCTGAATACGTGGATGTGTTTGCACGAATGGTTGAATAGCAGCGGCATGTTTTTCTTGTAAGGATATGATTACATCAACAGCATCAAACCATCGACT
>NC_087216.1:49583409-49595398 GCF_015104395.2 Macrobrachium nipponense | reverse complement strand
TTGCAAAATATTCTCCTCTCTGCAAATCTCCGTGGCCTCTGTCTATGATAAGTTATTTTTATTTTGTCCCATATGAAATTAATTTTTTCAATTAGTTCTTAGAATGTTTGCGTTAATAGCTTCTGATTTTTTATTTTTTTATGATCGATGGCAATTTTCTTATTGTAATCAATTTATATATCTTAAAGAAATATATGAGTAAAAATTTCTAACTTAAAGTTAATGTGAATTGTATAAACTTGCTTGTAAATGTATTGAAAAAAGTAGCCAAGCGTAAGAAAATTGTAAAAAAGGAACGTAAGGATCTATTATTGGTTTTTGACAATCGATCCTTAGTGCCCTCACCATTTACTTTACTGACACATATAAGCTTAATATCCCATGAGCATCAAATTTGATGATAATAATAATAATAATAATAATAATAATAATAATAATAATAATAATAATAATAATAATAATAATTAATAATAATAATAATAGAGGCTTAAGGCCAAAGCACATAAGATCCAACGGTACATGAACAGGAATAAGGCATACCAACAGAACAAACTATTCGAAACCAACCAGAAAAGACTATATAGCCAACTAAGAGGGGAAGACAACCACCCAGAAATTCCTGAAACCGAACCAAGTAAGAGACTCTGGGAAAACATATGGAGCAATCCGGTATCACATAAAAAACATGCAACATGGCTCCAGGAAATCAAGGAAGAAGAAACAGGAGAATAAAACAAATATTTCACGACAGACACAGTCACAGTAAGACACCAACTAAAGAAAGTGCCAAACTGGAAAGCCCCAGGTCCCGATGAAGTCCATGGATACTAGCTCAAAAACTTCAAGGCCCTACACCCACGAATAGCAGAACAACTCCAGCATTGTATCTCAAATCCCCGTGCACCCAAATGGATGACAACAGGAAGAACACCCTTAGTACAAAAAGACAAGAGTAAGAGAAATATAGCCAGTAACTACAGGCCTATCACCTGCCTACCAATAATGTGGAAGTTACTAACAGGTACCTATCATCAGTGATTGGCTATACAACTACCTAGAGGACACAAACACCATCCCCCACCAACAGAAAGGCTGCAGAAGGAAGTGTAGGGCACAAAGACCAGCTCCTGATAGACAAAATGGTAATGAAGAATAGTAGGAGAAGGAAAACCAACCTAAGCATGGAATTTATAGACTATAGGAGCCTTCGACATGATACCACACACATGGCTAAAAGTAATGCCTGAAAATATATGGGTCAGAGGAAAACACCATCAGCTTCCTCAAAAATACAATGCGCAACTGGAATACACAATACTTACAAGCTCTGGAATAAGACTAGCAGAGGTAAATATAAGGAAGGGATATTCTTCAGGGCGACTCACTGTCCCCACTACTCTTCGTAGTAGCCATGATTCCCATGACAAAAGTACTACAGAAGATGGATGCCGGGTACCAACTCGAAAAGAGGCAACAAATCAACCATCTGATGTTCATGGACGACATCAAGCTGTATGGTAAGAGCATCAAGGAAATAGATACCTAATCCAGACTGTAAGGATTGTATCTGGGGACATCAGGATGGAGTTTGGAATAGAAAAAATGCGCCTTAGTCAACATACAAAAAGGCAAAGTAACGAGAACTGAAGAGATAAAGCTACCAGATGGGAGCAACATCAAACACATAGATGAGACAGGATACAAATACCTGGGAATAATGGAAGGAGGGGATATAAAACACCAAGAGATGAAGGACACGATCAGGAAAGAATATATGCAGAGACTCAAGGCGATACTCAAGTCAAAACTCAACGCCGGAAATATGATAAAAGCCATAAACAAGTGGGCAGTGCCAGTAATCAGATCAGCGCAGGAATAGTGGAATGGATGAAGACAGAATCCGCAGCATAGATCAGAAAACAGGAAACATATGACAATACACAAAGCACTACACCCAAGAGCAAATACGGACAGACTATACATAACACGAAAGGAAGGAGGGAGAGGACTACTAAGTATAGAGGACTGCGTCAACATCGAGAACAGAGCACTGGGGCAATATCTGAAAACCAGTGAAGACGAGTGGCTAAAGAGTGCATGGGAAGAAGGACTAATAAAAGTAAACAAAGACCCAGAAATATACAGAGACAGGAGAATGACAGACAGAACAGAGGACTGGCACAACAAACCAATGCACAGACAATACATGAGACAGACTAAAGAACTAGCCAGCAATGACACATGGCAATGGCTACAGAGGGAAGAGCTAAAGAAGGAAAACTGAAGGAATGATAACAGCGGCACAAGATCAGGGCCCTAAGAACCAGATATGTTCAAAGAACGATAGACGGAAATAACATCTCTCCGATATGTAGGAAGTGCAATACGAAAAATGAAACCATAAACCACATAGCAAGCGAATGCCCGGCACTTGCACAGAACCAGTACAAAAAGAGGCATAATTTAGTGGCAAAAGCCCTCCACTGGAGCCTGTGCAAGAAACATCAGCTACCTTGCAGTAATAAGTGGTACGAGCACCAACCTGAGGGAGTGATAGAAAAGGTTCAGGCAAAGGTCCTCTGGGACTATGGTATCAGAACGGATAGGGTGATACATACAAACAGACCAGACGTGACGTTGATTGACAAGTCAAGAAGAAGTATCAGTTCATTGATGTCGCAATACCATGGGGACACCAGAGTTGAGGAGAAAGAGAAGGAAAGAATGGATAAGTATCAGATCTGAAAATAGAAATAAGAAGGATATGGATATGCCAGTGGAAATCGTACCCATAATCATAGGAGCACTAGGCACGATCCCAAGATCCCTGAAAAGGAATCTAGAAAAACTAGAGGTGAAGTAGCGCCAGGACTCATGCAGAAGAGTGTGATCCTAGAAACGGCACACATAGTAAGAAAAGTGATGGACTCCTAAGGAGACAGGATGCAACCCGGAACCCCACACTATAAATACCACCCAGTCGAATTGGAAAACTGTGATAAAGCACAAAAAAGAAAGAAATAATAATAATAATAATGATAATAATAATAATAATAACAATAATTGAAAAATTGAAAAAGAAACCCACAAAATCACTTTGTAACTTGTTTACTTCTAGTATTTACATTTAGTGTGTAGTAAAACTAAATGTAAATACTTAGAAGTAAACTAGTTACAAAGTGATTTGTGGGTTCTTTTCAATCTTCAGAAGAAAACTGAAAGAAGTTTTTGTTTGGTTTAATAATAATAATAATAATAATAATAATAATAATAATAATAATATAATAATAATAATAATAATAATAATAATAATAATGAAATGATAATATAATAATAATAATAATAATAATAATAATAAAATAATAATAAACTTCAAGGCCATACACCCACGAATAGCAGAACAACTCCAGCATTGTATCGCAAACCACCATGAGCCCAAAAGACTAGAACAAGGGAAATATAGCAAGTAACTACCAGTAATGTGAAAGTTACTAACAGGTGTCATCAGTAAAAGGCAATGAAAATGCCAACAGAAAGGCTGCAGAAGAAAGTGTTAGGGGTACAAAATTCCAGCTCCTGATAGACAAAATGGTAATGAAGAAAACTAATCTAAGCATGGCAAACATTGACAAAAAAGCCTTTGACATGATACCACACACATGTCTAATAGAATGTTTGAAAATATATGGAGCAGAGGAAAACACCATCTGTCTTGTCAAAAATACAATGCACAACTGGAATACAATACTTACAAGTTCTGTGATAAGACTAGGGTAGGTTAACATCAGGAGAAGGATCTTTCAAGGTAACTCACTGTCCCCACTACTCTTCGAAGTAGCCATGATTCCCATGACAAAAGTACTACAGAAGATGGATGCTGGGTACCAACTCAAGAAAGGAGGTAACAGAATTAACCAACTGATGTTCATGGACGACATCAAGTTGTATGATAACAGCATTAAGGTAATAGACACCCTAATCCAGCCTGTTAGAATTGTATCTGGGGACATCAGGATGGAGTTTGGAATAGAAAAATGTGCCTTGCTAAACAAATAAAAAGGCAAAGTTACAAGGACTGAAGGGATAAAGCTACCAGGGGGGAATAGCATCAAACACATCGATGAAACAGATTACAAACACCTGGGATTAATAGAAGGAGAGAATATAAAACAGGAAAGAATATATGCAGAGACTTAAGGCGATACTCAAGCTAAAACTCAAAGCCAGAAATAAGATGATGTGGAGGATTGAATTTTCTGTGTTGCCAAAATCTTCAGTTAGAGAGAGAGAGAGAGAGAGAGAGAGAGAGAGAGAGAGAGAGAGAGAAAGCGGTGGTTGGTGGAACTGTAGTTTGTGATAGAAACGACTGTGAGTGTATTTGAGGTAGTTGTTTATTTTTTGTTTGTTTCTGTAGTTTAGTACGAGAGCGAGTGTTTTGAGAGAGTGCTTTTCTTTATTCTGGCTGCAGCAGAAGTGAATGTGTTTTCGGCTGCCTGGATTATTTATATTTTTTGGATTATCTCTGTCTTGATTTTGACAGTAAGTACTTTTGTTTTGTAGTGTGGATGTGAGTGATAGGATTAGGTTATGAATGTTTGTTTATTTAGTTAGTTTTGAATGATAGTGATGATTGACGTTTCTTTACAGAACTGCAGTTCCTTCTTAACCTTCCTCTTTCTACATTACTCGCCACCTAAGCTGTAGTGAAGGATTAACTGTCCTCTTATCTCCCGGCATTTAGCATTTGATTGCGGACTATTGCGTGGAATCGGAATACGGATTGGATTGTTCTTGGAGGATTGTACGATTGTTGTTGACGACTCGGAACGAACCTATATTGTGGAAGATTGTGACCAATGATATAAGATTGATACTGATGACGACGATTATGGCTGGAACTTGAAATTGATGGTGGAATCGTTTTGTGGAAGATTGATATTCCTGAAGTTGACGACTGGAACGGATTTGGATGAGAGATTGACTGCGGATCATCTGATTAACATAAAAGTACCTTTGGTCACGGTACTGTGGCTCAAGTGCCACTAGTGTGGAGTGCTGCAGGCACCATTCGCCTATAAGGCCAACAGAATATATATCGTATAATCATAGTCGGGTCGTTTATGTTAGGTTGTGGGTTTATTTTTGTCATTGGCTGTTAAGTGTTAAGTGAGTGAGGAAATATAGTGTTAATGTATTTGAGTGGTTTAAATATCCTTTTATCTAAGAGTCTGGTTACAGATAACGTAAGTAGAAAGTTGTGTAGTGAGGAGACTATTGTCTGTAAGGGGGATCAAGGGTGTGGGGGCTGCTTTAGTGCATCCCGCCACAATGAAAGTCATAAACACACGGGCAATACCAGTAATCAGTTACAGAGCAGGAGTAGTGAAGTGGACGAAGGCCGAACTCTGCAGCATACACCAGAAAACTAGGAAACACACGACAATACACAAAGCACTACACCCAAGAGCAAATACAGACAGACTAAACCTAACACGAAAGGAAGGAGGGAGAGGGCTACTAAACATAGAGGACTGCATCACCATCAAGAGCAGAGCACTGGGGAAATATTTGAAAACCAGTGAAGACGAATGGCTAAGGAGTGCATGGGAAAAAGGACTGATAGAAGTAGACAAAGATCCAGAAATATACAGAGCAGAAATATACAGAACAGAGGAAAACACAACAAACCAATGGACGGACAGTGTATGAAACAGATTAAAGAAATGGCCAGCGATGAAACATGGCAATAGCTACAGAGGGGAGACCTCAAGAACGAAATAGAAGGAATGCTAACTGGGGTACAAGACCAAGCTCTAAGAACCAAATATGTCCAGAGAACGATAGAGGGGAATAACTTCTCACCCATATGCAGGAAGTGCAATATGAAAAACGATCCCAAGATCCGTAAAAAGGAGCCTCGACCAACTAGATGCCAAAGTAGCTACAGTACTCATGCAGAAGAGTGTGTACCTGGAAACAACCCACACAGCGAGAAAAGTAATGGACTTCTAAGGAAGCAGGATACAACCCGGAACCCAACACTATAAAAACCATCCAGTCGACAAGGATGATTGTGATAAACAAAATAAATAGATAGATAAACATTAATAATAATAATAATAATAAAATAATAATAATAATATTATTAATAATAATATATAATAATAATAATAATAATAATAATAATAATAATAATTATAAATAATAATAATAATAATAATAATAATAATAATAATAATAATAATAATAATAATAATAATAATAATAATAATAATCCCTTACAGTTAAATGGTTTTTCCTTCACTTAAATAAGACAAAGCTTTGATAATGCTAAAGTCGTTTTATTACTTCGATTCGCAGAACATAATATTCTTTTGCATTACTTTAAGCGAGAAATAGTGTAGTGCATTTTGCCATGGTTTACGTACCTGTCTTTAGGTCTTTAGCACTGATTATTTGCGGTCGTAACTTTTTCTGCAGGGTACTCTCCCGCCAAAAATTATTTACAACCGTTGTGGAGCACGACATATATGTATGTATGCATATATACTATATATATGTATATATAGATATATATATTATATATATATATATATATAATATATATATATATATAATAATATATATATATATATAATATATATATATATTATATAAAGGTTTTGCCACGAAGGAAAAATGAAAAGTGAGATAGTCAAGTACTTTCAGTCTAGTGCGCCTGAAAGTGCTTGGCTATCTCGCTTTTCATTTTTCCTTCGTGGCAAAAACTTTATTTATACATAGCATCACGTTTTATATATTTCATGATCAAGTTATTCATATATATATATATATATATATATATATATATAGATATATATATAGATATATATATATATATATATATATATGATGTATGTGTTCCTTATTCTTTGTGTGGTTGCGCCACAGTTAGCCTTCGAATTTTACTCTTATATTATGGAGATACTGAAAAACCGATTCCTATCTTTATAACTGTTTCCAGCTCTATCCCAGGACTCAATGCACTATAAAGAGTATTTAATTTTTTTATCTTTTGGTGTTAAAATAGATTCCTGGATGTGCTTGTTAGCGTCTTTACCGGACAATTTTCCGATACCAGCAATACAGAAAACATTCACAAAACCTAAAATAGCCTTCATCATATAGATCATAAAAAATCCAATACTGCAAATACCTTCATAAGTGGCTATTAACTGCATTTTCGATTAGACTATTCGCGTTCGATCAACGCTGTCTCTTTTGTTTTCAGGTAAGGTTACAAGCATTTCGTGGTAATGGCGTTTACCACTTTATTCCACTGGAATCTCCTTTTGCATCCGAAAGACAGTGAGATTTATTGTAACCTGTGTATCCCTTTCTTATCACATTCCTGTAAAAATCCTCTATTGGCAAAATTAAAGTTGGGAAAGTGAACATTATTGAGTTGTCAGGCAATGTCAATGGTGGTGGGTTCTATAGTTGAATAATCTTTCTTTGGCCCATAAATGAAAAAAAATTTAAAGTTTTTTTTTTTTTTTGGGATGGTCATTGAAGCAGTAGTTATTTTTGGTAATAAGGTTCTGTTTTTGCTCATAGTTTATTTTCCAAAGATAATCTCAAATTTTAGAGCTAATTATGCTTTGTCATAAAAAATGCTATGAGTATTAATATATTAATTCAGTTGATAATACTCATAATATTCTGGCACAAAAATGAAAGTAAACCAAGTCTTCATTAAGGTATAGTGAATTGTGCCATCGAATTCAACTTGTTATGAAACACTGTTTGCAATTAACATTATAACTAAATTCCTCACGAATAACCATTTGTTTATTCAAATATTAAGAAGCACTTACATGTGTGTACATAAGAAAATTATTTTTCATAGAATGTATTTCCTTTGAAATATAGTTCTCGTCAGCAATAGGTGGTTATTGCTTGAATCAAGTGTATTATTGAAAAATAGTCAGTAAATGCTAAAACTGCAAAATGTCCAATGCATACTGATATAGTCAAATCAATAAATTAATCAAGAAATAAATAGTAAATTAGACTAAATATTAACCTTTTTTTCTATTATTTCTTTTCAAGAAAATATTTAGTCTAATCTACTTATAAATTTTCTTGACTAATGTATTGAGCACTCGTTTATTCCTACTGTATGTACTTTTATTGCTGTCACAACGTTTCAAGACATAAAAGTCCCATTTTCAAGCTAAAGAAAGATAAAACAAAAGTTAAAATAAAAAACTCGAGATACAAATTAAAAGTTTAAAAAGTTATACAAATATAAAAAACAAGTACAAAAGTAGGGAGGAGTCATTACCATAAGGTGCTGAAAGTACAGACTGAGTGACAATTCGGGCCGGGTCAGCTCCAACTTGAACTCACGAGAGATACAGACGTGTTGAGAGAGACTGGGTGTTTAACTGCGGAACGTGTTGTTTAATGAAGAGTGATTCTAAAATAATTAAATGCTGTTCGTTTTGGGATTGGCCTATAATTTTAAAATCTTTGTAATTCATGTCATGTTTACATTTCTTTGTATGTTTGCGTTTACATGAAAACTCAGGATCAGTTAGTTTGACACCTGTTTTATAAATAACGCCTCGATGAGAATCCAATCTCACTTTGACTAACCTCTGTGTGGAGCCGACGTACTTTCCTAAGTTACATCTAGGGCAATTAAATAGATATATTACTCCTGAGGTCATCAGTGGATCGACTTTCTCCTTGTGTTTAAATAAAGATCTAATATTCATTGGGTTGCAAGGTAGTAGTCTTAACTTAATCGCAAGAAAAAACATTTATATTAACAGTTTCAATTCACTGTAGAAACTGAATATGAAACGGAAAATAAGCTGCCATTTTTGGATGTAACAATTTTTAGATATGATGATAATTTTAACACCACAGTTTTTAGAAAGGAAACGTTTACCGGCCTAGGATCGAATTTTTATAGCAACTGTTTTTATAATTTTAAACTAAACTCCATGTCTACCCTCTTTCATAAGGCTTTTAACATAACGTCTAACTGGAATCAAATTCACAATGAAATAACCTTTCTCCACCAATATTTCACTGACAATTCCTTTTCATCGAAACTTTTTTAGAAACACCTGTACAAATTCTCGAACAATATCATCCCTAAAATTAAAATACCAACAGTGCCAAAATTACAATTATATCAAGTGTCCCATTTATTCATAAAAAGAATTTCTACTGTGAATTGAAACTGTTAATAGAATTTTTTTCCTGCAATTGAATTAAGACTAATACCTAGCAACCCAATAAATATTAGATCTTTATTTAAACACAAGGAGAAACTCTATCCACTAATGATCTCAGAAGTCGTATATCTATTTAATTGCCCTAGATGTAATCTAGCGAAGTATATCGGTTCCACACGGAGGTGTGGAACCGATATACTTCGGTCATTTAAAATTATTGGCCAATCGTCTTCATTAAACATCACGTTCCGCAGTTAAACACCCAGTCTTCCTCAACACGTCTGTATCTCTCGTGAGTTAAAATTGAAGCTGACCCGGTCGAACTGTCACTCGGTCTGTACTTTCAGCACCTTATGGTAATGACTCCTCCCTACTTTCGTACTTGTTTTTTTTATATTTGTATAACTTTTTAAACTTTTAATTTGTATCCCGAGTTTGTGATTTCAACTTTTGTTTTATCTTTCTTTAGCTTGAAAATGGGACTTTTATGTCTTGAAACGTTGTGACAACAATAAAAGTACATATAATGGGAATAAAGGATTGTCCTTTACCTTGCACCGACTGATATATATATATATATATATATATATATATATATATATATATATATATATATATATATATATATATATATATATATATATATATATATATATATATATATATATAACAATAATAATAATAATAATAGGAGCACATAAAACAACCTAAATCTATAGAAAGTATGTACTATATTTCAGACACTGCTCTCTATCCAGGTCGGCAATGGATGAGAAAAAGGTAAAGAAAAGACGATATCTATACCAAGAGATCCATCCACAACTAGCTGTTTTATTAGATCACCCTTACTGACAATTTCTCTTTATTCACCATAAGCATTTGGTGAAGGAAGGTTTTGTCTATGACAACTGAATCACAGTAGCCCTTTAAAATGTTCATTACTTGTCTTTGTTTAATTAAGGCTGACTCTATCGTCTGGCTTTTGTAGCAGACATTTGCTGCTAAAAGTATATGTGACAAATTCCATTTTATTCTGTGGTTATGGTTATTTATATGGTTGAAAATAGCTGAGCTCTGTTGTCCATAACTAACTGACCAGTTATGTTGTATTAATCTCTGGGGAAGTGATTTTCCTATAAAACCGATGAAAGATCAGTTACAGTCCATCCATGTGATTTTGTTTACTCCTGTGTCTTTTGTTGGGCGTTAATCAGGAATTTAGGTAGGGTATTTTGGAAGGTAAAGGTAAAATGGTTAGATTTCTGAGAGTCTGGGTGTATATATATACATACACACACACACACACACACACACACACACACACACACATATATAATATATATATATATATATATATATATATATATATATATATATATATATATATATATAGATATATATATCAGTAAGGACACCAAGGCCAAAACCCGGAACAGCATTTTGTACAACTTTATTGGGACATGTTTCGAGTAGTACTATCACTCGTTATCAACCTACAAAATTAAAATGAATGACATTATAGTTCTTGCAATCAAATTTACAATAATAAAATGATATGTATAAAAATTATAAGAGTACGTTAAAAGATAGCTAATACTTAAAAAAAAAAATTAAAATTAAAAATTGCTAAATGAAACAATTGAGTAGATAAAATAAAAACAAGCAGAATGCAAATTTAAGTCACAAAAACGGATGGTACAAAAGAACAGTAAATATACTAAGTCGATATACAAACCAGCAGGATGCAGACTAAAAACACAAAAGTGAGGTAACAGCTACATTTCTAGCCAAGGAAGGCTTTATCTTAACAGAATATAAAACTTCTAGAATGTCGAGGTCTGTAGCAAACTGGGCAGAGGTTAAAATAGAAAAATCATCGATATGTAAAGGGTGACCAGACTCCTCGCTGTGTTCCCTAATTGCACTATAACTAGGTCTTGTAAGATAATTGCCTGTACGAAATGACCTACCAAGGTGCTCAAACCATCTCATCCAAGCTGATCTGGTAGTTTTCCGACGTAAGTTGGCATCACAACCACTGCACTGCCATTTATAGATTAGATTGGAGCGAAGGCTTGTTGGTATAGGGTCTTTAATTTTAAGAAATTTCTAATTTATTTTGTAAAGTAAAATATATTTTGATATCTAGCTGAGGGTAACCAATGGACAAAATAGAAATTAATTGCTTTTTTAGATCATAACTATGAGTTCCAGTAAAAGTTAAAGGTAAATAAATAATAGGTTTCTTTACGTTAGCAGTAGTTTCAGGTTGTTTGTTTACATATAATTTTGATTTACGTAATTCAACGGATAGTCATTGTTTTTTAAGAGTGACCTTAGAAATTCCAATTCTTCGTGTAATTTCAAATAGCCAGAACAAATTTTATATGCTCTGGTAACTAGCTTAAATATTAAATTCATCTTATATTTCAAAGGTGTAGCTGATTGAAATTTAGTACATAAAGACCTGTGAAAGTAGCTTTCTTTTAAAGGACTGAAGTGTGCAATTTGAATTTTTATTAGATATTTTAACTTGAATATCTAGAAAAGCAAGTGTATGATTATCTTCGACTTCAGAATGTAAATTCTAAATTTATATGCTTACTATTTAACCGGTACTCTAAAAAAACGAGGAATCTGGTCACGACTCTTAAAAATTAAGAAAGTATCATCAACATACCTCCTGTACAATAAGGGCTTAAAATCTAAAGGGCAATCGTCTAACCATTTCTTCTCCATAAAACACATAAAAGCATTAG
>NC_087216.1:49570909-49573409 GCF_015104395.2 Macrobrachium nipponense | reverse complement strand
GTCATTAACAAGAGAAGTAAAGAAAAAAAATCCTCGGGATGCTAACAATATCATTAGCGCTGTCAAGGCTACAACCATCGTTGTGCATCTCCCCCCCACCCCAATCTAAGGAGACCTCAGAATAGGTTATCTATATGGTAACGTAAAGAATCATAGAGAGGACGCCCCCACCTACTTACGCCTGGCAAAACACCTAAATAATATTCTGACCCCCTACATGCAGTGTAGCTATACTCTTCGATCGTCTGCCGAGTTCCTAGAGAAGATCAAGGAATCCCTTGGTACTGGCACTATGGATTCCCTCGATGTGGAATCCTCTTTTTACAAACGCCCTTGTTTAAGAAACTATAGACCTTGTCCTTGACTGAGTCTATAGGGATGAATGAACCTTTCCCCTCAACATCCCACAGTCATCACTGCAAGCCCTTTTTGACATGTGAACGAAGAGGACCTCCTTCTTCATCCACTGAGGATATATGTACCGGCAAAAAGACGGCGTAGCGATGGGATCCCCATTAGGAGTCCTATTCGCCAATTTCTACATGGGCACCGTCGAGGAACGAGTCTTCGCCTAGATCCAGCGCCCCCGGAAATATGCCTGTTATATCGACAGCATCTTCATTCAAGCGGACACGGAGGATAAGAATAAAGCCCTTCATTGCACATTCCTGCAATGCAGCGTGCTGAATTATATAATAGAATTCAGCATCGCTGACAAGCTCCCCTTTCTTGATGTACTTCTCTTGAAACCAGAAGACGACCTCAGGACTTGTGTCTTCACAAAGAAAACTAATTTAGGAATGTGCCTTAATGGCAAAAGCGAGTGTCCTGTGAGATTCAAGAGCACCACAGTCAGGGCTTATGTATGATGGGCCCTATCCCATTGCTCCAACTGGCAGGACACACATCAAGAATTAGACAGTGCTTCCCAAGTAATCACAAACAATGTGTACTCTAATAAGTTCATTAACCATGCAATCAAGAAAGCTCTTGAGAAATGGTATAAAATCGAAGACATATCTGAAGAAGAAAAAGACACCATCACTTTATACTACAAAGCCTTTATGCACTCAGAGTACTGGGAGGAGGAGAATGGCCATTAAGAAGATCGTGATGGAAAATGTCACTCCCACTGTGGTAAGAAAAAGCATAGAGCTTGCTGTATATTACAAGAACAAAAGAACTTGGGACTTGATAATGCAGAACAACCCCTCACCCCCAGCAGGAGACCCCTTGAATCGTTCCAGTGTATTGTACCAATATCAATGCCCTATCCGCGGATGTCCTGGAACAAATATTAGCATGACTACTATGTGGCTCACGTAGATGATTTCATGTCATGTACAAGAGGGTGCTATCAAGAACCATGCTATCACTTGTTCAAGTTTTGATTGTTTCTGATTATTAGAAATAGACAAGAGTATTCTGCCCTCCATAAAATTCACACTAGAAAGAGAAGATTACAAGCTAACTTTTTTAGACGTACTAGTCATTAAAGATCACATTAATCACAAATTTAAATTCTCTGTGTATCGGAAAACAACCAACTCAAAAAGTTACATACATTTTTATTCATTCCATGCCACTGAGGACTAAGATACCCCGCTCATTTTATTGACAAAGCCAATTTATGAGAGAAGAAAGCATTTTATCGTCCTGTTAACAACGCCAATGAAAAACCCAACATATTCTTACCCCTCCCATTTAATCCCAACCTCGACAAATCATATAACTATGCTAACAATAGCAAGAAAGATACTGAAATAGTTTTCAGATACCCCAACACGATTACCCTTAAACTAATTAGAAACAACAATAACGATAAGGATACTATCATTCCGGGTATTCATGAAATCCCCTGCGAAGATTGTAATGGAAAATATTTTGGGGAACATGGAAGTGGATTACCGACCTTATTAAGGGAGCACAAACGCACATATGCACTACATGCACAGAGCAATGCAATAGTCTCCCATGCCTTCAACAACAATCATAGAACGAACTGGGATAGATATAACATCATTTTTAAAAATAACAATGTCCAAACAACTGGTGGAAGGCGCTGCCATAAACTTAGGAGAAGCTTTTTACGGTATCAATTCGTTCGTTGGAGAGGACCCATTAGTAAATTTTTACATTCTTAAAAACTTTGTTAAGAATTTTAATCTTAAGACAAGCTCTGTTTACTTCTGCCTGTTGCTGCCCCCTCTTCTGCTCTCCTCCCTCAGACAGGTTACAGCACAAGGGACCTGACGTCTAGCAATGTTGCAGCTCGCCACCAAAGGAACACCATGCAGCATCATCACAGCCCACAAGACGTTCCAGCAGAATAGCAAACAGGAATTCGAACATCAACAACGGAATTAATTACCTACTATGAGATTCAGGGTCACTGTAACACGGTTTTTTGGACTTTGCTCCTTGTCAAAGCATCGGATGTAGCTGAAAGTTGACATATGTATATTTTACAACCACACAAATTTTGTCAGCATTATCAATA
>NC_087216.1:49535909-49558409 GCF_015104395.2 Macrobrachium nipponense | reverse complement strand
AGATCAAGACGAGCAAAGCTAAGGCTTCAGACCCAAGCCGTTGTAATGTTTGAGCGATTTCTTTTTTGTTTGTAGCTCTTCGAGCAAATAACTCTGATTAACCCATAGCTTAATATGAGATAATTAATAGAAAATTTACTACATCCTAATGATAGTCAGAGATACATAAACGGGGTTGAATTCAAAAATTTTGTGCTATCTATTTTCCGCCACTCTTAAGCCTATTGCAAGTTAGAAGCAAGTTAGAGAGTGAATGTGTGTATGCGTGTATGTGTGATGTGTGTGTGTGTGCGTGTATGTGTGTGTGTGGGAGAGAGAGAGAGAGAGAGAGAGAGCAAGAGAGAGAGAGAGAGAGAGAGAGAGACTTTGAATATGACGTATCATAACAACCAAATCTCTACTTCATCGTTGACCTTAAAAATCACATCCTTGTTTCTTGTTCGTCTTCCAACTCTTTGGTAAACCAAATTCTAAGCTCCTGTATGGATGCATGATAAATTTCAATTATCCAAACCACTACCACATCCTGGATGTCATCTAAGGTCTCTTTCATTTTACATGCCCTTGCGGGATTTGTTATTCCAAAGTTCACTGGAATTTCTGAAATCCCGTCTCGATTTCTGTCCAAGTTGACATGTTCTCCATACGGTATTCGAGGTTAAGTTACACTATAACCTTTGGGTATTTTGTGAAAGATTATAGAGTAATTCCGTTCTTCATAAGTTTTTAACAATTTTATTTACATACAGTATTCTTTGGATATACAAGTATCAGTCATTTATTCTATCAGTTTCACAGGCACTTACGGTCTATCTTTAAGCTTGCAATTAAATCCAAGAGCGCTCCAAAGAAAATCACTCCACAGAGATAGAAATGTTATAGGAAAAGGCGATAAATAGATTTTGAGGTAAGGTACGAGCTAGATACGAAGTCTACAGTTTACTAATTTATTTACAAAACCTTCTAACAGTCAGCAGTTCGTACGAGCAGCAGTGTCCTGACATTATGACAGATCGAAGAAGGGATGACCTCTTGATAGATCGAAGAAGGGATCAAATTTAAGCATCTGTGTTTCTTCACAGACAATTTTACATTAGAATTGATAGAAGACATATGAATTGCAATTAAAGATACATAACTGGAAACTGGCATAACAATATACAATATGATATTAATACATAAGTGATAATAATGTTAATCGATGAGAAGATGGATTGACGAGCCAAGAAAAGTTGCACGTATAGAATGGCATAGAAAGGTCTTAAACAGAAGGGAGAGGAAGGACATGTCTGAGGCCTTTGTCCTGCAGTGGACTAGTAACGGCTGATGAGAATGATGATGATGATGATGATGATATATAATATATCTGTATATATATATATATATATATATATATATATATATTATATATATATATATGTATATATATATATATATATATATATATATATATATATATATATATATATATATATATATATATATTTGTGTGTGTGTGTGTGTGTGTGTGTGTGTGTCTGTGTCTGTGTGTGTGTGAATGCAAATGAGTATCGAGAGTATAATATGAACACCGTTTTAAATATAATTCATTAACTTGACATATGCATATTTTGATTTTACTGCACCATGGAGAGAATACCAAAATGGTAATTCAGTAGATTGGAAAATCTAGTGTCGGAACATTTTTTTTTTAATTCTCATCATTGATTCCCACGGAGAAAAAAACGGGTCTTTAATGTACATACATCATTTTGGATCTGAATCCGGTTTTAGTTAGTTTTCCTAGGTGGGACCATTAGCTATATATGACGTCATGAACTTGTTACGTATTAGTGACGTCATCTAAAAGTCACTAGAAAGTTCGTACATGAGTGCGTAGATTCTGTTTCACCTATATTTTGGATGGAAAGGATCCTGGGCACTTGGAAGCCGGTGAACCTGAACGGCCACATATATATATATATATATATATATATATATTATATATATATGTATATATATATATATATATATATATATATATATATATATATATATATATATATATATATATATATATATATATATATATAGTATATATATATATATATATATATATATATATATATATATATATATATATATCTATATTATAATATATATATATATATATATATATGTATATATATATATATATATATATATATATATATATATATATATATATATATATATATATATATATATATATGTATATATACATACATATATATATATATATATATATATATATATATATATATATATATATATATATATATATATATATATAGTGAAAAATCTATTTGATAACCAAAGATGCAATTGTGCATTCGTTACCGGAGAATTCCTTAAATGTCTAAGGGAAATAACACCTATCACATAAAATTGCGTACCCTAGTCAATGCTGTCAACCACTTATTATACAGGTCGCTTCTTTACGACTGGCCACTTCAGAAAAAAGATCCACGTTCGTAATAATTTCGTTGCAAGCAGTTATATATCATTAAATAAACCGAGCCTCAAAAGCATATACTCACTTTTTTTTTATTTGGCAACATATTTAAACAAATGTGAAATGTCTGAAAAATTGTAAAAAGTAGAAAAAAAATAGAGAGAGAGAGAGAGAGAGGAGACCGATGACCTGAGCCGAGAGAGAGGAGAGAGAGGAGAGTTCAGCAAATCGTCTGGTGAAAGGACACTAACCCAATCATATCCAAAGTCTTCATGGAATTTGGAGGCGACCCCGGAGCATTCAATAAAGAGAAAACACAGACACTTTTCCCGCCGTCCTCTGTTTTCGCCGAGAATGAGAGAGAAAACTGTGCGTAGAGAAAACATGGGACTATTTTCTCTTTGTGTCAAAAAATAAGACAATTTGCATATTTCAATAATGTATATCTCTGGTGGAAAGAAAGGCTCCACACCCACCCCCCGCCTCTCCACGGCTATGCAGACTGATTGAAAACATCTCTCAGGAGACTTTCCTCGGAGTCTGCAATGGTTATGCTAAACGACTCTGAGTGGCTGGCAACATGTTTGTTATGATAAAATGGCTTAGCGAAAATTGTCCCTCACTATAGTAAAAAGAAAACTTTTTTAAATGACAGTGAAAATAACAAAGGTCACGTAAAACGCACACTCATACACGCCCTCACACACACACACACACACACACACAGTCATATGAGTTGATACTGGTGTTGAGAAAAAATTGAATCCGAGGACCTTGCAAATGCGATACCAGTGCTTTATACACTGACAAAACATATCAGTGTAATCGTATGATGATAACAGTCATTCAGATTAATCACCTGGAAACATGAAAGAGCGTACGAGAGCAAAATTCCTTTCGTTTAATTATGGAAAAGCACCTATTGTATATGATAAATCATACAGACCCTTAATGTCCAATTAGGAGAGAACTGCTGAAACAATGGTTTATTTCTTTTAACTGGAATGGTTTACCAGTGGCCATCCAAATATCCTCTACAAAACTACTACATATTGGTAACTGGTTTTTAATCTTCTGCTTCCCAGCTGGTTCCCATTTTTATATGGGGTCTCCGTTTCGGATGAGCCTTTTCCGTCTATTTCTATCCCGAGCTTTTGCCTCATCAATTTCCTTCTCATGTAAGTCTCCTCTCACACAGTCCTTCCATCTCTTTCTTGGTCTCCCTCTTCTTCTTCTTCCTTGAACCTCCATCCCCATAGTATGTCTCCCAGCATGGTCTCATCTCTCCTCAACAGGTGTCCATACCATCTCAGCCTCCCCTCCTGCACTTTCTTTGATACTTCCTCCATCTTAATCGATTCTCTTATGTAATCATTTCTGATCCTATCCTCTCTTGTCACCCAAGACATCCACCTAAGCATTCTCATTTCAGCCACATCCATCTTCTTCTCCTCTGTTTTTTCCATGCTTGCTATTTCCATACCATAGAACATTGCTGTTCATACCACCGTCTTGTGAAATTTAACTTTTAACCTCAGGGGTACCCTTTTGTCACAAAGAACTCCAGAGGCCGCTGTCTAGTTGTTCCAGCCTGCCTGTACCCAATGTTTTACTTCTTCTTCCATACTTCCTCCAACGTTAACAAAAGATCCCAAATACTTCAACTTATCAACTCTCTTTATTTGTTCTCCACCAAGCTGAATATTTTCTCTATCATCCCCCTCAGTGGTGGTACACATATATTTTGTCTTAGATCTACTTATTCTCAACCCTCTGTCCTCCAGTACTTGTCTCCATCTTTCCAATTTCATTTCCAGATCTTCCCTGCTCCCTGCGCACAGAACAATATCATCCGCATACAATATGTTCCATGGTCCTACCTCCCTTACTTCCTCTACCATAACATCCGTCACTATGTTAAAGATAAATGGGCTCAGAGCCGACCCCTGATGTAATCCTACTCTCACCTCAATACCCTCTGTCTCCCAAACACTGCTCCTCACTCTGGTAAATATATTCTGGTACATCTCTTGTATCAATCACACATACTTCTCTGTCACCATCTTCTCCCTCAGACTCCTCCATATCTCTTGTCTCTGGACTCGGTCATAAGCCTTTTCAAGGTCAATGAATACCATATGTAGGTCCCTTTGCTTTTCCCCAAATTTCTCCATTAGTTGCCTCAGACAAAATATGCCATCTGTTGTTCCCCTTCACTTTATAAATCCCATCTGCTCTTTAACTATTTGTACTTCTTCTCTCAGTCTAGCATCTATCATCCTTTCCCGTATCTTGAACATCGCCTTTCCCTTTAAAATTTTGGATCAATATACTCCCATGCCACTCATTTGGTATCTTTTCCTGTTTAAGGATCTTTATCATAAGATCGAACAGTATATCCACTCCTTCATCTCCTAATGCTTTCCATGCCTCCACAGGAATCATGTCTGGTCTGGTTGCCTCCCTTTCTTCATCTTCTTCAGTGCATTTAGTACCTCTTGCCTAGAAAACCTCACTACCATGCCAATGTTCACGTGCCCATCTCTTATTAGTCTATTATTTTCTTCATTTAACAACTGTTCGAAATATTCTTACCATCTCTTCACAATGTCTTCCTCCTTTCTACACCATCTTGATCTTTTATTTGTTTGATATGTGTAATATTTTTGGTGTTCTTATTTGATAGCTTGATCATCTTCTTTAATCCTTTCTTTGTCCCCATCTCATTATGCAGATCATCATATGACTTTGCTTTAGCTTGGGCTACCAGCTTTTTCACCACCTTGGTTTTTTACTTCTTCTGAACCTAATCTCTGTCGCCCACTGACTGTGACTTCCCATCTTTTCCTTTGCCTCCTTTCTTGATCTTTTACTACCATTCTTCAATGTCTTCATCCACCCACCCCCAACTCTCCTTTTTCTTCCCCATGACGATACCAGAATTGTCTCTACCTAGCAGATCCTTTCCATGCCTTTCTTATTACTCCTGCATTTATCGTGCCCACCATTCTTAAACATCTTTAGGTCCCTAGATCAATAAATCTTCCAAAACCTTCCTCTTAAAAACTCCTATCTTCTTTATCGCCCCGTTCCTTTTCTTAAGTTGTAGCCATTTAAATTTTTACCGTTTACTCCCTTTAGCTTTGGATTTTTCTTTCCCTTTTTAACTTCAAGTACCATACATAGCAGTCTGTGTTGGGTGGGCTATATGGTCGCCTGAATAACTTTGCAGGTTCTTGACCCTCCCCAGTCCCCAGCTTTTTCCATTTTTATACAGTAAAGTAGTTCTATTCTGGGGAGCATCTTCCCCTAATCCTATATGTTATTTTTAGGTTTTCTTTTCCATTTTCTTAAGAACTGGAATGGTTTACTATTGCCATGTCGAATGGCACAGCAAAGTCCGACAACACTCTATCCTTCTGGTTTCTCTCCCAAATTCCCATGGCCCCCATGCACCCGCCCAACTCGCCTCAGTTTTCAACTTCGACATGGCCATTCAAATCTTGGCCCCCACTATCACCCTCTCATGTTCGTTCCCAGTTCTTGACATTGATTACCATCCACGTTTCTCAAGAAATTTCCCTTGCTCTTCTTCTGTGCAACAAACTTGGGTGGCACAATTGCACTGATAATATTTGGAATTCCTGATGACACGGTTCATCCTTTCTATGCACTTCTATCACTGTATTTCTTCAAATTTCACTGACAGTATCATGCCAACTCCATTTCTACCTTGTTTTTTTGCTCCACTATAAGTATAGACTTATAGCCATCACCCAGCTCTTTAACTTTATTTCCTTTCCATCACGTTTTCTTGCACAACACTCTCATCATTCCAGCCAATTCCTCTACCTCTCCCAGTCATGGACCCAATTTCAAGCTGACATACTTTCAACAAAACCCAATGTGAGCTCGCTTCTTTAGCTGCACACCCCGCGCCTGATGCAGTAAGCCAATCGCCTATCACAGAGGTAAGGGCATGATCGCCTCCTCTGTTGGCGTCGTTTACGGAGTACGCCCTAGGCATTACCCTCTGGTCCCCATATTTTCGACTCATTCCATTTTTATGTTTTTGGCACCAGATTTTTACCAGACGGATACCCTTAACTGACATCAACCCCTCCCTATTTATCCGAGGGACTTGGACCGGCACCCAGAAGGACTTGTTTGGCCCCCCCACCCCCCCCCCCCCTCCCAGGGTAGCGAGGTTGCAACCGGTGTTTAAATAATAAAGATAAAAACAACAATCTTTAAACGCGTGTTTCATTTTCTATCAAATCAAAGGACCTGCAAATCCTATTTTCCATTATGAACTTATACACCACAAGTATATAGAATCTATATAAACCTCACAATTCTGTAATTCTGGAAGTTCTTTCATTTCTTTAATTTATGGTGATACATTTTCCGTAATTTATCCTTAATCTGGGAAATTTACGAGAAACTTATTGGAAAAATAAATTCGAACCATACAAAAAACCCGTTGAAAGCAAATAAAATAACAAAGACTTTATCAAAGAAGGCCACTTACTATTAAGATCAAGCTGGAATATATAAAGAATATATATATATTAGATACTAATAATCTCTTATATATATATATATATATATATAATTATATATAATATTATATTATATGTAGAGATTATAAGAGAGGAGATATAATAGGATATATTATATTATGTATAATTATTATATATATAGATATTATATATATATTATATATATATATATATATATATAATGTATATTATATAATAATATGTATATTATAATATATATATATATGAGATATATAATATATATATAATAGTAATATATATATATAGAGATATATAAATTACTATTATTATATATATATTTATATATATATATAGATATATATATATAGCAATATATAATTATAATCGGTGTGGGTGTGTGTGTGTGTGTGTGTGGTGAGTGGGTGTGGCTGCGTATGGTAGTGTGTGGTGTGTGTGGTGTCATCTGAAACAAAAAGTATCATTGAAATTAAATAATACCAACATTCCTGCTTTTCCAAAGAATAAATTTTCCGCTTTCGCTTATTTCTATTTAGGTAAACAAAAAATTGGCTCCTCCTTCTTCTATTCAGAATACAAATGACAGCCCCCTCTTTCAAAGGAGGATTGCAGGATTATTATTTCATAATACTCACAGTTTAAAAGTTTATTCTTGACAGCAATGCATTAAGGCCTGCGAGAGGACAAAGTAATCTTCTTTCGTCATTATTGATAAAGAGGACCGTAAATACAAGATTCCCTCTGTATCCTGGAGTTAAAATATACTCCATGGAAAAGTGCAATTAAGTTAAGGATCTCGGTATCTATCTTCGTGAGGAGTTACTTAAAATTTTAGATTATATTCAGTGTTTCATTTAAAACAGTAATTCCAATGGCTTTATGTTAATCGTTTAAAAGCACTAGAGATATCAGTTCATCTTATTGTTGATGATACATATGAATATAACATTCCTATTTGGAATTTTAAGTTATATGGCCTATATAAAACTGTGTGAATACACAACACACACACACGCACACACACGCAATACTATATCTATATAGATATTATAATAATATAAGAGATAGAATATATATATAATATATGGTACTATAGATATAATATTATATACTTATTCGAAACCTACAAAGTTGTTCTTTTTAATATCTAATATCGCTCTACGATTGTTTAGCTCGAATAATTGAATTTATTGAACAACGGTGGATGTATTTAATATAGAAAACTAGAATAATAGATAGATATATATATAGATATATAGATATTGATAATATATAGATTAGAGAGATAGATATTATATAGATGGATAGGGTATAAGATATAGAGACTGCCCCTCATATATATATGATATATATCATATATTATATATATAATCTATATTCAAAACTCTATATTAATCTATATATCTTATTATATCTCTATAATCTATATCTGAGAATACTATATCTATCGTAACTATGCATCTCTATTATATTATTGAATACTTATCTACTATATATCTATACTTAATAGATTCCCGCATACTATCACTATAGACCCTACTCAACTACCTTCACTATACTATATATCGAATGCGAACTCGATTATATTATAGATATATTATATATTATATATATCTATTATCTATATATAGATATATAGATATAATATATAGAATTTTAGATATACTATATTATATAGATTTTATATATAATTATAAAACCTATAATATATATATATATTATATAAAATATATTATATTATATTATATATATATATATATATAGATATTTAATATATATTCTAATATAATATATAGCTATTATATGATATATAATTATACTCCCATATATATATATATTATACCTATCTAATATAGATATATATATATATATTATCTATAATATTATATATATATATATATATATATATACTATTATTCGAACCTACAATTGTTCCTTTAATTTAAATCGAATATGACTCTACGATTGTAGCTCCGACTAATTTATAGGAACCACGGTGACTGTTATAATTATATTTATATCTATATTATATTACTATAATATAGTCTTACTATATATATATATTAATTATAATATTATATATATATTAATATAATATATATATAGTATAGTATTATATATAAATTCCATATAATATCCATATATTATCCATATTATTAATTCTATTATATATATATTTTCTATAGATATATATATATATATATATATATAATATAATATATATATATATATTTATATCTATAATATCATATATATATTCTATAGATAGATATATATATATGTATATATATAATTATATATATATTATATATATATATATGACTAATATATATATATATATATTATAAGATATAATCTATAGATTATATTATAGTATATTATATAAAATAATATATATTATGAATATATATAATATAATATATATGAGATATAGATATATATATATATATATTATTTATATATATCTTATTAGATTATATATATTAGTCATATAATATATATTATATATAGATTATATACTATATATTATATATTGATATATATATATATATAATATATATATATATCTATATATATCTATATAGTAGATATATATCAGTATACGATATCAATATAAATATATCTATATATATATATATATATATATTATAGAATACTTAGATAATATATTATATATCTTAATAGTATCTTATATATATAAATAATAATAGATCAATATATAATATTTAATAGATAGATAATATATATATTATATATATATTCTATATCTACTAGTATAATATAGATTATATATATCATTATAAGTAGATATAGATATAATATATCATATAATATCTAGATATCTCGATACTAGTTTTTAATCGATAAGTTAGATATATATATATATATATATATATATCAATATCATATATATATATCATATACTATATATCATTTATATATTATTATATATCAGATTCATACTATTATACATAGATCTACTATCGCTATATATATAATATATTATATATATATATATTATTATAAGTATAATATATCTAATATTCATATAAATATATATATTTATATATATATATTATAATATTCCATATATATACATATATTATATATACATATATATATACTATAGATTATCTAGATATATATATATATATTATTATATATATATTATTATTAGTATATATATAATATATCTATATATATATACTATTATAATATATATATATTATTATATATATCATAATTTATAGATATATTTATAATATAATATATATATAATATATTATTATATATATAATAAAGGTAAAGGTTTTTTGCCACGAAGGAAAAAATGAAAAAAGCGAGATAAGCCAAGTTACGTTTCGGTCCTGGTTCGGACCCGTTGGCCTCAGTAAAGGGTCCGAAACAGGAACCGAAAGTACTTGGCTATCTCGCTTTTTTCATTTTTTTCCTTCGTGGCAGAAAACCTTTATGTTTATACATAGCATAGCAGCACGTTTTTATACCACTTCGTGATCAAGTTATTCAATATATAATATATAATATATATAGATATATTAATATATAATATATAATATATATATATAAAGATTAAATGATTATAATATATTATATATCTATATATATATTATTATATATATAGATGATATATTTATATATTGAGGAATAAAATTAAAAACAGCCATCGTCGGCCTATTGAACAAATTTATTGGCCAAATTTTCGAAACCACCAATGTCTCATCAATCAGGGCTGCAAAACTACAAAATAAAAATAAAAAATGGACTCGGTTAAAAAAAACTCACAAAGTCTACAAACAAGAAACTTATTTATTTAAAACAAACAAAAACAAGCTAAAAAACAATAAAACATTAAAACAAAAATTGAAAATTGTTTATATATAAACAAAAGTTAACGAT
Organism: Macrobrachium nipponense; assembly: GCF_015104395.2. Taxonomy (NCBI): domain Eukaryota; kingdom Metazoa; phylum Arthropoda; class Malacostraca; order Decapoda; family Palaemonidae; genus Macrobrachium; species Macrobrachium nipponense. The sequence continues at coordinate 49,547,477 of NC_087216.1, read as the reverse complement.
ACTTAAAATGTATTAGTAACCATTACTCTATCAGAGCTAACAACTGAGCGACATTCTCAGTTTTTCAGGAGGACGACCGTCCATCCTTAGGTTGAGATATAAGATAGTGGGAAGAAGTCTTTGGCTCGTTTAGTGGGAAGGACAACAATGGCCTTGCTTTTAGTTTACGATTCCAGGATGGAGATCGAGAACAGTGGGTCCATTGGGTGCTTGGGGCGATAACATTAAATCTTCATAAGGAGAATGATGTCTTGCATTTCTTACAGTGGTCTCTTATACGAGAACACAAAATTCTTTAGTTTTTGAACTGACCAATCCAGTTCGGTTGACTAAACCGCCAAGATGAGGAATCAGTTTCTGACTTTGAGTAATCTCCTTAGTGGCTCTGGGTTAAAAAACAAAAATGCGACAAGATTTAATCCAAGGTGAAATGGTAACCTAGATATATTTGTAAGCAACTGCTTACAAAGAGGGTACTAGTTCAAAATAGTCATCAGCCAGCGCTGTCACAAATCCATTTTTAAGGGGGGAAAAACCCTTTCGGACTCTGAGAACGTTAAACATATCTTAAATTTACCCTGGAAATATGACGATTTTTTGTTTAAAAAAAAACAAAACTTCAGTATCTGATTATCCTTAGTTTTATGATAGTAGCCCCCCCCTGGTGTCGTAAAGAGAAAAATAAAATAAATAAAATAGTCCCACCAAAAAAGCCAAGACTAAATTTACCTGTCTTACCCGATGCTTCGCAGGAAAAGAGGCTTTTCTGGATAGCAGTAATCACAAAAAGTTTATAAGAAGAACAGGAAATGTCAATTTCTTGCGAAGAATGGCAGGTGTTGGGATCTCTTCTGCCCATTATTGTAACAAGGTTGCGTTAATTGCATAGCACTCTCCTTCGCCCAGTTCCCGACACCCTTTTCTCAGTAGCCTTTTACCTCCTTTAAGGATTGATCTCTTGTATTCAGATAATTACTGCGTCTTTTTGGATATTTTGTAAGTTACGGAACGAAAGAGTAATGTGGGTTCTGCGCAATATTATAGCTAATAGATATAGAAATAGATATAATATATATATTCAATTATATATTATATTATTATATATATAATATATCATAGATATATAGATATATATTTTATATACACACACATATTATATATATTAATATATAATATATAGATATAATAATAATTATATATATATATATAGACTATTAATATTATATATGATAGATATATAATATAGTTAACTATATGATTATATATATCCTATTGACTATTATATGTTATATATAATCATATATATTATCATATACGTTATCTAGATATATATATTATATACTAATATAGATAATATTATTATATATCTATATATTAATATATATAATATATATATATATATATCTAATATATAATGCTTTTAATACAACTTGCAAAATGGGAGAGGTCAACTTGCTTCGCTAAAATCACTAACAAAAACATCTAAAGCCCGCTATTAATGTTTCAATTTCCGTTTTGATGTTTATATTTTGTTTTATTAACGGAATTCACAGAAAAAAAATTGCATGGCATCATACTGCATAATAGAATGAACTCGAATTAGAAAACTATTTAACAACAAAAGGCTATCAACCTAGAATACATGGCTGTTTTAATAAGCTGAAACTGGTGGTCCGTCATATAGATCCACCTTTAAATGGTCTTGTCGGATCGTTATTGATAAAATAGTACAATAGATTTTGATAATCTGTTTGTACCATTATCTTAGCATTAATAAGCTATTTCATATATGAAGAAGTTAGACACTCGAATTGATCTCTTTATGCACCCATAAACTAAGTAGGTAGAAATCTTTGAAACATTATTAACTATCAATTGTATTTAATAATAAGTTAGGGGAACATTAGAGTGTACCTTTTATCATGAACAAAACTTTTACAAGATAAATAAAAAAAGATCATACATATCCAGGTCCATTGGATTAAGTACTATCTTTGAGTTGGGTTTCATTCATAATAAAAATTAGTTTAGTAGAGTAGTTTTTTAGTATGGTTTTGGATTCCCTAAAACTTAAGAAGGCTTTGGGCACCTTCTCCAACTTTGAAAGGGGGGGGGGGGGTGGCTTTAGATAATTTTGGCAATAATTAAACCCTCCATTAATCATTGTCAGCATTATTATTTGAGACATTTCATTAACAAAAGAACTGGGTATTCAAGCTTTGACCTAAACTATTTAATTTCCTTGACTGTTTTACAGCTCTCCTTTTTATACAAAAGTCGACATTTAAGCTGACCAATTTCCAAAATTTCGAACAGCTGACACGTAAGCGGAACCAGGAACGTCATTTTAACGTACATTGAAATATAAGTCTTAAGTCCCTCTCTGATATTAGAATATCTTGAAACTTTTAAAAATAGCTCTTTAAATTACACCAGCTCAAGTGGAATTTTGATATAGCTATTTTCTGGCAATTGACATTACTGGTTTCACACAATAAACGGAGACTTCAATGTACACCACGTTATGAATCTGCCCTTCTAGAAGTATAACTGTTGTAGTGGAACTGAAAATGTTACGTAATAAGGGTAAATAAATTACTTTATTCAGATGGAATTCATTTTCCTTCTGAGATGGAGGTCACATTCATTTCTGATAACACTTTTTAAAAATAGCCACAAGGGTATGCCTAGTCTTAAAAAAATGTCTAGGTCAAGTTTAAAAACCTGCTGGGGTGCAAGGTAATGTTATCCAGTTTAAAGCCCTTGGTCTAAAACGCAGATCTACGGTTTTGCGAAAGGTAACGTTTTACTTGCAATAAGAAGAAGCATCGCCGTCCGGTCGTTTGTGGAAAATCAGCTTAGGCTGAGTGCTTTTCAACATCACGAGAAGCTTTTACTCGGAATTATCCCAGATTCCGTCTTTCATAGAATGTCTTCCGTCCCCTCCCCTTTTTTTTTTTTGCCTTTTTGAATGGGTTCAGATAGAAACTGATTGGCATGAGCCGCCGTCCGTCCATTCTTTGCCGGAACAGGAAACTGGAAAATAAGGAAGGGGGATGTCATGTTCCCGTTTTCTCTTCAAACTAACATTTAATTCTGCCCCAACTCTTTCATTAGAGGTCGTGTGTCCTTGTTAGCTTCCTTAGAACAGCATTCGTTTTTCATTGTCATTCTGTAAATTTGTTTGTTTCTCGCTCTACCCTTTCCTTTACTTGTTAGCAATTAAACAACCGAAACTCTTTGAATCACCAGAACTTTTTTCTTGAAAACTTTTTTAAAGAAGGTCCATATAAAGTTAAACAAATCTTACCTACCCGTTTTTGTTTGGGTGCTATTTAAAAACAATGTATTGCAAATTTCGCTACCTATGTGCCTTTCAATCCCAAAAACCCATGAAGAGTTTAAATGGAAAATCTTTGACCTTACCTAATTAAGCAAATATTACAAAATACTCGTCCATTCGCGCCGAAGCCTATATTGGGCGCTGTTGAAGATAAGATTAGTATCACCGGAATAGCATCGCCTGAAGGCCTTCTATCTTGATTCTCAAATTGGTTAAAATTAAACTCTGGTTGGTAGTGAGTGACATGTACTTCCGAACTAATAACGTTAATCTTTAGTGTTATTTTCGTTTAATGGATGTAAAAAAATAAAAAAAAAAAAATTCTTTAAAACCGACGTTAAATTTCGGAAACGAAAGGAGACTTGAAAACCAGGTTTCGATATGATTCTACAAAAACTACTCTTACATTTTGATATCGTGAAGGAATTCCTTCACATCCCAAACTCTATTTTGAATTTGTTGTTATGCTGGATGAGAGGAGGAAACGTTTGTGTATCGACTCTCTCTCTCCATTGCGATTAACCCGTTTAGGTTGCCCCGCATTCAATGCTGACCATGAGGAAACCTTGTTGAATCGAGAAACCAATCGGAATTAGTAGACATTTTTTCCCGTAAGTTTCCTCACAAATGGCCAATCAAATTTCATAATACCAACTTCCAGCTGAAAATCGTAAACTGAGGCCTTTCATTTTGCGCCTCACGAGTTTCTCTTTTCATTTTGTTTCCTTGTCTTTTTCCTGTTCTTTTCGCCTTCCGTGTTTTCTTCCATTTTGACAGACTTGATTAACGTATTGACTCCTTTGCCGACGTTTCTTTTGCCGGTTTTACTTTATTTTTTTAAACATCGTCCTAAGACTGGAAACGGAGTGTTAACAGCGGCTGTCATATATAATTAATCTTACAACCGGAGGGAATAGACGTACCAATTTTACTTTTATTATATTACTAGAAGTTACATAATGCCTTAGTCCAAATTAGGGTTATTACCAAAATTTTATGGGAATTGTTATTTAGATTAAACAAAAAGTAATTACTATCTGTCCAGTGGCGTTATCTGCAGAATTCTGTACTGTTCTTTGGTTCTAAATGTTTGACCTTCTTTTAATTTTTTTTTATTTTATCAACAAAATTCTTAAGCTATAATTTAATTTTACGTAAATAATAATAAAGAAAAGACATTTAAACCCAAGCACTCCCCAAACATTTGCATTTGCGAATTACTCCTTTTTCCTATTATACAAATGAAAGTATAATTTGTTTTACATTACAAAACTTATTATTTGGATATGAAATTAATTTGACTACAATCATTATTCTAAGGGAACGCCAATTACCCTATAACCAATTACCATTCACATTATTTGCTTTTTGTGTGGCGGGGGACTGGGGCATCTAGAATCACAGGACTACCCTTGCACAGCTCTTTAATATTAAATCTCTCTCTCTTCTCTCTCGCTTTCTCTCTCTTCATCTCTCTCTCTCTCTCCTTCTCTCTCCTCTCTCTCTCTCTCTCATCAATGTTTATGAATGCTGTGTTATTAAGGTATGCCGCAATGAGTTATGTGCGCTCAGTTTACAGTTACTAATATGTAAAGAAAGATATATACAACCTGTCAGTGCTGTAAAAAAATTAAGTTAGTTTCAAAGTTCCGCCGCATTTGGGTGTTACTGAATACGTGGATGTGTTTTGCACGAATGTTTGAATAGCAGCGCATGTTTTTCTTGTAAGGATATGGATTACATCAACAGCATCAAAACCATCGAACTCGCCCACAGAATCAAAATTCTGACGAGCTATTTGTTATTACTTTTGAATTTGCATCGTTGGCATTGAATGAAACGGCCATTGATTTGAATGAAATGCCACCATTGCCTTCACGTAAGCCTCAATAAATGCACTGGAACTGTCCCTTCTCGTCCCGGAAAATGGCATCTTTACCACAGCGGGTATAGTTGAATTTTACGGACGGTTGATTACGGCTGCCTTTGCCTCGAATTATTGCTATAACGTTTTTAGCAGGTGAGGAAGAAGTTACTAAATTGGAGGCCTTTGGCCGAAAGCATTTGCGGTTTATAGCAAACATTGGAATCCAAACCGCTTTTGTGGCAATCGCGAGCACAACAAACAGATCCACGGACGGGAACTGGCAAGCCGCGCACATCCTGACATCGTTATATTTGTCTTGGCTTGATTTCAGCATTATGGAATATTTCAATTCGCGAATCATATAGAACGGTCATATTTGCAATACCATACCATTTTCATACATAAATGGCATACTATGTCCAGTACAGGGGAGGCTACTCCTGATCATCGTCTTTGCAACTTATTTAGTTATCCCATATATGTATGTATACGTATATGTATGCAAACCAATTTGACTATTACTTTGTATATTCTTGAATGGATATGTAACATTTACAAGTTAATCACCATAGTAGGGTTACTCCAGATTGCCTTCTGTACTTATCAAGGTTTACATATATACATGAATAGGTTTGTATGCAAGAAATGTTACTGTTTAGTTTCAAGTTTGCAACTTGTCACATAACTGCAAAAGTTGTTTAGTGACAGCAGGTTTTACTCTAATTCTCGATGTAGCCGTTGATGGACGTATTTAATATATTTAAGCAAAGAAATGTTCGCCTATATTCAAAACTTATTACTACTTGAGTAATTTACGGGACCTTATAAGAGTACCTTTTGTATACTGAAAAAAACAAAAAATTTTTCTGAAACAAAGAAAACAAAGAAGATGATAGAAAATTAATTACTAAAACTGGAAAAAACCATCCTACCTTTCCGAAGTTGCGTTTTGATATACGTACGAAAGGCACATAACTTTAAGATTTAATTTTCATGAGATGGGGGACCCATCGAAGCATTAGGGATAGTGGAAATGTTTCGTTATTAAATAAATAAAAAAATTTTTCTATGTTTAAACTGCCCAGGATTTTTACAGAAATGTTGAAACGCAAACGTGATATAAGTATTTTATAATTTTTAAATATCTGAATTCAGAAGGGACAGTATTTTTATTTATGTTAATTTTGCATGTGTGCAAAATTTCATTAGTACAGTTTTTCATCTTAAAAAGATGAACTGTACTCGCAATTAATATATATCCATATTTAATGTTCTTTTGCCGAAGGGGGAATTTTTTAAACTAATATGGAAATTAGATTAATTCCAAGGTAGAGCGGAGAAAGGTGTTTGATAATTTAAAGGACCATTTGGTAACTAATCTTAATGTAATAGATATCAATCAAGCACCAGTGATGGGAAGACAAGTTCATCACACAACCACACCCCACACCACACCACCACACACACACAACAACCCACATATAATTATATATATTTATATATAGATATATATATATAATTATATATATAATATATATATATATTATAATATTATATACATAAGTAATTTATACTATATATATATATTATATATTATAATATATATATTATAGTATTATAATTAATATATATTTATTTATTATAATATAATATATTTACATTATATATATATATATAATAAGATATATAATATATCCAATATATAATAGATTAAATAAAATAATATAAATACTTAATATATTATTATTATATATAATAGATATATATATATTATCTATATATAATATATATTATTATATTATATAATTATATATATATTATATATATAGATTATAGATATATATATCTATTAATATATATAAATTATATATAGATAATATATTTAGAGATCAAATATAATAATATATAATATATATATATAATATATAATATATATATATATATATATATATAATATATGAAATAACTTGATCACGAATAAGTTATATTAAAAACGTTGATGCTATTGTATAAATAAAGGTTTGTTTTTTGCCACGAAGGTGGAAAAAATGAAAAAAGCGAGATAGCCAAGTTACTTTCGGTCCTGTTCGGACCCTTATTTACTGAGGCCAAAGGGTCCGAACAGGACCGAAAGTACTTGGCTATCTCGCATTTTTTCATTTTTTCCTTCGTGGCAAAAAACCTTTTTATTACATCTAGCAATCACGTTTTTATATACTGTGTGCCTCAGTTAAAGGGTCGCCGAATATGGAACCGAAAGTACTCGGCTATCTCGCTTTTTTCATTTTTTTCCTTCGTGGCGAAAAAAACCTTTATTTGGGGTATAGAAGATATATATACGAGAGATAGTAATGTATAGATTATATTAGAGATAGATATATATATATACTTATTTAGATATACATATATTATATATGTGTACATATATATTATATATATATTATATATATATAGCTATATATATATATATATATATAGATTTATATATATATATATAAATATATATTTACAGGCGCATTTTGGCTTTGTCCAAAAAGAAAAGTTGGTGAACCCTTTCAAACAGATAAAGCGGGCACCTTCCTTTCCAAGAAACCCTTTATTTTCTTTCCCAAAAAACTATTATGATAGATATAAGAAAATGAATTTGGAAAAATATAAGATATGGAAATGCTTCAGCTCCTAGTTGAACGTAATCACTCACCAAAATAAATACCCCACACATCCATTCCCAATGAGACAAGTTATTTATCTACTACGTTTTCCCCACTAACTATCCTATGAAAATACCAGTCGGTCTTTTCCAGACCAAAGTCATATGTAAAAGAAAAGTCCAGGAAGTTTTATCTTTATGGTGAGCGTATAGAATCCATCTTGAGGGGAAAAATAAATTTTCAGGAAAGCAATAAAGATAAAATGAGGCAAAAAACAATGGGGAAAATTTAAATAAAAAAAAATCTTTGTATAAAACGGGAGGAAAAACAAAAAAAAACTGATTATAAAACTCAAATGTCCTTCCACCGAACTTTACTCTACCTTAAACTGGGGCACATTGCAAAAGTGTTCAATGTTTTCTATGAAACGTATAACTCACTCAACCAACCCTGAATAGTTTTACCATTTTTGCTGGATCCCTAATGCGCCTTACCTCTCCCGGCTCGACTCACACTTAATGCTTAACCTCTCCTGGTCTTGTTAAATGACCCGTCCTTCGATTCACTAAAAACATTTCCGAACATAGTTTCGAGAAAGGTTGAGAAAGGCTCCCTCATGGGCGTACAAAACGCCTCACGCGTAAAACGCCTCCCAGTGTTTTATTGGTCGGGTAGGTCCTTGCCTACCACCCTTCGATGGCCGCTAGTTCAATTCTCGAGCATTCACCTTCGAATGGGTCAGAGATATCTAATTTTCCTAGTGATAGAAGTTCACACTCGGACGTGGTTTCGGAAGTCGCGTTAAACCGCCCCGGTTGGTCCCGCTTCACGAATAATCATTCTCACGATTATGTTTGTATTCTTTCGTGACGTAACGATCAGGTGATCTTTTATTGAAGCTTATTTGTAATCCAGTTTCGCACTGATAAATTTGCTGATACATTTCAGTTGGGAGATCTGATAATCAACTCATTTTCATTCTATATTTTAGATCTTCTATATTCTACATACCTTTCGTTTTGCTATATATATAGCGGCTCTGATGAAGCTCAACAGAGATCTGGGTCATCTTTTGCGCACACGGGATTTCTCGTCTCCTCGATTTGATCTGTATTACTTCGTCGGCATCAAGATTTTTCCATCTTGGTCGCCATCCTCCGACCATTTCCCCAAAATATTCGCTGATCAGGAGGTTGAACTTCTGTCCATTGCTCCCTACATTCACAATCTTAACCACCCTCGAAGGTAGGTTATATATATATATATATATATATATATATATATATATATATTATATATATATATATATATAGATATAGATATATATATATATCGAGCTACAATGTCCTTTAATATCTAATTCGCTCTACCTCGGAATTAATATATTTGTTTTCATATATGCTTAACCGAAGGAGAATTTTTTCTCGATAATAGATTTGCCTGGACCAGGGCGCGAACCTATGGATCCTTTCAAACCCAGGAACGTCAGTGAAGCTTTTCCTACTACACCACCGCGAGAGGTGGTGTAGTAGGAAAAGCTTTCACTGACGTTCCTGCCTGGTTTGAAAGGATCCATAGGTTCGCGCCCTGGTCCAGGCAAATCTATTATCGAGAAAAAAAATTCCCCTTCGGTTAAGCATATTTGAAAATATATTAATTCCGAGTAGAGCGAATTAGATATTAAAGGTACATTGTAGCTCGATATATGTATATGAATCACGGAAATGTGATATGACTTATATATATAATATATGTATATATATATATATAATATATATATATATATATATATATATATATATATATATATATATATAAATATATATATATATATATATATATATATATATATATATATATATATATATATATATGATAATTCTGCATTCCGATGAACACATTGGAAAACACATATGACAAATTATGAAGAAAATAAAAACAGTGATCGTTTCGGAAATTCGAAAATGCCGTATTTGGATTTGGAAACTACCTGTTAAACTTGGATGGCCGTCTGTCACCATTTTCGGTATTGGTATTTACGTTTGTAGCTCATGCAACTCTGTTGAATTCTTATCGTGTCCCCTCTTTCTTAAACAACAACCTAACTTACATCCACAATATTCTGTTGTTTTCCTTAGAACGTATTTGCTTTCAAAATATAGCACCTCTTCACATTCTTTCTGATATTTCCTCTAGTGATCCACATCTTATGTACAATATTTTATAACTTATTTTCATTTTGTTAATGTTATATTTTATTAGATACTTCGTACATTTCCACTTGACCATTTACTGTTTAATTGATCCTTTCTTTCCAATTGTTAATTACCCTCGATTCTTTTCTTTTAATTCTCAGTGGGAGAAATGCGTTTGGTCAGTAACTACAGAATACTAATATGACTTTTCCTTGATACATTGACTTTGTTCATTCGATATTTTCTCTATGAAATACATTAACTCCTCTTAACGTGACATCGACCACATTAGTTCAAAGGAAAAATTCCACAGGAATGCAGATGACGAACATGGGAATGATTCTTAAGTTACAAAGGGATAATTCAAGAGGAAGATTTTGATAAGAGTAAGGCATTCTTACCTTTTTCAGTTTCCTCTAATCTTACTAATTATTTTCACACTGATATTAATGTAAGGCTTCAATAAGTTCTATGAAACCACAGTATAGTAACAAATTTCAACGATTTAACGAAAAGTTTAGGGATCAATTTTAACTAAAGGTTTAGGGCTCCTGTGTGTGCGTGTGTGTGTATGGGTGTGTGTACTTTCATTCAGTGACGGAACCACCTTCGTTTTAGCGACTTTATTTCTCACTCTCAGATAAGAGCGATTTGACGTTGCATAGGTCTCTGTAACTCAAAAGGCTATTCATTACTTGACGACTCAGTTGTGAGTTTTTTTGTGTATTCTCTTAAAAAAAAAATGAAAGGCCTTGAATCCTCGGTAGTTATTGCTGCGAGATGGATCTAAAATGTTTTATTTCAGGCTGAGAAATTTAACGTTCCACAAGGAATTTCTTCCTCCTTTTCGTTGGTTTATATATATATATATATATATATATATATATATATATATATATATATATATATATATATATATATAATATATATATATATATATATATATATATATATATATTTATATATATATATATATATATATATATATATATATATATATATATGTGTGTGTGTGTGTGTGTGTGTGTGTGTGTGTATGCGTGTATGTGTGTATGTGTGTAAAGTTTAACATTTTTGTTTTAATATCCTTCAAATAACATCAAACTGCTCAGCCTTGACGTCGAATAATTATTTACCAAGGTCACGATCGCCGACTAGTTGTCCGTTCTAAAGAGGAAGTTACAACCATATGAAGAACTCTTCCTTTTGGTATTGACAAAACAATAAAACTACTAAACCTCTGTGTAACTAACAACGTTTTTTCTTTAAATCGTAATTTTTTTAATTAAGAAACAAATATTAAATAAAAAAAATGGCTCTATCCCCCTTCTAGCAAACCTCTACGTGGAATATTTCGAAACATAAATTTTGTCACTATCAAACCTCGCAATATGATCTGGCTTTGATACTTATATGATATTTTCACTTACTGGAACGATAGCTGGAAAGATTTCAATGAATTTTTCAATGAACTGAACGCGCTAGTTCCGATTATAAGATTTAAAACAGAAT
>NC_087216.1:49520909-49530909 GCF_015104395.2 Macrobrachium nipponense | reverse complement strand
TGTCAATCCACTGCTTGGGTCTCTTATTATTTTTTGTATCAACAATATAACTGCTTCTATTAAAAGAGGTTTCGTAAGACTACTACTACTACTGACTGCTATTGCCCATAATGGTAATATAATATTGTTAATAATAATAATAACAATAATGATAATATACTTGGGTAGCAGACCCTCTTTTAAATAAGCCTTATTGAAAGTTATTGCTGCATCAGCACTGTTTATTCTATAGAGTAACCTCTCTATTTTCGTTATCAAAGTCTACTCATATTTGCTTAAACAGGCAAACAACATGCCGAAAGATGTTGTCAAAATCTGTGAATTTGTCATAATCTTGCCAATTATACATATACAATCTCTCTCTCTCTCTCTCTCTCTCTCTCTCTCTCTCTCTCTCTCTATCCCTTGATGAAGAGTTTCGCCCTTCTCCTCTGGGCATGGTCACAGCTGGAGTTACTGTTGGACTGAAGAATGTAGCTGATTGTTGTTTTTGATTAAGCTGACCTTGTGTCAGCACGGGATCTTGCCCACCAAGCAGCCCGTAAAAAGAATGGTAGTGAGTCCTGCTGACTGTACGGGCGTTCAGAAAATCGGCGCACAGTGGGTCACAGGTGAAAGCTGTTGTGATTGGTTGGCCGCATTGCCTCTCAAGCTAAAAATTCGCTGGATGCGTTGGGACCTTCTCGGCCGGCTATTTTCACCTGGAGCTGCATTCTCATTGGTTGGTGTTGGGCTCTCGTCATTGCTGATATTACTAGCGCTAGGGCGCTCGTCTGGCTCGGCGGGGGTGCAGGTATTTACTCCCATTAGGGCTGGTAGTGTATTTTTTCACGCATGTAAGCAGCAGAAATTGCTCCTGTGTTGTATTTAAACTCGGTTTTGGTCGAGAATAAATAATGCTTCCAGTAGGCGAAGTCTTCTCTGGTCCATTGTTTTCATGTTTTTGACAATGTCCTTATGTCCGACGAGCTGTAGCAATATTGCACGAATACTACCATCATCCCTTACGTTCAGTAACTTTTGCAACTTATTTCTTCTTTTACATAAAAATAAAAAAGAATATAGAGTTCGCTTTATCTGAAAGCTGTTTTCAGGTCTAGGAGGTGGTCGGCAACAGAGGAAGTGGAAGCGAGCTACTAATGAGCTACCACAAGCTATAAAACTGTAGCTGAATTATCTAGCTGTGTGCGGACTGGCTACTTTGTTTCATGGTTCTTTGTTAAGGAAAAGTTCTTTCGTAATATGTATAAATAATAAAGCAAAATATTGCAGACGAGGTATTTAGCAACATTAATTCTGTAATTTTTTTATCTCTCTCTCTCTCTCTGTCTCCTTTCTTCTGACGGAATGACCTACTTGATTGTGCATTTTGTTTTTATTCCGGCCAGAGTATCCATTAAGTCGAACATATATAATGAGACATTAGCTAGAATAAGGGTACAACACAAACACATCCTTATATAGATTCTAAGGAACTTTGGTACTGAATTCCATGTCAAAAGCCTACTGTTCACTTTATCATTCATTCATTGACTTGTTTTAATGATTACGTAAACAAATGGTCGTCATTTATAGTAGACTCTGTCTTTGAGCGAATATATAAGCTCCCTGCATCAACTACTTTAGATTTCACGGAGTCTTTCTCACTACGTATGCCTATATTTTCAAATTTTATATCTTCTGAAATTTGCCTTATCAAAAGTTGATTTATACCTCATTATGGTTCGGAAGAATGTTGACACAATTTAAGCAAAACTAACGGTATTACGTTATAGCAAATAATGGGACGGGAACTATTCATATTTCCAACTTCCAGAAATAAGATCTCAATTTACGGGGCTGTCATCATGAGGGAATGTTTTCCAAATAAATTAAACGTCGTGTAACCATGTTTCCGATCTTTGTCTGGTTACTTTACAGTTTTCTTCTTCTGTATGATCATTTGCTTATTTTTATTATGAATGAAAAGTATTTATGCAAGAAAGTCTTATGAAATGTTCATTTTTTTTGCTGTACGAAACTTTAATTAATTTAAAATTTCAGTGATCTAACTAAAAAAAAAAAAAAAAAACACACATATATATATATATATATATATATATATATATATATATATATATATATATATATATATATATATATATATATATATATATATATATATATATCATTTAAGAGAAAACAAAATTAAAGCCAGTTTAATGGAATAATTAGATATCAAAAGGTAATTTGTGTAATATTACTGTAGGGAAAATAGGGTATATACAAAGAGAGAGAGAGAGAGAGAGAGAGAGAGAGAGAGAGAGAGAGAGAGAGAGAGAGAGAGGTTGTGTTAATAAACTCAAAACATGCGGAGGGTTTTTATCTGGCTAGCGGCAATTTAAGAAAATGCATTGGCTGCTCTACGATAAAGCCAGCAGAAAGCCAGACACTTCCAGTGACGTCATTAATCCGCCCAGTAAAGGAGTGTTGAAGTTTATTACTGCCCAAAAGGGTGGTACAATAGGAAACTGTCATTAGTCACCAATCAATGAGGAATAAGTACCAGAAGGCGGCAACAGAAAAGACCACCTACTAAGATGGAGGAGACATTTATTTAGAAAAATGTTGATGGAAGAGGCCGAAGGAAAAAAGCCAAACAGCATATAGAAGGTGTGGTTGTGTGCCTTACCAAGCCATGGGAAGAAGGTTTCATATTATCGACACGCCATCATAATTCTACACTTCTCCTCAAGGTAAAAGATAGCAGAGTCGTATAACCCTCAATACGAACTAAACTTGTATGTTTTAAAAACTTTATATATAATTTGGTGTTAATGAAGTAAGAAAACTGCAGTGTATTTAAGCATCCTGAGACATCTTTTTTAAGAGATTCTCTGCAGGATCCAGAGTATCTACAATTTACAAGATATAAAAGACAGAAGAATAAGAGGACATTACATTTGTTTAAGAGTAGAATTATTTCATTATGAAGAAAACTGACTTACCTCCAGATAACTGAAAGTGATTACAGTCTGCCATAAACCTTCAAATTTCTTATTCTTTTTCCTGTCTAAAAGTAATCTTACTATACTTTATTGTGCGTGTATTTACAATAAGGCAAATCTTATTCCGCATATTTAAATATTCTTGGCAAGCTCGTTTGTTCTGGGCAAGAGGTATTGTTTCGCTGCGTACGATAGACTCGGGGCTCAATTGACAGCATATTTCACACGATAATTCAAGACGTACAAGAAATAACTTACCTTAGAGGTGGTATGCGCGCGCAGTGCAAAGCTGGCGAATAAGCGGAGCAAGCCCGAGCTCGACTAGAAACTGCAAAAAATTATTATTGTTACTGAATATGTGCGATATAAATAACAGCCATTTTTATCATTTAACTGAATGTGATGTCAAGTAGGATGTTAAACGCAATGAAGAGCGTGGTGCTGTGATATTCATATTTTTCCCGAATGAAAAAATATAAAGAACATAAAAATGGTCTGTTGAGCCTTACTTCCCACTCTAGATGGAGCTCATCCCAGCTGCCTAAAAAAATAAACATAAGTGGCAAATCTGTATTCTCCTTGTAAATGTCAGGTTACCTTATACCTCCCTTCTCTCACATTCACAGTATCTTATTTTTCTGGATAAATATTTATTTCTCGAAAGAAATTAGGGATACAGTTTATATGATTATCATTCATGCAAGTAATTTGGTCATCAGTAGGAAAAATTAGTTAATTATTCAAAATGATTTTTGAAATATTACTGTGTTCTTAAGTAACATAATTTGGAAGATAAGCATATCATGTATCAATTACTGGGTGGAAATTTTGCGCTCTAATAATAAAGCAAAATAATCTAAAAGCTCTTGATATTCAATCACAAGATTACCGACAACCTAACCCAAAAACATTATTCTTTGCTGCATAATTAGTTTCGTCTTTCATTTGCCACAAGATACCAAACCAATTCTGCTAAAAGAAAACTTATTTTTTTATGGTTTTGAGCAACTTTGAACGTCTTGCCTTACACTCTTTCTGTTCTGTGTAAGTAATAGCCTAATATGTCGCTGATTGTTAAATGTTAAAGCCTAGCGACCTGGAGTACATAAAAAACCCAACTTTGGCCCTTTATAACTCCAAAAATATTCAACCGACCAGGATGAAACTCTGGCTTTGGAGATTTTCCTATAAGGTCTCCATCATGCCGATTTCCCCATAATCTGTTAAGCCATTCCGTAAATTCACATACCGATTTTTGGCGCACGGGGGATGTGGTAGAGGGTGGGTGGGTGTGCCAGGGATCTACTAAGGGATTCAGAGCCGATAGAATGCTGTTTTTCGGCAATAACTTTTTATCAACGCATCGGACAAAGGTGAAATTTTTGCAGGTATTATTTAATACCTAAGTTCGATAGTTTTGATATTCGTAGAGTGAATTGTGGTCGCCGATGTCAAACCGAGAAAATCACAGAAAAGGATTTTAAAGCCATTCGTGACGTAAATATAATATGACATCATGAGGCTCCTCCCATCCACCAGGTAGGCAGAAGTCACTAACAATAATAGGTGAATGGATATGATTTCACAGCCTTCTATGCACTTCAGAGGCCATGATTGTTTTTCGCAAACAACTCTTAAACCGACTTATGGATTTTCATGCCACTAAAGCACCGAGTGTTTCAAACTTCGTTATAATTTTCGGAAGTACTGTGAATCGCCATATATGTTTCATTACCATTTTCACTTAAGAAAATAAGGTTAAAGCTGTGCTTACCACTCAACCATCAGCAAAAGTGGTAACATTGTATCAGTGACGTTGGTATAGCGTATCCTCCATTATGCCTTACCAAATAATTCCTTGACTTCTGGTTTAATGGGATTCTACCTATCTTGGGGAATACGAATTTTTTAAAGGAATTGAATATATTATATAATGATATATTAGTAAGGCAAGAAATGGGTCTTTTTTCTAAGAGTAAACGGCTTAATTAAGCACACCTGTCAATTCACTGTACTACCATAAATTAGAGCAATGTTAGAAATACTCAGTGCTTTATTACCATGGAATTCCATACACACACACACACACACACACACACACACACACACACACATATATATATATATATATATATATATATATATATATATATATATATATATATATATATATATATATATATGTGTGTGTGTGTGTGTGTATGTGTGTGTATATATATATATATATATATATATATATATATATATATATAGATATATATATATATATATATATATATATATATATATATATAGGAAATATATATGTATGTATATATTGTAAAGTAAATACACGAGATGCATGTTCAAGCCCTCAGGTTGAGAAATCAGTAAAAATTAAATGAGCAGACATTTTTTTTCACTTCTTGTAAATCAAGACCACCCAAGATGGCGTACGGAAGCCGCATCTGCCCGCTCCCTAGTAATTTGACGTGGCAGATCATTTGGCTTCACTCCTCCCCCAAAAATCCGCCTCTCCTACGGCTAAATGACCTTCTATTGTCATCTTTTTCCACCTTGGTGCTGTTCCTTCGATTTCCAGTCAACCGTCAACACCCCAAGATGGAACAAAACAAGAGACAAAGACAGCAGAGAAAGAAGACGGCTGGAGAAACGAGTCTGAGAGTTATTCCCATAGCAGACTCAGTCTTGTTCATACCGGTCACACACATGCAGTCTTACAGTCTGGGGTTCAGACTTCCCTCTCACCCTAAGCTCATTACCCGTGCTCCGGCTCTACTCAAGACTCCTGTTGTCAAACCACAAGGTACGTTTATTTTTTAAATTTGTAATGACACAATTCTTTTCCTTCCTTAATTACTGTCTGCTCTCATATGTACAACTCAAATTTCCCATTGCACCTTCTTCAAAGAATAAGTGAAGTGATGAAATACTTGTGACTTGCAACTAGAAGTGTTCATTTATTGCCATTCTTGTGACAGTGTTAAATTACTGACATTATCTGCCTTATGCAACTCCCAATTACATAAATCACATTTTATATTGAGAATTACAGTGCATCCTTAATTTGCAGAATTAGGACAACTGAAAGACATTGTGTACCTCACTCATAATCCAAGGTGCCAAAGTGATCCATCCAGCCATCCATTTCCAATTCCAGGGTAGAAGAATGAAGAGCTGCTGATAACTATTATTTTATGACTGGCAATAATTGAAACAATTATTTTATTCCTTTAAGTTCTGGGTTCTTCCTAGAGGTACTAACATTTTCTGGGGTTTACATAGTGGCAGTATTTGATTTGTTAATGTAACCTCAGTACCATGGAACTAGTGCCTTCAGCTCCTGTGTAAAGTTCTTCTGAGTGACATAATAACAATCTTAGTTGAATGTAACATTGCATTTCCCTTAGATCCATAATTTTACAATACCTGCAGCCATCCATTTCCAATTCTCTGGGTGGAAGAATGAACAGCTGCTGATAACTATTATTTTATGATTGGCAATAATCGAAAAAAGTATTTTATTCCTTTAAGCGTTGGGTTTTTCATAAAGGGATTTACATTTTCGGGGGTTTACAAAGTGGAACTATTTGACTTGTTAATTAACGTAACCTCAGTGCCATGGAGCTAGTGCCTTTAGCTCCTGTGTAAAATTCTTCTGAGTGATATAATAATAATCTTAAATCAATAATTTTTTAATACCTTTTTCCTCCCTTTTCTCTTTTGTTACATACGTGACACCCAGCCTTGTCAGATGTCCCGTTAATTTGAGTGTAAATGAAAAACCTCATGCAGCTACGAACGTAACAGATGGCGACCTGGTCAGCATCACACAAAAGAGGCCTTAATAATTAAAATCTCTCATTGGAGTAAAATTCAATCCCACTTACTATTATGAGAGAAACAAATCTTTACTGTAAAACCCCCTTTATCTTTTTCCCACCTTTGGCACCCGTGAACAGCAGTACACAACTGTAAGTACTTTATTCTAGTATTTTAAATTTACACCTTTGATTTATTATTATTGCTATGTCTTCAAACGCAGCGATAACAAGAACGTTTACAATTTTATACAATTGCCTCTAGCGCATATATTTTAGCTGTGTTCTCATTAGCGTATGTTTTCTGAGACAACGTGTCTCTAGTTGTTAGGTGATAACTAGGAAAGTGCTGTGATAACCGTTAACTGTTATAGTGACGGAGTGTTAAATTCCCACCGAAAACTTACGATATTCATTATAGCTTGGAAATCCTTTCTGGCAACCATCTGTGTAGCGAGTGCTGTCTCTCTGGTAACCAATTCGTTATTTACTACTTTAAATTCTCTTTTACAACCTTTAACTTGTTAGTAAATTGGCGTAGTAGCTTTGTTCACGTACAATAATAACATTAATTCATATAGGAATTCAATGTGCAAAAATAATAACAACGTATATAGCGAAATTGTGTTGGCATCCTTATGACAATGGATAATAATCTTGTCCCTCTCGCCAGTACAAGCACACTTACCACTCACTGCTGTCTACTAGCTTCGATAGACAAACTTAACATTTTACAGTTCTGACACTTTCACTCAGAACAATTATATTATTTCCCGTTATGTTATTGGTTTAATCATTGATGTATTTTCTATATGGGAAGACATTCTTGAACACGTACCTTTTATGGGAGCAGAATATTTACTCATGCCATGTAGCATAATTTTTTTTCTTTATTACTATAACTGATATATAAACCTTCGGTTTTACAACAGACCTATATATTGTTTGACCTGAGTCGCGGGGAGGGGAAAACTTTATCCTTTTACATTTAACTTTAAAACATAACTTTTCTTTTGTTCCTTTGGCAATGACACGCATTTTGGTAATTTCCCTTATTTTTTATCCTGATTTCATTTCCTTGCATAAGTCTCGCAAGGGGTCAGACCCCACAAGCCCATTTACAATTTAAAACCTAAGCGCTCATTAGCGCAGTTCCATTTTACCATTACCATATGTTTTCCTTTATTACTTTAAGAGACCTTTGCGGTTCCCGCACCCATTCATTGGACTTAATTATGCCCATTTGCATATTACCATTTTTCGAACACCCACTTATCAAGTTGTGCAATAACGTTTCCATTTTTTTTTTTTTTTTTGGCAGTCTCCCGCACACATTTATTATAATAAACTATTACGTGACCGCTGCACGAACATCGGTACCAGCCCGTGTGCATGTTACCCCGTTTGAAAAATACTGTGACCTACCACAAAATCATTTAGACATTATCAAAGGCATGACATATAGTGCTACGCATGCCTACCATGAAGATAACTTCCCTGCTCGCTACAGAAAAAGTTTAAAAGAATTGAAGAATGATAATATCTTACACATTACCAAGGCTGATAAATCCAATAGTTTAGTGGTTCTTGACAAAACTGACTACATATCACGCATGCATACTTTACTAGAGGATGAAATAACTTACAAAAAACTCGCAAAAAATCCGTTGGACCAAGTAATAAAAAACTTTAATATCAATATCAAATAAATTCTTAAAGATAAAAAAGAACTTTTGTGTCAGTTAACTGTAAAGTGTCCCTCATTACCTTATTTATATGGCCTAGTCAAAACTCATTAGGAAAACAAACCTATGCGCCCAATTATTAGTACTGTAGGATCAATTGCTTATAAACTATCTAAATATCTTACTAAACTGTTATCCCGCTACTAGGAACTGTATCTAATTCACATCCGGAATTCTCTTGATCTTGTGGAAAAATTAAATAAACATTGTACTACAAAACCCTAGCGATATTTTTGTCAGTTTTGATGTATGTTCTTTGTTTACAAAAGTCCCTATTGACTCTGTGCTAGAATATTTAAGTAATGAACTTGTACTGCATGAATTGCCTATGTCCGTTAGTCACATAATTTCCTTAATTAAGTTATGTATTTGTGATTGCAGATTTATTTTTAATGGAGAATATTACCAACAAATATTTGGTATGGCCATGGGTAACCCTTTATCACCTCTTCCTTTCAAACTTATATATGGAAGTTTTTGAGAGACAACACCTCCCGAATATTTCACACTTATCCCCTTAAAATGCGGTACCGATATGTCCCGATGATATCTTAGTAGTCTTACCTGGTGGTATCGATGTAAATGATTTACTGTCTAAATTGAATAATTTAGTGCCATCCATAAAATTCACTGTGAAATTGAAAATAACAATGTCATCCCTTTCCTAGATGTATTAATACATAGATAATCTTTCCAATGCAAATTCAGTATTTATAGAAAACCCACAAATAATTTAACATATGTACATTTTTGTTATTCCGGCCACCATCTTAATATTAAAATTTTTCTTCTATGTTCCTACGCGCTTTGCATATCACGAGTCCACCAATATCTGGACCAAGAAATAGAATACATAAAAAAGATAGGAAACGATCTCTTCTACCCACCTCATATAATTGATTTATGTATTCAAAAAAGCTCACAAAAAGTTTTATAATGTTGCTATTAATGAAAAAGAAATGCCTAAAAATGTACTTAGCTTACCTTATTTTCGTGGATTTGAAACCATAAAATCAATATTTAAATCGTTTAATGTTAATGTAGTCTCTTATTACAATACCATTAAAGATATGCTAATTAAGAATAGTCCCGTAACAAATAACAACATTATTTACAAAATTCCTTGTAAGGATTGCCCATCGTTTTACGTTGGTCAGTCTAGTAAAAATTTATGTGTTCGGATTAAGCTAGCATATGTATTCAGTTAGAACAGCCCAGACTTCAAATGCACTGTTTTTATCCATCTGAGTGAAAAATCTCATTGTATTAATTGGGGTGATACCTCGGTAATTGCTAGATCTATTGATTATGTTTTCAAGAATTTACTGGAATCGGCAATTATACAAATCACTAATAAAAACAACCTAAATCTTAGTCTGGGAATGTACCATTTGAACCCATATGATTTGTATGTTTATGAAGGACCTCAAAATAAATGAACAACTAA
>NC_087216.1:49513409-49518409 GCF_015104395.2 Macrobrachium nipponense | reverse complement strand
GTAACTTCCGATACCTACTAACGTCAAGGGAATACAGCAATTTTTAGGCTGTAGCGGCTACTATCGCCGCTTTATACGCAACTACTCAATCATAGCCGCTCCCCTAACCGATCTTATAAAAAAGGGCGGGGTATGATTTCATATGGTCTGAAATTCATCAACAGGCGTTCGATAAATTGAAAGATGAACTGTGTAGTTCTCCTATCTTGAAATTTCCTGACTTCGTAAGGAATTTTTCATAGCAAACAGACGCCTCAGACCTAGGAGTAGGTGGGGTATTGCTTCAACAATATGATAAACAGTTTTTCCCTATAGCTTTTTATTCAACGTAAAAACTGAGACTTCCGAAAGTAAATATGCAGTAATAGACAAGGAAGGGCTCGCTATTGTTAATTCACTCGTGCACTTTAAATTCATAATATACGGTTATCCCGTCAAGGTTCTCACTGATCATAAGCCCCTAACCGACTTCTTTAA
This sequence comes from Macrobrachium nipponense, assembly GCF_015104395.2. Classification (NCBI taxonomy): domain Eukaryota; kingdom Metazoa; phylum Arthropoda; class Malacostraca; order Decapoda; family Palaemonidae; genus Macrobrachium; species Macrobrachium nipponense. The sequence continues at coordinate 49,517,932 of NC_087216.1, read as the reverse complement.
GGCTTTAGTCACAGCCCTAGCGAACTCGGTGACACATGATCATCCAGGACTTTGGCGCGAGGATCGGGTATTTACCTGGGAAAGCAAAATATCATTGCTGACGCATTATCACGCAACCCCTCTTCATCTTGTACCGAGCCATTAGCTGAATTAATAGATATTTCAACCTCCACGCCCATTGTTAAAACTATATCTGAACAGGAAGATCTGGGCTGGAGTGCTGAACTATTACAGACAGAACAAAGAAAAGATCCGCAAATAGAAAAAATCATCATTGCGTTAAACGGAAATCGAAGGAAAATGAATACATAAAGTATAAGCAGCAGAATTATATCATAAAGGATAATATCCTGTGTAGGATCCGTGACGAGGAAAACCCGCAACACACCGCAGTTGAATAACAACGGCAGGTGGTGGTACCTATCTCACTCATACCACTGTCTTAAAATGGTTGCATGAAGCAAAATCCACTGCATGGACACCCGGGTTATTCCTTAATGTCACAGAAAAGCCAAATCCTTATTTTATTGGCATACGATGCTTCAAGATATAAAAAAGCACATAGCAAATTGTCGCACTTGTCAAGAATACAAAGGGCACACGAAGACACCTGTCAGCCTAGGGCTTACCCCGTGCCAAATCAACCCTTTGAAAGAGTACATTTAGATTTATTAACAGGATTTTACGAGTCAGACAGAGGAAATAAGCACCTCCTAGTAATTATAGATGCTTTGACTCGATATACAGAACTTAGTAGCGCTTAAAAACAAAAAAACCGCGGTCGAATGGGGGAGCGCTAGGAAGTTTTACGAGTGCTACATCTGTAAACATGGAATTCCACACATCATTATATCAGACTCGAGCGGGGAGTTCAATAATCATTTCCTTAACTCCTTGTGCGAATTCCTTTGTATAAAGAAAATCAATACCATGATCTATCACCCAGAGTCTAATGGGCTAGTGGAAAGGGCAAATCGTAAGGTTTTAAACATTTTAAGGGTCACCTTAGGGGGGGCAGACTCAAACTGGGACATTGCCATACCTGCGGTACTAAGCACACTTAATCACTCGTATCATGTGTCTATTAAAATGACACCGCACAAGGCACTGTACGGTATCCCGGCTGTTAGAACGGCCTTTCCACATCTTAACGCCTACAACTAATTTATCAAATCCTCTAAAGGATGTTATGGATGCAAGCATAAGTCGATATAATATACTTCGTAGAATCTAGAAGAAGCACAAATAATAATGAAAAAAAATCATGATAAAATAGCTAAGCCAACTAGAACATATGCCGTGGGCGATCAGGTATACATACAAGTATATGGTACGTAAAGGTTTAAATTATAAACTGACACCTAAGTTTGAGGCCCGTTTTAACATTTTAGAAAATTTAACGGCCAATAGATTTAGGGTTGAAAATGTATCCAAACCCACTGATGTGAGAATAGTTCCATTGGAACATATCAGAATCTAAAGAAAGGTAGATGGAGTGAGGGAAAAAAATGGTTGTATTTATGAAACTTGTATAATAATTTTATATATATATATATATCTATTAATCAATATTTGTATGTAAACCTATTCTTTTACGAGAGTTATTACATATGTTTTTACTCATTGCAGGTTTCAAAAATGAATCTGTTATTGTTTGGAGTGATATTGTGTATCCAGACATCTTTGTTGTATGGAAAGAGCGCTAGGACGAAAGAAATAGAATTTAATCATTGCTCGATTATCGAGAGAATAGATGATGTATTCATCGTGTCAAGTAATATTGTCATAGAAGTAGATATGCATGCAATATTTTTGCCATGAAGATGACGTCCTTAACTTAAAGAATGACCTGATGAGGGTTTGCTATTTCGCTTAAGGAAATGCACGAACGTAATTTTCATGCTAACTCAGAGATTTCGCTAGCTCAAACACTAAGCGTCGCGGAAATGTTGTCTTATACATACAAAATAAAACCGCCGAGCAGAAGAACTTGCTCGTGACCCTGCTGATGTGGTCTGTGTGGCACAATACTCTCGAACGCCGCACCCGCTTATTCTGGCTGGACTAAACATCTTTAGGATCTGTTACGAATCTAGGCTTAGGAATTTCAAATCGCCTTAAGAAAAATAATCAAAATAAAAGAAATTGAGTTTTTAAACACAAAACCGAATTGGCTTTGTCCGAACTTCGCAGCCAGTTATCTCAATTAATCAAATAATGAGTATCGAATCTGAACTTGATCAAATAAATATATCTCGATCATGGTCATGGAAGTTCAACATTTGCTGGCTACATTAGCTTACTATAGTTCGAAAATAGATCATATCCGTGTGAAAATATCACATTTTATTGAGAAGTCAAAAGATTACGTAGAAGCGATTACGTTAGCGACAAAGGGTGTGTTGTCTCCTCACCTCATGCCTATTAAAGATCTTGACGTTAACTTTGGAAAACGGACGGGAGAAACTAGGTTATATTCCTTTATTAGACGCCCATAAAGTAGAGTTCTATTATAGCCTAATATCAGTCAGCGTTGAAAATTATAGAATTATGATCACAATACCTTTTGATTCTTCCGATGCTTGGCAATCATACAAAATAGCACCGTTTCCTACTTTCATGACGAATAACTCAAGTCCAGTAATATCCAATTTGACGGGGCATGTACTGATTTCTTCTGATAAGAAATCATTTACAGTCATTAAAGACTTAGATAAACTCACTCACTGTTCAGAAGCCATGAATAATAAAATTTGTACAGCTGACTCTTTTGAATTCTATCCTATATCAATGGATTCATGTGGAGTTAGGCATAGTGCTAAACGGCTCTCTCTCTCATACAAGCGAAAGTTGTCTGGGGAAACTTTATCCCTTTTACGGTAATAAATTCAATTACAGGATGAATAATGGTTCCTGGATCCGTTACGATAAAGCCGGATTCAACGTAGTATGTCCGGATGGGACCACCGCCCATGCCCCTATCTTTGTAGCAGCTGATGGTTGTACGGGGACATCTACAAACTACACCGTCAGAGGGGTCAACACGATAATACGTGAGAAGGCGTATTTTGCGAACTACACTTGGGCATCTACAATCATCCCATCACTACCTCTCCCATATCACGCGCGGGTGGCTCATCGTTTGACGCAACTGGCTGAGATGACCCACGCGTCACCGACTTATGCAGGTGGTAGAAAATCTTCGCTACTACATTCTGCTGGCCGTGTTCAGCGTGACGGCCATATTGGTTATCGCCGGTCAACATCTTTGCTTGTTGGCGTAGGCTGAGGCGTAAACAGAAGGATCTCCAAGGAAACGTATTGGCCCGTCTAGATGACGTACCCGTTAAACTCCAAGTCGTTTGAGTTTAGGGCCGCCTGAACCTGGCGGCCACTTCAGTTTGTGCCTAGGGAATTGTCTGGAATTGTGTTGTGTGTGAAAAGCGGTCCGTATGCTGGCAAAAATGTAGGACAAGAAAGACTCACGCCTTTGCATTTGAACAGTTAAAGTATCTCCCGGGCACCTAATAAAATATTATAGCCCAATATTATACTTAATAATCTACTCCCTAAGGTATTTTTCGGGCACCTAATAAAATATATCAGCCCTATATATTGCATTTGTGCACAATTAATAGTTATCTATATACCACTGTACACATATTTATTTACTATTCAAAGAGTGACAAGTACTCTTTAACAATTATCCATGATCATGCTATAAATCTGTAGTACCATTATTCTTAATCAGGTTACCTATTATCATATTAATCATGTATACATGTTAATCTTTTGATTTTTACCCCTTTTTATTATTTTGGAGGTACCTAATCATTATTGTTACCAAACATGGATCTATATTTTCCATGCATTTATCTTTGTTTATGAATATGTCACAAGGGTATGTAACAGAACCTTTTTATGCATTTAATCACTTATTATGTTTATACCTAGACGTATGTTACGAGCACGCTCCTGTGAAACAATGTTTAGAGTAATTTTTTTTTATTCAAGGCTTGAATAGGTAGCAGTCCGAGCCTAATGTAATAATACATTATTTCAGTTTACAGGATCTGTAAATAAAAAACCCACCCATGACCTGAGGTCATGGCATTAGGAGGGTCCTACGTGACCAAAGCAGATCTAGATTACGCTATGCGCTGTCTGCAGTAGCCTGATTTAGCTCTGTACATTATCAGCATTTATTATTAATGATAACTTTGCACAACAACTTCCATGGGAAGAGGTTGACCTGTTAACCTACGCCGGAAACTTGTAACGTTCCGAGCCGGCGGACTACGTATGTTTTTATATGAATCGCTGAGATAGCTAATGTTCCGCTATCGACGTGATGCTTTAGAATGGAAGTTCCGTGCCAACCTTCAAACATATCGGTCTCCCGACCGAGCTGCATCTCCTAGTATGGAGTACAGAATAAAGTTGTTATATCTGTTCAACTTATCTGTTTGAATCATCTCCTTTAGTTAAGAAGAACCACTCTACTAAGATATCCCAAGGAGATG
>NC_087216.1:49495909-49510909 GCF_015104395.2 Macrobrachium nipponense | reverse complement strand
ATGCCCTTTTATTTAACGTCCAAGTTTCAGCCTCCAATATGGGAAGAGGAATGAGAAGTGGGTGTCATGTAAAAATAATAAAAAAGGCAGATATTACTGTCTAACCAACAGATTTCCAGTCATTGAGAAGAATAGTGACAATCCCGATGCCCTTCAATTCCAAGTTCAGCCCTGATAGAATGGGAGGGTGAGAAGTGTCTGGGCACGGGTGACATGTACAATTACTGAAAACAAGTTATCCTCTTAACTTTAAAGGTTAAGAGGATACTGTGGCTATTACTATGGTATATATATATATATTGATATATATATATATATATATATATATATATATATATATATATATAAATATATACATATATATATATATATATATATATATATATATATATATATACATATATATATATATATATATATATATATATATATATATATATAAATATATATATATATATATATATATATATATATGTATATGTATATGTATAGTAAATATATGTATGTATATGTATATGTATATGTATATGTGTATATATATATATATATATATATATATATATATATATATATATATATATATATATATATATATATATGTATGTATGTATGTATGTATGTATGTATGTATGTATGTATGTATGTATGTATGTATATATATATATATATATATATATATATATATATATATATATATATATATATATATATATATATATATATATATATATATATATATATACTTATATATAATAAGGTGATATTAGGGGGTGTTTTAACAGGAGCAATTATTTGCCCTTGGTGGGTTTTTGCTTCTTTACACATTCGTGTTATTTCTCTGTGAGTACTCAGGTCCAGGGCGGCAGCAAGTCAGGTTCTTGGTAGCAGAGGAGTACTATCTCAGTAGGAGGGCAGCAGGAGTCGTTTGGATGGATGGCAGGATTTGCTTGCCTGTTGGTTTTAGCGGGAGGTGAAGGACCTTTTTCCCGATTAGAGCGGCTTATTCCTTTTTTCTGCAACCAGTGGTTGTCTCGGTACTTCGACGTTTTTGTCTGTATATTTGTATTTTAATTGATAGTTATGTCTCTGTTGACAACTCTTCAGAGTGTGTCTATTTTGTGGTATGCCGTTTTTGTTTTTATTTATGTTAACATTTATTGCTCTGATATTTATCATATTGTTTGATTTTGTGTTATGCCTCAACATTATATTAAACTATGTGTCTTTGAATACCTTGCTATTTGTGTGTTGAGTATTTTGTTCCTCAGGTATTATTCAATATTGAGTTATTGTTGAAATGTTTTTGTGTACATTATTATTTGTGTATGGAGCATGGTGTAGCTCAATTATAATTTTTTCAACTCATCAAAGTGATTCTTAAGAATTATTCAGTGACTTGTTTAAGAGTTAATTACCTGAATTTTTATTGTTGCAATTACTGCTAAGTATTTAATTCACTGGTAGTTATGTTCATTTATATGATTTGTTTTTTGGACCTAACTCACTTGTCCATTTTTTCAAAGCACTCACTTTTATATTTGTAAATAATTAATTAATTCTAAGACTATTGTTCTCGTTTTGTTCTGTTAATTCCTCCTTTGCTTGTCACAACTGCCGTCAGTCATTTCGGTCCCATTCTTTTTTGCATTAAGGTCCTGCAGAGAAAAAGAAGAGTAACGACATGCAACCTCAACGTAATATCCTTACAAGAAATCCAGATGCTTCCCTTGCTTCCGAAAGCTTTATATGATAAACCATCATATTTTCATCATATAATGTAAATTTCCCACCAAAGGAATAAAATTCTGCATTTGTGAGCGTAATCCGTATCAAATTATTTTCTTTATAAATGGTTTGCTCTCAATTAAATAACAGACAACCAGTCACTGGTCCTTTTATAGTTTTCCTTAATTGATCTATCCACGAATTTCGATCAAAGGAGTCGGGTACATTAATGGTGACTCATTTCTATTCTAAAAACGAATACAATTTCTTTCATTCATATCTCGATTATCATTAAAAGAATTATTCCGGTTCTGTGGGGTTCAATATGAAGCCTTGGATCTTCCAGAATTTCCAAGGGTAGAGGAAGATATAACGAAAACCTTCCATGAGAAATAACTGACTTTCAAGGGTAAGAGACATCTTTTAAAAAGGTTGTCCCCTAAAAAATTATATTGCGTTAGTTCCGTTAGAATTTTTTCCCCCGCAGATTTTTATTTATTTATTTATTTATTTATTTTTTGAAGGGGGCCTTTTTTTTCTGTAGATAAGGAAAATGATAAAGTTGCATGAAATTTTGATGTATTGTAGTACATAGGTACTGATGAGGACAAAACATTATTAACTTCACATGGAGGTGTTAACGAGACCCTGAGGATTCATTTTTTAATGTGTGATTTGATTAACGCGTGAGCGGCAGTTGTGTAATCAATTCATAACGAAATCTTTGTATTGGGTAATTATAGTAGGCACAGAATACATGATACTTGACTGATTAAGACTGTATAAAAGAATAATTTTATCTTTAATTTGTATAAGAAAATTATGCAGAAACACTGCGGAATTTCACTTAATGCTCTAAATATCTGTTATTCGCTCTCCTTGATCAGAGAAAGAACTAAATTAGATTTGCCTGAGATGAATGACTTTGCAATTCCACTTTAAACTTTTCAATGCGGCTGATTCTTCTTTCCAGGAAAAGTTTTCGACACTTTAAGTGAAAGACCTCACTGATTCGCTTCTTGAAACTTCCAGGAATTCTAAGTAACTGAGTTGGCAAATGAAGACAGCTCAGAAAAATGGATGTTCTTCCTCGACATTTACTTTGTGTGTGTGTGTGTGTGTGTGTTTTGTGTGTGCGTAATAAATACCCATATTTATCGAAAAATCACTCCAGTATGTAAATGCTTACCACGAAAATACAAAGCTAGTCACTGGACCTCTTAAGTACCTTCAATGCTTTATTTACATTTACGAACACGCTCTGGAAATATTTTGAATAATTATAACAGATATTTTGGAATGAAGATATCGCCTGTATCTGCCTTGAAATAACACGACAATGGTTAGTTTAATATATGCGCATTTCCACTGAAAGGAAACATATTTTCTTCACTAACATAAAAGTAATTCATTTGTTTGAAAAGAAGCATATCAAGAAAGAAAAGATACTTAACAGAACGACACTTATTTGAAAGAAGAATCGGCAGCTCTTAACCTATACCACAAGGCAAACATGGAGTTTACAGGCTGATGAAGTTCAATCAGTTTTGACCGGTCTTCGGACTTCTTAGCTTCATCTCTCTTTTATATTCTAACGATCCCTTTTCTTCATCGAATGTGTTCCTTTGTGCCGCTCCTCGTTAGAATGGGCTTCTTGACTAAATACGCAAATGTCTCCTGAGGCAGTTTGCGTATGGTATCGACAGATTTTACATTATTAATAACAATCTGAATGTTTAATGAAATGAACCGTACATGTTCCATTACAACAATAACAATATATGGTAACAGTGAATAATAAAGACAGAGCGAGACATTTCAAAATGAGATGAATAAAAAGAGAATGACTTACAGTGAATAAACAGTTTTTGTTATCAGATCCATCATTTGTCGAGTATTTAAAGCATTCATATCTATATCTAAATTTTTTACAGATTCAACCTATTTAATATTATTTACGAAGAATAATTTACTTCTTATGATAACCGGCAAATTCTAGCCTCCATGGCTATTATCAAAGTTCATATTTATTAGGAATGCCAGTCGCCTTTCCTAATGCCTAATAATCTTCTTATCTCGGAAGTCGATTCACTTTGCTTTCAACAAAGCCTAAGGTTGGGGCAGTGATCACGTAAAAGAAATGAAAATGTGGGTTTAAAGAACTCACGTCAACTTTAATCCAATATAATGCATATAAATGAATAGGTTATGGCATCATTACTATTAGTCATCCAATACAGTGAGGTACGCGTTATCACCTGAAATTGTATAATATAATGATTGCGAGAGAGAGAGAGAGAGAGAGATCGAGAGAGAGAGAGAGAGAGAGAGAGAGAGAGAGATCGGCTCTGATGTGCTTACTTTTTCCTATAAACAGATTATACCTGATTTTCATTAGCGATTACCTCTTTCACCTACTTTGGAAAGTATTCCAGTTCGAATGGGTAAATATTTGCTTATTTTTTACCTAACTGAATAAGCAACTTTCGAGTCTCTGTAACCTAAATGAATGGTACCTGCTCTTTAATTAAGATCCCATTCTTTTATTTAAAGTTCATCTGACTTTCGAGAGGCTATTCAATGGACGTTTCAAGTAAAACGTCTGATTTTTTGAAGAGTGAGATAAATTAGGTCTCCTAATTCAGAGATGGTGTTAAACGTAAGCTGAATATTTATCTTTTCATATAAATGTATTTCCACAAAATATCAGAATGAAAAATATATAAGAAAACAGTTCAGCATTTGTCGTATTTACTTGAGTAGATCAATTTTGTACGACTTCATTTACATGATATAGAATTATTATTGTTATTATTATTATTATTATTATTATTATTATTATTATTATTATTATTATTATTATTATTATTATTATTATTATTATTATGTAATCTATACGCAAAAATGTGTTTTTGGATGAGAATTTATTTATTTATTTTTGGCATGCACTAAATAATTCTGTAAGATTATATTATATATTTCCTATATATTTTTATATTTATTTATTAATTAATTAATTTATTTATTTATTTACTGGTGATGTATATGAGGAGTTTCTGTATCTTCTGCAGTCAATACTCAATAACAATTCAAATGAAACCCGATAGTTCCAAGCCAAAGCTTCCCCAAATAATTTGAAAGTATAAAACAAAAAGTAAATTAAAACAATTGAGTATCAGAGATTCGTAAAGCATAAATTCATCTCACCAAAAATTAAGTCACTGATCCGATATGAAATATGTTAAGATAAAAACTACCGAGAGAAAGGAAGTGGGGATGAAGAATATAAAAACTAGAAAAAGGTTAAAAAGTTTTCAATGACTCAAAGCTTATTTTCTACAGAATTCAAAGAAAAGGATCATCTTTTTATATTTGTATTATCCATGGATTAATAGGTATAAGAAATTGGTCTTCCCCAATATGTACACGAAACAGGACACACGCAAACGATAACGTAAACATTTTAGATGTGGAGGAATCATGACAGCAAATGGAGATGGTAATAAATGTTATGTATGCATGGATTCATTGTATGAAGTTACAATATAATGTTTCTATGACTTTTTTTATATTTGTGCTTTGTTGTTTAAATACAGGAATATCCTTATGTACTCATTAACTAACCAACATGCAGTGAATAACTTGAACTTCACTGTTTGATAAACCAATCCTCGGTATTATGAAATTAGAAATATACGTTGCTAGTCATTGTGGCTTTGAGTATATGAAAAAATTTGCTGGGATATTCAGGGATACAAGGCATAAGCACGTACTTGCACACACACAAACACAATCTTGTATACGCTATATATATATATATATATATATATATATATATATATATATATATATATATATATATATATATATATATAAATAAAGATAAAGCCACGAAGGAAAAATAAACGAAGGAGTCTGCGAGATCTTTCGGCTGAAAAGCCCTTTACTGAAGCAGCTACTGACAAAAATACGAGAAAAGACAATACAAGAAGGTTGTACGAACCTTCTTGTATTGTCTTTTCTCGTATTTTTGTCAGTAGCTGCTTCAGTAAAGGGCTTTTCAGCCGAAAGATCTCGCAGACTCCTTCGTTTATTTTCCTTCGTGGCATTTATCTTTTTTATTATGGATTTATCACGTTCCTAACTTTCGTGATTCTGTTATACATATATATATATATATATATATATATATATATCTATATATATATATATATAGATATATATATATATATATATATATATATATATATATATATATATATATATATATATATATATATATATATATATATATATATATATATATATATATATATATATATATATACTATATATATATATATATATATATATATATATACCTATATATATATATATAGTATATATATATATATAGATATATATATATATATATATATGAGTACGCACTTATGCCTGTATCCTTGAATATCCCAACAAAATGATTTTTCATATACTCAAAGCCACATTGGCTAGCTATATTTCTAATTTCATAATACTGATGATTGGTTTATCAAACACTGAAATTCAAGTTATTACCTGCATGCTCTTCAGTTAATGAGTACATACAGTTATTCCTGTATTTTGCTTGGAGAAGCCACACCCAGGTCTTCAACAACAAAGCACAAATATAAAAAAAAATGTGTCATAGAAGGATTATCTTGTAACTTCATACAATGAATCCTGTTTCGTGTAGTATATATTTGTGAAGGCCATTTCTTATACCTATTATTCCATGAATAATACAAATATAAAAAGATGATCCTTTTCTTTGAATTCTGTTGAAAATTATGCTTTGAGTCATTGAAAACTTTTCAAACTATTTCCAGTTCCTTTTATGAAATATATTCTTTATCCCCATTTACTTTCTCTCGGTAGTTTTTTAACTTAACATATTTTATATCGCATGAATATGAATCAGTAATGATTCATATCATCATTGATTGGATAATATATTATATATATATATATATATATATATATATATATATATATATATATATATATATATATTATATATATATATATATCTAGTACATACTATGCTTATGGTGTGTGATTGAAAACCAGAAACCATCCGCTTTAATATATTCGAAGGAACACAATGGTCCAATCACTGAGGGTATGAATCATTTACTGAGTCCCATTCAACATTCATATGGTAAATTATTGATGGAAATCTAAACTTGTTTACACATCAAAGAATGGATCTCTAGATATTCCCTTCACTCTCTTGAGATCTGAGGAGGATCCGAGAGAGCAAACCCTTCCTTGTCTTCTTTTTCTGATCCTGATTCATCTATTTGTTCGCCAGGAGTGAAAATTTGATCCAAAGACGGGTGTTGGAGTATCTAATTTATCTAAGCGCGTTTCGAGCTCTGTAGTTTCTTTAATACAGTCATAAGTATAACATGTGCAGAAGGTATTTAATTACTGTCATATATAAATACCATAAAATTAGAAAAGGAGAAAGAAAGATATTGTTAGCTTCCACGTGCCAGTGTTATTATCTGGAATTATAGAGAATTAAAAAAAAGAAAAGCTCGAGTGTTAATTCATTAAGATATGGAAGCAGGTTTCAATGGGGAAAACACAACACTTTCTCTTTTCTTATCATTTCCTTACCATACCTAAGATACAAAAAGGGATTTTCATAAGATTTAATGTGCATTATTCGTGAATTTAGGTTTTTACTTTGAAGTAAATAGCAGATTAAGTATTGAATCAAGATTGCATGTTATTTGTCTAAAAACCTTTATTTGTGGGTTTCCTTAGAGATGTCAAAGTCTGTTATATATGAATATATTGAACACTCATAATAAACGTTACCATTTCACTAATAGATAAACACAGAAAAGTAACAAAACTATTTTGATTTTTGCCAAACCGTGTAAACTCAGAATTAGTTACATACAACTTTTATTTCCCATTAACCTCATTCTAGAAGAAGTATGCTAAAGTTCTCGCCTTTTTTCAGGTTAGGTAATTTCGAGCAATAGCCAACACCAGGATCTGCAAAAAGGACAATAAAGAATAAAAACCCTACTTCGAATGGGAAATAGGAGGCTGGGCGATTTTTTCACGCTAAACCATTGCGTAAAGTATTTCTTAAACGTTCATTGATGGCTATTAGGTTAACGTAAAATTATTATTTCTTATGTTGGTTTAAATCAACCTTGTTTACATTTAAGTTAACTTTTTGCTGAGTATGTTTACTCTTACGTTACCGTGAAGTTAAGTGGCTTAGTCAGTGTTTTTGTGCCTCCTCCTCCTCCTTTGTGTATTAGTGAACTATCGTTTTAACGATTGTTATTCTTTTGCTTTGAACGTTTATAAACACTGGGAAGGTGATGAGTGGACATGGTGGACCGGTCAACGGGAGTTCGGGTCTTGACAAGCTCTCACCAGTACTGTTTCCCGTCGCAGTATTTATTTTGATTTGGGGGACGACTTTGGATACTTACCTTTTGGACCACGCACTTGGATATTTCCCTCACGGATTTTGGAAGACGCATATATACGTCTGTTGTGTGTGTGTCCCTGGATCACGGCTATTTCTCGCGCAGGTGTTGTTGTCACCTGCGACCTTCACACTGCTGTTGAGGGTTAAGCAGCAGACGCTCTGTCATCTGCGACCGCTGTTTCTGCCCCTTGTTCCCGTCGGAGGATTTTTACGGGACCTGTGTCGTCGCTGTATCCCGGCACTGGATTTTTGTATTTACATACCGCCTGTCATCCTCGTCCAGCTGCTATATACGGGAGACCTTACCTTAACCTTACCTTACAGACCTTACATATTGTTCGGGTTCCGCCCCAGGTCCCTCAGTGTTGAGGCACCTCTAATGTCTACAGAGAGTTGCTAGTACATCTTCCGGTATATTTTGCATCTTCCAATCTTGGATGGTCTGGGATGCAGTTTAGATATTTGTCGAGCTTATTCTTAAACACATCTCGCTCACTCCTGATATATTCCTCAGATGAGCTGGCAACGCATTGAATAGACGCTGCATTATCGATGCTGGTGCGTAGTGGATTAATGTCCTGTGTGCTTTCCTTATTTTCCTGGTTATTTTTTTTTTGGGCACTATTAATCTACCTCTGCTTGCTCTTTCTGATATTTTTAGTTCCATGATATTTTCTGCTATTCCTTCTATCTGTTTATTTTCCAATGCCTGAATTATCATGTAGCGTTCTCTCTTCTCTTTCAGACTATATAATTTTAAGAATTGTAGTCTTTCCCAGTAGTCTAGGTCCTTAACTTCTTCTATTCTAGCTGTAAAGGACCTTTGTACACTCTCTATTTGTGCAATATCCTTTTGATAGTGTGGGTACCATATCATATTGCAATATTCAAGTGGACTACGAACATATGTTTTATAAAGCATAATCATGTGTTCAGCTTTTCTTGTTTTTGAAAGTGCCGTAACAACATTCCCATTTTTGCTTTACATTTTGCCAACAGAGTTGCTATTTGATCATTGCATAACATGTTCCTATTCATCATCACACCAAGGTCTTTAACTGCTTCCTTATTTGTGATGGTCTCATTATTAGGTCCCTTATATGCATATAGCTTCTTTCTCTGTCTCCATAATTTATTGATTCAAATTTATCAGAGTTAAATACCATCCTATTTACCTCTGCCCAATCATATACTTTGTTAAGGTCTCTTTGTAGAGCGTTCCTATCTTCATCACAAGTAATTTCTCTACTTATTCTTGTGTCATCTGCGAAACTACTCACTACCGAATCCTTAACATTATTGTCTATGTCTTCAATCATAATAACAAACAGTATTGCAGCTAACACCGTACCTTGCGGCACACCGGATATTACCTTGGCTTCATCCGATTTCTCGTCGTTTGCAATAACTATCTGTTTTCTGTTGTGTAAAAATTCTTTTATTTTAACCATCTTCCTACTTTATCCACGATATTGTGTTTTCTAATTTTCTTCGCTAATATATCGCTAATAATATTATGGTCTACTTTATCAAAAGCTTTTGCAAAGTCTAAATAAACCACATCTGTTTTTTCCCAAATTTTTTTTCCCCCCGGGGGGGGCCTTCTTCTTACCCCCACCCCCAAAAAATTTTTCTTTTAATGTTTTTTTTTTTTTTTTTGAACAAAAATTGGTTTTTTTGTTTTCACGGTGTGGACTAACAGTTGGGTTTGTGTATTTTTCGGTTTTTTCCGGGTACGAAACCATGTTGTCCTTTATTAAACAAATTATTTTTTATAAATGTTTCAATAATATTTTTCTTCATTACCCTTTCATACACTCTCATTATATGTGATGTTAGACTCACAGGCCTATAATTACTTGCCTCTAGTCTTGATCCACTTTTGAAAGTAGGGGTAATATACGCTAATTTGTGCTCATCATATATCTTGCCTGTATCTACACTTTGTCTTAATAATATTGCAAGTGGCTTTGCGATAGAATGAACTACTTTCTTTAACAAAATAGCAGGAATTCCATCAGGCCCTGCAGCAGCTCCATTTTTAATTTCATTAATAGCCTGCACACTATCAGCTTCATTAATATCTATGTCAGCTAAATATTCACTATTTTTCATCCCTTACTTCTATATCAGTTATCTTCATTATCTATTCTAGGGGTGAATTCTCTCTTATATCGTTCTGCCAGTATGTTGCAAATTTCCTTTTTTTCATTCGTTAATCTCCCTTCAATTCTCAGAGGGCTATTTCTATTCTTCTTTTATTCATCTTCTTCGCATATGAGTATAATAGTTTGGGGTTTTTGCTTGATATTTAATAGGGTTTTTTCTTCCAAGTCCCGTTTTTCATTTTCTTTTTTTGATTGTATAATCTTTTGTTCTGCATTTTCTATCTTACTTTTTAGTTCTATAACTTTCCATGCATTTTTTCTTTTGCAAGACCTTTTTTCCACTTTCTGATTTTCTGGAACAAGATTCTTCTGTCTCTTGGTATGCATGAATGATGTTTACTTTTCTTCTTCGGTATATATTTTTCCACTATTATCTCCAATATTTTTTATATAATATCTCCGTATTTACCCTTATGTCATCACTTACGAAAATGTTATCACCCAATCTTTGTTTAATTCTTCATTAATTTCTGACCATTTTATATTTTTAACTGTAGAAGTTGTATTTTCCATATCCTTCCCACTTTTTCATTTCTTGCTTATCTCTATTTTCACTTGCTTTGGAATGAACTGTTTAATTCTATGACATTATGGTCTGAAATACTCGCATTATAAACTATTATTTCTTTAACATAATTCATCTCGTTCACAAATACTAGGTCTAAAGTATTTTCCTTCTTGTTGGCAGGTGATTTATTTGTGAAGTTTGTATTCTAGTAGCATATCTAATAGCTTTTCAAATTGCCTCTTATCTTCTGCACTACTATTACTCTCTTTTTTATATGTATAAGTACAACCACAATCTCCTATTCGTTCTTTCCATTCTACGAAAGGAAAGTTGAAGTCACCAGATAGGAGAATAGTCCAGTCCTTGTGATTTCTACATATATCATCCAATTTTTCAATTATTAAGTCAAACTCTTTAGTATTAGGAGGTCTATATATTACTATGTTCATCAATTTTTCAGATTCAAATTCTACCGCTATTAGTTCACATTCTGAGATTACTATATTTCTCATATATTTTTCCTGTTTTTTTGACTTTCCCATATATTGCGTTCCCACCCCCTTGATTCCTATTTTTTTCTATCTGATCTATAAGTTTGGAACCCTTTTATTTGATCATCATTCCCAGTCTATTGGGGAATACCAGGTTTCACTTATTTATATTCATTATCTATTTTCTTTTCATTTTGGGTTAGTTCTTCTAAGTACTCTATTTTTCTTTTTTGAGTTACTCGTAACTAAACCCTGCGCATTCATCACTATGATGGTTTGCGTGTTTTCTCCTTCATTTAATACTGATAGTAATAAGGATTTTTCCCATGTCTCTTTCCTGTTCTGGTATGTTGTTCTTTTTTTCATTTCCAGAAATTCTGACATTATAAAAAATCCAACTTTTCCATAATATTTGATCTTCCTTCATCATAATTATTCATTTTGTATCTGAATCTGCAATTTTCTCCGTTTCTGCAATATCCTCTTGCATAATAAATACAGTTATTATCTCTTGAGTAGAATTTCGGAGCTGATGCTTTGAAATTCTTTGCTGACACCTCTGCATATCTCATTGGTGGTTTTGCTTTTCTCTTTTACCTGATATTCTTGATTTCTCTTTATCTTTATTTCTTTCTTATTTTGGATTTTATTACTTGGTTGGTTTATTTATTTGATTATGATTCATGGCTACAGGGTGCATATATTTGCATTTTTTGTCGAACTTACAATCCTTTTCCTTTCTTTTAGGTTTTTACATATTTTGGATGCAGATCTCTGCAAATCATCCCATATCCATCTAAGTATGCACATTTTACCATATATTTCATAGTTTTGACATATCTTAGGATGTTTGTAGTAACATCTTTCTCCAAATCTGCAATTCCCTCTTTTCAAAAGGTTGCAGATTTTGTCTTTCTTGTCTATTTTTTCCTCTTTCCCGTCATTGTATAGATCTGGGTAGAGCCTCTTCGGGATTTGCGTTTTCTGTTGTCATATCGTAATTTATTTCTTCGTAGGTATGCTGCTTTATTGCTCCTCATATGTAGTATCAATGAGTATCTCTGCATCCATACTTTTATCTTGTTCTTTATTTTCCTTATTTTTTCCCGATACCAGATGAGAGCAACTTGGCTCGTTAGGTGACCAGTAAAGAGGCTGCCGCCAGGTAAGACGTATTATCGTTCCTCTTGTATCGGGAAATGTGTTGCCCTTCAGTACCTGGCGTACAGTTTTTTTCCCTTTCGTTAGCAGCTTGATGGACTGATCACGGCCCTGAATTCAACTCCTCTTCTGGTATTTCACTTGAGGTGAAATTGTGTATTTTTGCCAATTTTCATTATTTAAAAATATATATTTGTATGTTTTCATGTATATATTGTCACAGTTGATTGTATGTTGGTATTTAGTGGACTGAGTTCCACATTGCTTAGCTTGGTGTTATAGGTAGGAATATTAAGGTTTTCCTTGTTTTCATCTCCTACTTCTTTCTATCTTATTATTATTAGGTTACTGGTGATTTTGACTAGCCTTAATTTGGATCCAACTTGTTATATATTAAGTATGTTTTCTCTCTTGGAATTTTACTTTGATTAGGGTTTAGTGTAGTTGCTTTAGGTTATTTTGTGACATCCAGAGAACCAGGTATTTGTTCTCTTGTTGATATATCCATTTAATTAAGTGTATTTAATCTCACAAGGTTGATTTAAGTGACTTTCTAGTTTATACTAAATATTGTTAAATTTTCTTGAGTTTCTGTTTCCGTCCTTGTCACTGAGGTACATGTACTGACTGCAATCCTTGAGAATATAAAGACCTAAAAAGAACCTTTACTACAACCTGGGAGGTTGTAACAATGGCCTTTCACAGTTGGACCTGCCAAGCCTTGGGCAGTTATAAGATTTGTACTGATAGTATTTTTTTTTTTTTTTTTTTTTTTTGCCAAAAATGTTACACGGGTGGGAGGTGTTCCTCGACCATTTGGTGATAGTAATGATAGAAAATATACCCTTTTGCACAGAAATTCTGGACTTAAACATTTTTCTTTGGCTTCAGTGTCTTGTTAATTTCATCTGAAAAAATATGTTAACAGTCCTTATGTCCATTCAAATCTCAGCTGAGTTTTACAAATTCTCTGCTCTATATAAAAGGGAAATCTTGTTTATCTGAAGTAGGCCTAATAAAACAGTAAAATCTAGTATGAAGTTTGCTTATCAAAGGTTTAAAATTATTGTACAATCAGTAAAATTTAGTTTCGTTGCTCATCCTTCATATTTTTGTTTCTTTACCCGATGGGGAATACTTTTTCCGTAATTATCCTTCATAATTTATTATGCAGATATATGAATATAACCAAATTATTGGTTGCAATGCTTATATGTGTTGTTCCCTTGGCGCCAGAACTAAAATAAGCCATGTTCTTCGATAATTAGAAAAAAAAGAAATCTGTTGAAATGTAGCCATTTGTATTTGGACTCAAATATGGCAAACTGCAAACAATTTAGCCCTCTAGTAAAGAAATATAAAACGGTCAGATGCTCATAAAATATAGAATAGAATAGTATCTTTGATAAAGGGAATGATACCATTTGCAAATTTCCTTATGTTAATGCAAAACAAAAGTAAATAACCACTGTATATCATTCAGAAAAATTCTGGTCTCGTTGTTCATTAGGTCAACCTGGTGCTGCCCGGGAAATCTCTGAATAACAACAAATAAATTTATTTTCTCTCTCTCTCTCTCTCTCTCTCTCTCTCTCTCTCTCTCTCTCTCTCTCTCTCTCTCTCTCTCTCTCATTCTTGTTAGAATAGTTGGTTCAATTACATTTTTAACATTTCATATTTCACCACATCTCTCCCCCATTCCTGTCGGGGCTGAACTTGGACTTGAGGGCATCGGGAGTGTCTCTATTCAACCAAGCGGCCTTAAAAACTATGGATTAAATACTAATATCTGTCATTTTCAATATTTCATTTGTCTCCCCTTCTCACCCCTCCCTCCTATCAACCATGACTTTAAAGAACATCGGGAGTGCCTATCACTATTCATCTCAGCAACATCGAAAACTATGGATTAAACACTAATATGTTTTTTTCGATTATTTTTAAATGTCACCCCTTAACACCCTCTTCCAATCCCCCTCCCTATTGGGGCTGAACTTGGACTTAAAGGGCATGTACAGTGTCACTATTTTTCTCAGTGACCTTGAAAACCATGGGTTAGACACTAATAGCTGTCGTTTTCTTATTTTTACATGTCATCATCTTCCCAGCCCCTTCTCATCCCCCTCCCTACCAGGATTGATCTTGGACTTAAAAGACATCAGGAGTGTCACTATTCTCAGCAGCCTCGTAAATTATGAATTAGACTCTAATATCTGTCGTTTTCTATATTTTTTTACATTTCACCCCATTCCCACAATCCTCCCTTAGGTGACAGTGATATATTACCCCCACAGTGTTCTTTTCCAGATGGTAAGTCATATGTATAACAAGTTTGGCTGAAATTGCTCAATGTCTTTCAAAGTGTATGTGGAACATACACACACACACACATACTTACACCTATTTTTATATAGGTAATTAGCTGATGATCTTAGAGTACATAATTCAGTGCTAAAAGAGCTTATA
>NC_087216.1:49488409-49490909 GCF_015104395.2 Macrobrachium nipponense | reverse complement strand
TTTGCAACGTAAAGCTGAAGAGTTTAACGAATTCTTCGCAGAATGTGGGGAGAAAGACCTTTGAAAAAACACAGGAAGAACTGCATAACCGCATGCCTTTGGAAACAGACCCTATTATCCCTCACAGTAGAGTCGATAGTTTTAAACCAAGGCCAGTGGACTGTAACACAGTAATCTTAGTCATTAAAGATTTGAAAGAAACTAACGCCTTTGGATCTGATGGTATTTGTTTACGTTTCATTGGAGATGGTTTATATGTTATTGCTTTCTACCTGACGATAATTATCAATACATCAATTGTTACTTATTCATATCCAGACAAATGGAAAATTTCCCATGTCATTCCGCTCTTCAAAAGCGGGGATGCCGACGATATCTCAAATTACCGTCCCATTTCCTTGCTACCTATTCTATCGAAAGTACTTGAAAAAATTATTGCAAATCAGTTAACTGAATTTTTAGAGATAAATAAGCTAATCTCTTTAAGCCAACATGGATTCCGACCAAAATTGTCTACTGAAACAGCCCTGTTATTTATCTAAGGCTTTTGATAGCGTGAATCATGCCATATTATTGGAGAAATGTACGTTGATAATATTTGATCAGAGCTGTTTAAGAGCTACCTTGAGAATAGGTTTTCAGTCCGTCAGGCAAATGGTACTATATCATCGAAGAAAAATATTCAATTCGAGTACCTCAGGATCAATTCTCGCCCTATACTTTTCATGGTATATGTTAATGATCTCGTGAGATCAATACCTGGCTGTTTTATAGTTCAATATGCTGATGACAAGCAAATACTAATAGAAGGTGACATTAAGGATATAGCCGACATGATTTGTAAGGCAGAAGACATTCTAAACAGAGCTAAAGATTACTTTTTGAGAAATGGCTTACTTCTAAATGAGAAAAAAAGACACAGTTTATCATTATTGGATCCAGGCAATATGTGTTAGATATTGGAGATGAGGTACAGATAAATTTTAATGGAAATATAATTAAGCCAATGACGACTGTGAAAAATTTAGGTGTTCATTTTGATCGGTACATGAACTTTGACTGTCACATAGACGAAATGTATAAAAAGGTAATGGGTACTCTTATATACTTAAATAGAGTAAAAGATATTGTGAGTCAAGTACTCGCAATATAGTCGTCGGTCACTAGCTTTAAGTTTTATAGAATAATTTGCTTAAAAGTTTGGGGATGTACTAACAAATCACAGCTACAAAGAGTACAAAAGCTGCAGAACTTTTGCAGCAAAGAGTGGCTGTTTGGCAACGTTAGAAAGTTTGAACATGTAACTCCACATTTAAAGGAATTGGAATGGTTGAAAATAAGAGACCAGTATACTCTTGACATGTGCACTATGGTATATAAAGCTTTAAATAATAAAATTCCAGATTGGTTATACAGTTTTTTCCACCAGTATCTTTATTCAGCAATGTCACTACACGCCAAAGGGATGATTTGTATGTTGCAGACATAAAACTAGTATTGGCTCACGGCAAATCAGAGTCCGAGGTCCACCAGTGTGTATAATGAAACAGCCACGTGAAATAAAGAAGCTGGCTCTGTGTCTATTTTCAAGTCAAAACTAAGGAGTTTACTTTTAACAGAGTCTTAATTGTTCTTTTAATTATTAGTACTTTGTTCTTAGATTTTAATCTGGCTATTTTTATATCTTTTACTAACTGATACTACATTGTAGTTTTTAAATCAAGGTATCCTAATTCAAAATGGGTTCTGAGTCTGTACATATTTGCTAAGACTTATTTATTGAAAATTTTATGACTATCTGATTTTTACTACATATCCTATCTTTTTAGAAATGTCTTCGTTTTGTATTGCCTGTACGTATTTATATATACTTATTTATTGATAATTTATGACTATTAGATTTCTATTTGAAGCTCATTTTACCTATGATTGTCTATTTTCATACATAGTTTCAAATAGTTTCTTATGGTATTTATATTATTGCTACTACTGATTTTTATATTCTTAATCGATACCAAGTTTTATGTAAGAGTTAAATTCAAAATGTTTTATACTGATATGGCTACTTATGTAGAATACCCAGTGTACAATTGGAAATAAAGGATTATTATTATTATTATTATTATTATTATTATTATTATTATTATTATTATTATTATTATTATTATTATTATTACTCTCTCTCTCTCCTTGTCTAGATATTTCTATATTCTCAATCACCGTCTATACAACTCTTTTTACGAATAGTTAGGTCATCTCTCTCTCTCTCTCTCTCTCTCTTACTATTATGTTGTTCCATCTCTTAGTTCCTGCTTCTTAGTTTGATATTGATGATGGTAGCTCACTCGAGAAGGGTGCGGGATGGCCTTTCTCCTTTGTCTAGGTTTCTCTTCATATTTTACCTTTTATTTCCTACTTTCACTTCCCTCCCCCATTTCTCCTTCTTCCTCCTTCCCTTCATTCTCCTCCCTTACTCTCCTCCCTCCATCCACATATTCTC
>NC_087216.1:49475909-49478409 GCF_015104395.2 Macrobrachium nipponense | reverse complement strand
AGAAGACCTAATGAGAAAGTTTATTAAACAACAAGGTCACGTTATCAGTGCTATGACTAAAGAGAAACGAAGGTTAAAGTTAGAATTGACAGCTGCTAAAATTAGTGAATTTGTGCAAGGCGAACAGTACCAGGGTCTACTTGCAGAGTTATCTGAATTTAAGAATAAGGGGAGCATTCTTGAAAATACTAATTCACCCTCATCTGCAGAAGACAGTGGTACTTTAGGGCAAGATCTAGTCGAGGAGAGTGTTTGTCTTCCAGACGAAGAAGTTAACAAGAAAGAGGCCCAAAAGGCTGATGAGAGTCATCAGGTGAATAAGGAGCAGAAGGAAGATGACGAAATGATTGTGACAGTCAAGGGTAGAGTAAAAAGTAGAGACATTGAAGAGGAGGATGAAGCTGACGACAAGGGGTGCCAAAATCCCCGAAATGAATCCCCTCCCAGGACAGAAAAGCCTCAGCAACAACCAATCACCCTCAACCCTATGGCCCAATCAGCCACAGATGGAGAGTGATGTCTTCTCTCGCCTTGGATGGCCAAAACCATCAGCAGAGATTCATCAGTTGAATAAAGGGCAAAAGGAAGATGACAAAATGATTGTAACTGTCAAGGCTAGAATAAAAAGTAAAGAAATTAAAGAGGAGGATGAAGCTGACAAGATAGAAGACCACCGAGTCGACCAGGGTTGCAAAAATTTCCAAAATGAAGACCCTCCCAGCACAGAAAAGCCTCAGCAACAACCAATCACCTCCAACCCTAGGCCCGATCAGCCAAAGATGAAAAGCAATGTCTTCTCTCGCCTTGGATGGCCAAAACCATCAGCAGAGAGTCATCAGGTGAATAAGGGGAAGAAGGATGACGAAATTATGATCGTAACAATAAAGGATAGAGTCAAAGGTAGTAAACTAGAAAAAGATGAAGGACTTGACAAGAAAGATGATCAAAAGGTTGAAGAAGGATGCAAAAAGTCCCAGAAGGCAAAAAAAGCTAGAAAAGCAAGAAAGGCTAAGAAAAAATTAAGCAAATTTGACCTTTAAATTGTCAAGCAATTGTGACTAGCAGCTGGTCATATTAAATTCCCCATGAGCAAGATCCACTACATGGATCTCTGCCAACCATTTGGGAGTTGGTAAGTTAATGCCTCCGTCACCAAAGCTGGCTTTCTGCCCACCTCTTATCTTGGCCTAAGTATCCTTAAGGAATTTGGTAGCAATTGGACCCAATCAGCATGGGTATACCAGTTTCGAGCCATAGGCAACCGCTACCTCTGTACGTTTATGCCTCCGTCATCGAAGCTAGCTTTCTGCCCACCTCTTATCTTGGCCTAAGTTTTCTTAAGGAATTCTGTTGCATTTGGGCCCACTTGGCATGGGTATACCAGTTTCGAGCCATAGTCAACCTCTACCTCTGTAAGTTAATGCCTCCGTCATCGAAACTGGCTTTCTGCCCACCTCCTCTCTTGGCCTAAGTTTTCTTAAGGAATTCGGTAGCAATTAGGCCCAATCAGCATAAGTATACCAGTTTCGAGCCATAGGCAACCTCTACAACTGTAAGTTAATGCCTCCATCATCGAAACTGGCTTTCTGCCCACCCTTATGTCGGCCTAAGTTTTCTTAAGGAATTCGGTAGCAATTAGGCCCAATCAGCATAAGTATACCAGTTTCGAGCCATAGGCAACCTCTACCTCTGTAAGTTAATGCCCCCATCATCGAAACTGGCTTTCTACCCACCTCTTATCTCAGCCTAAGTTTTCTTAAGGAATTCGGTAGCATTTGGGCCGACTTGGCAAGGGTATACCAGTTTCGAGCCATAGGCAACCTCTACCTCTGTAAGTTAATGCCTCCGTCATCGAAACTGGCTTTCTGCCCACCTCCTCTCTTGGCCTAAGTTTTCTTAAGGAATTCGGTAGCAATTAGGCCCAATCAGCATAAGTATACCAGTTTCGAGCCATAGGCAACCTCTACAACTGTAAGTTAATGCCTCCATCATCGAAACTGGCTTTCTGCCCACCCCTTATCTCGGCCTAAGTTTTCTTAAGGAATTCGGTAGCACTGGGCCCAATCAGCATGGGTATACCAGTTTCGAGCCATAGGCAACCTCTATCTTTGTAAGTTAATGCCACCATCATCGAAACTGGCTTTCTGCCCACCTCCTCTCTTGGCCTATGTTTTCTTAAGGAATTCGGTAGCACTTGGGCCCAATCAGCATGGGTATACCAGTTTCAAGCCATAGGCAACCTCTACAACTGTAAGTTAATGCCTCCATCATCGAAACTGGCTTTCTGCCCACCTCTTATCTCGGCCTAAGTTTTCTTAAGGAATTCGGTTGCAGTAGGGCCCATTTGGCATGGGTATACCAGTTTTTCGAGGCCTAGGCCAACCTCTCCTCTGTAATTTAATGCTCCGTCTTTCGAAACTGGCTTTCTGCTCCACCTCTTATCTCGGCCTACGCTTTCTTAAGGGAATTCCGGTTGCGTAGGGCCCCTTTTCATTTGGGT
>NC_087216.1:49438409-49470909 GCF_015104395.2 Macrobrachium nipponense | reverse complement strand
TATATATATATATATAATATATATATATATATATAGAGAGAGAGAGAGAGAGAGAGAGAGAGAGAGAGAGAGAGAGAGAGAGAGAGAGACGAGAGAGAGAGAGAGAGAGAGAGAGAGAGAGAGAGAGAGAGAGAGAGAAATTGCAAATTTTAAAGTAATTTGTATTTTTTCCTAGCTATTCTTACCCCAATTGCATATAAGAGGAGCCTGGATGTCAATCCGGTACCGACCAGAAAAAAACTGGTCATTTCCTCCTCACCCCCAGCCAGGACCTGTAGGGCTTTCCTTTCGCCTGTTAATATTAAAATAAAAGGAAGAAGATATCGTAATAACTTTTTAGAATAAAATAAATAAAAATATTAGAAATAGAAACTAACATTTATAAAACAAAAAAACAAAATAAATAAAAAAATTGGAAAACAAAATAATAATAATAATAATAATAATAATAATAATAATAATAATAATAATAATAATATAATAATAATAATAATAATAATAAACACATCAGCTTCCTCAAAAATACAATGCGCAACTGGAATACAATACTTACAAGTCTCTGGAATCAAGATAGCAGAGGTTAATATCAGAGGGGGGATCTTCCAGGGAGACTCACTGTCCCCACTACTCTTCGTAGTAGCCATGATTCCATGACAAAAGTACTACAGAAGATGGATGCCGGGTACCAATCAAGAAAAGAGGCAACAGAATTAACCATCTGATGTTCATGGACGACATCAAGCTGTATGGTAAGAGCATCAAGGAAATAGATACCCAAATCCAGGGACTGTAAGGATTGTATCTGGGGGACATCCGCATGGAGCTTGGAATAGAAAAATGCGCCTTAGTCAAACATACAAAGGGCAAAGTAACAAGAACTGAAGGGATAAGCTACCAGATGGGAGCAGCATCAAACACATAGATGAAAAACTGGATACAAATATCAGGAAATAATGGAAGGAGGGGATATAAAACACCAAGAGATGAAGGACACGATCAGGAAAGAATATATGCAGAGACTCAAGGCGATACTCAAGTCAAAACTCAACGCCAGAAATATGATAAAAGCCATAAACAAAACATGGGCAGTGCCAGTAATCAGGTACAGCGCAGGAATAGTGGAATGGACGAAGGCAGAACTCCGCAGCATAGATCAGAAAACCAGGAAAACCTATGACAATACACAAAGCACTACACCCAAGAGCAAATACGGACAGACTATACATAACACGAAAGGAAGGAGGAAGAGGACTACTAAGCATAGAGGACTGCGTCAACATCGAGAACAGAGCACTGGGGCAATATCTGAAAACCAGTGAAGACGAGTGGCTAAAGAGTGCATGGGAAGAAGGACTAATAAAAGTAGACGAAGACCCACAAATATACAGAGACAGGAGAATGACAAACAGAACAGAGGACTGGCACAACAAACCAGTGCACGGACAATACATGAGACAGACTAAAGAACTAGCCAGCAATGACATTGTCAATGGCTACAGAGGGGAGAGCTAAAGAAGGAAACTGAAGGAATGATAACAGCGGCACAAGATCAGGCCCTAAGAACCAGATATGTTCAAAGAACGATAGACGGAAATGACATCTCTCCCATATGTAGGAAGTGCAATACGAAAAATGAAACCATAAACCACATAGCAAGCGAATGTCCGGCACTTGCACAGAACCAGTACAAAAAGAGGCATGATTCAGTAGCAAAAGCCCTCCACTGGAGCCTGTGCAAGAAACATCAGCTACCTTGCAGTAATAAGTGGTACGAACACCAACCTGAAGGAGTGATAGAAAACGATCAGGCAAAGATCCTCTGGGACTATGGTATCAGAACATATAGACCAGACGTGACGTTGATTGACAAATCCAAGAAGAAAGTATCACTCATTGATGTCGCAATACCATGGGACACCAGAGTGAAGAGAAAAGAGAGAGAAAAAAATGGAATAAGTATCAAGATATGGAAATAGAAATAAGAAGGATAATGGAAGATGCCAGTGGAAATCGTACCCATAACATAGGAGCACTAGGCACAATCCCAAGATCCCTGAAAAGGAATCTAGAAAAACTAGAGGCTGAAGTAGCTCCAGAAATCATGAAGAAGAGTGTGATCCTAGAAACGGCGCACATATTAAGAAAAGTGATGGACTCCTAAGGAGGCAGGATGCAACCCGGAACCCCACACTATAAATACCACCCAGTCAAATTGAAGGACTGTGATAGAGCAAAATAATAATAATAATAATAATAATAATAATATTTCGGAAGGAGACCCTCTCGTAGACATGTTTTGTTAAAAATGATTGCTGCTTCAGCACTATTAATCTTGTAAAGAGTCTTCTCTATTTTTCTGATGACAGCTTTCTCGTTGCTGCTTATACTGGCGAGCAACGCACCAAAGGACATGGTAAAATTCGGTTGAGTCATTTGGTTTATTATTGCTTATACAATTCTTGCTTATACAATTCTCTCTCTCTCTCTCTCTCTCTCTCTCCAACGCGACGTTTCCTCCTGATCCGCAGGACATTATCAAGCGATGAATGCTAAGGGACTGAACTCGAGTGGCGATTCCTTCTTAAATCGTGCTGTTGCGGGCTTCGAGGTACGGTATAGAGAACCTCTCCGGCAGGTCGAGTTTTCATTGGCTCCTGGGAAGGTGACTCATACGGCGAGCGTTTACGAGTCTTGCAGACCTTCTCAGGCGAGGGGTATCACTGGGAGCCTTTTGATTTGCTTCTACCTGAGTGACGTCACTCCTGGTATTATTCTGATAATGTGCTTCACGTCCAGTGTTTGCTTCATGCTCTGGTACTTTCGTTGGGGGAAAGGGGCGTGGTCCTCCTCACACACGTCGTATCAGGAACGCTTCTTGAGTGGTATTAAGGGGAGGCTTTGCTTGAGTATAAGCAGCGCTTCCAGGAGGCGCAGACGTCGCGGGTCAGGGGCTCTCCCATGATTTTGACATTCCTGATGATGTCGTCTCTTGTGATGTCTTGCTGTTACTGCAAAGGCGTGCTGCCTAATGGCGCCCTCCTGGGCGTGGCAGGAGATCCTTTTAGAAAGGCGCATCGTCGTCATGCCGATGTAAATCCCAGGGCATCCTTGGGCGCGGCATACATATCGGTAGACAACATTGGACTGATTTAGGGGGTCTATACGGGCGGGGAGGGGTTGTTCTTCATCAAGAGGTCCTTCGTACTCCCGATTCCTTATAGTAAATAATAAGGGACACTTTTTCCCTTCTCCATAGGGCGGACGCGTTCCTCTATTATTTTCTTCATGGCTGCTTCGTCCTCCTTGTATTGGTGGTGCATGAAGGCTTTGTAGAAAAAAATTTTATCCTCCGGGGGTAGGATGTTCCTTCTCTCTTCCTCCGTCATGTACCACTTGTCAAGGGCGGCTCGTGTTTCTCGGTTTATTAGTTTATTTGAGTGCCCATTATTAATCAGCATCTGGGATGCTCGGTCGAGTTCGAGGTGTGTCCTGCCAACGTCGAACAGTGCGAGAGGGCCCTCCTGACGAAGGGCCTGACAGTGGTGGTCTTTAACCACGCAGGACACTCGCTATCTACATTTAGACAAAGTCCAAGGTTCGTAGCCTTGGTGAAGACTGTTGTCGCTAGCTTCTGATTCATTTTTGTGACAAGGACGCTAAGGAAGGGGAGCAACGTTCGGCTCCCCTTCCTCAGCGTCCTTGTCACAAAAACGAATCAGAAGCTAGCTACAACAGTCTACACCAAGGCTACGAACCTTGCACTTTGTCTAAATGGAGATAGCGAGTGTCCTGCGCGGTTCAAGACCACCACCGTCATGGCCTTCGTCGGAGGACCCTCTCGCACTGTTCGACGTGGCAAAGCACTCACCTCGAACTCGACCGAGCATCCAGATGCTGATTAATAATGGGTACTCAAATAAACTCCTAAACTGAGAAACACGAGCCGCCCTTGACAAGTGGTACATGACGGAGGAAGAGAGAAGGAACATCCCACCCCCGGAGGATATAAAAACTTTTCTACAAAGCCTTCATGCACCACCAATACAAGGACGAAGCAGCCATGAAAAAAAATAATAGAGGAACACGTCCGCCCTATGGAGGAAGGAAGAGAGTGTCCCTTATTATTTACTATAAGAATCGGCGTACGAAGGACCTCCTGATGAAGAACAACCCCTCCCCGCCCTTAGGAGACCCCCTAAAGCAGTCCAACGTTGTCTACCGATACTTATGCCCCACCCAAGGATACCCTGGGATTTACATCGGCATGACGACGATGCGCCTGTCTAAAAGGATCTCCTGCCACGCCCAGGAGGGCGCCATTAGGCAGCACGCCCTTGTAGTACACCAGCAAGACATCACAAGAGACGACATCATCAGGAATATCAAAATCATCGGGAGAGTCCAAGACCCGCGACGTCTGCGCCTCCTGGAAGCGCTGCTTATACTCGAGCAAAAGCTCCCCTTAATACCACTCAAGAAGCGTTCCTGATACCGACGTGTGTGAGGAGGACCACACCCCTACCCCCCAACGAAAGTACCAAAGCGCATGAAACAAACACTGGACGTGAAGCACATTATCAGAATAATACCAGGGGTGACGTCACTCAGGTAGAAGCCAATCAAAAGGCTCCCAGTGATTACCCTCGCCTGAGAAGGTCTGCAAGACTCGTAAACGCTCGCCGTATGAGTCACCTTCCCAGGAACCAATGAAAACTCGACCTGCCGGAGAGATTCTCTATACTGTACTCGAGAACCCGCAACAACACGATTTAAGAAGGACTCGCCACTCGAAAAGCTACGGGCTGCTCTACGAGCAAGAGCCCGTGCTGGCACAAGGCCAGCTAAATCTTAAACAACAACAACCTCTCGAATTCAGTCCCTCAGCAGTCATCGCTTGATAATGTCCTGCAGATCAGGAGGAAACGTCGCGTTGGAGAGAGAGAGAGAGAGAGAGAGAGAGAGAGAGAGAGAGAATTGTATAAGCAAGAATTGTATAAGCAATAATAACCAAATGACTCAACCGAATTTTACCATGCCCTTTGGTGCGTTGCTCGCCAGTCTAAGCAACAACAAGAAAGCCGTCATCAGAAAAATAGAGAAGACTACAAGATTAAATGTTGAAGCAGCAATCATTTTAACAAAATAATAATAATAATAATAATAATAATAATAATAATAATAATAATAATAATAATAATAATAATAACAATAATAATAATGAGAGTAAAAATGATAAATCAAATGTAGGTACTTAAAATAATAACAAAATTAATAAAAAAAAATCCGAATTATGAAATAAGAAGGAAAATATAAAAAAATATAAATAAAACAAAAAAGCATAAAAGCAAAAAATGTTTAAAATGATTATAATAGAAAATTAAAAATAATAAGGAGAACAATATAATAATAAACAGAAAACTAAGAATATCAATAAAAAAGTAATAATAAAAAAAGCAGCTATATAAATAAAAAATAGAAATAAAACTAATGAAGATAATTAAAAAGAATAATATAAATTAAAAGTAATAAAAATATATAATTAATCTTACGCCGAAGCCCTAAAAATCAAAACCTCTCCTGTATGCCGGCGCCGGTTGGAGTGAGCGCGGAAGCAGAACAAAAAATAATTTTTTCAAAAAATCACAGCGCTCTTAATTTTGAAGATTAAGAGTTTATTTTTGGCTCATTTTTTTGTCATTGCTTGAAGTTTAGTATGCAATCATCAGAAATGAAAAATAATATCATTATCATATGTAAATAATGCGATATATGGTAGCGAAAAAAAAAATTCATAGATAATTGTATTCAAATCACGCTGTGTCAAAAACACGGTCAAAGCTAACGAGTTAATTTTTTTTCGTTATATTGTACACTAAATTGCAATCCTTTTGATATATAATACAGAGTAAAACAATAACAAAAGCAACACCGGAAAAATATTATCACAAAATGATGTACGAATTCGTAATGCGCGGACGTAAAAAAATATTATTTCAAAAATTCACCGTAATTCTAAATATTGTTCTAGAGACTTCCAATTTATTTAAAAATTAAGACAAATGATTGAATATTATGATACTGTAAGAGTTTTAGATTAGAATTGCAGATTTCAACCATTTGGGACGAGTTAAATTTGAACGAATGTCGAAATTTTATATATATATTTT
Organism: Macrobrachium nipponense; assembly: GCF_015104395.2. Lineage (NCBI taxonomy): Eukaryota > Metazoa > Arthropoda > Malacostraca > Decapoda > Palaemonidae > Macrobrachium > Macrobrachium nipponense. The sequence continues at coordinate 49,464,742 of NC_087216.1, read as the reverse complement.
GTTATATGCACATATTTCGGGGATGATGGAAAAAGCTACAACCTTTAATATTTTTTTATTGTATGCTTCATGAATTTGCGCACATTTTGATATATGAAACTCTATAAAAAAAGGCTAATATGAAAAGGAGCAAATATTAGGATAATGCGATGTCCGTATTTCGGAGAACTTGCGGCCGCGAATCGGCGCGCGGAGTGAAGGTAAACTATATTTTTCAAATATTCACCATATATCACAATATTGTTTTAGAGACTTCAAATTTGTTTCAAAATGAAGAAAAAATGACGGAATATTATTAGGCCGTAAGAGTTTTAGCTTACAATTGCGTTTTTTTTCAACTATTTCGGTAGAGTCAAATTTGACCGAACGTGTTTTTTTTCTATTTATTGTGAATTATATGCAAAATATTTCGAAAAAAGAGAAAAGCTACAACCTTCAATCATTTTTAGTTGTATTCTACATGAAATTGCGCACATTTTTCATATATAAACTTTTATGTAACAGCTAATCTAAATGGTGCAAACATTTCGACAATCTCACAAAAAAAATTCTGATTTTTTCGGAAGAGTTACCGCTCGAACGTAAGGAAAATGTTTTTTTTTTCTTCAAAATTCACCATAAATCGAAGTATTGTGCTAGAGACTTCCAAGTAGTTGCAAAATTAAGGTAAATGATTGAATATTACTAGAATATAAGAGTTTTAGCTTACAAATTGCGTTTTTCGACCATTTAGGTAGAGTCAAAGTTGACCGAAAGTTGAAATTTTTGCACTTTACGTTATTTATATGAAAATATTTCGAAACTGATAAAACGATACAAACCATGGGTTGATTTTTGTTGTATTTTGCATGAAATTGCGCACATTTCCATATATAAAACTTTATGTAACGGCAAATTTAAAAGGGTGCAAACATTAGGACAATCGCACGAAGAAATTTATCGGAAGAGTTATCGCACGAACGTGAGAAAACAATTTTTTCATAAATTAACCATAAATCGAAATATTGTGCTAGAGACGTCCAATTTGTTTCAAAATGAAGGCAAATGATTGCATATTATTATAATAATAAGAATTTTAGCTTACAATTGCGTTTCTCGACCATTTTCTGTAGAGTCAAAGTTGACCGAAGGTTGAAATTTTTGCACTTATCGTTATTTATATGAAAATATTTCAAAACTGATAAAGCTACAATCATGAGTATTTTTTTGTTGTATTTTACATTGAAATTGCGCACATTGTCATATATAATAACTTATGTAAAGGATAATTTAAAATGGTGCAAAAATTATGTCAAAGTGACGAAATAATTTCCGAGATGTGTCACTGATACTTTTTAGTAGGATAAGAAAGAAATTCGCGCTTGCGCGCCTGCGTAGCGATTGTAAACAAAACAACGCCTTGATCCGTGGAAACTCCCAGCATCCCCCAAGGCGCGTGATACAAAAGTTTTCGGCTGGTAGGCCTATAAGTATTTTTCCGCGAATTTTTAAAAAAAACTTTTTTGAGCCCGACGTATCATACGTCCAATCGGCATACGGGAGACATTTTGACACGACGTTTAATAGGTCCAATCGGCGTAAGCGGGGGTTAAAATAAAAATAAATAAAAAAATAATGAAAATAACACAATAAAAATAAAATAATATTAAAATAAAAAAATATAAATACAATTTATAAAAATAAAATTAATCACTTGAAATAAAAATCTCTAAAATAAAAATAAATTTAATGCAAAAAATAAAGATTATTAAAAAATAAGTAAAATATAAATAATAAAGTAAAAAATAAAAAATAAAATAATATAATAAAATAAAGACATAATAATAAACAGAAAACTAAGAATCTAAATAAAAATGTAAATAAAATAAAAGTAAAAACAATAGTAATATAAATACAAAAAAAAAAATAAAATGAGCAAAAATAATTATATAAATTACAAATATAGAATAAAAATAATAAATAAATAAAAAATAAATATAATGCACATAAAAACAGAAATAATAAAAATGTAAATAATAAATAATAAAAATAACAAAATTAATCCAAAAAGTAAAAATTAATACAAATAATAGAAATAAAATAATAATAATAAAAATTAGAATAATATTCTTAAAGTAAAAAAAATAAAAGTTGTAAAAATATAATTAAAAATTAAAAGAATAATGATAAAATTTTAAAAAAATAAGACAAAAACAATAAAAAATAAAAAATAAATATAAGAAAATAAAAAATATACAAATAATAATAAAAAATAAAAAAATTAAAAATAATGATGAGACAATAAAAAATAATAATAAACATAAAACTAGAAATATCAATAAAAAATCAATAAAATATAATAAAGTATAAAAGTAATATCATAAAAAGATTTAAAGATATAAAAATAATTATATAAATACCCCAAAATAAAAATTAATGAAAAATATTGTAAATAAAAATAAATATAATACAAATAAAACAGAAATAATAAAAATAGAAAAAAAATAATAATGAAAATAAAATAATAAGATTTAAAATAATAATAATAATATAATAATAATATAATAATAATAATAATAATAATAATAATAATAATAATAATAATAATAATAATAATAATAATAATAATAATAATAATAATAATAAAAACCACCCAGAAATTCCTGAACCCGAACCAAGTAAGAGACTCTGGGAAAACATATGGAGCAATCCGGTATCACACAACAAACATGCAACATGGCTCCAGGAAGTCAAGGAAGAAGAAACAGGGAGAATAAAACAAAGATTCACAACAGATCACGACAGACACAGTCAGACACCAACTAAAGAAAATACCAAACTGGAAAGCCCCAGGTCCCGATGAAGTCCATGGATACTGGCTCAAAAAACTTCAAAGGCCCGGCAACACCCACGAATAGCAGAACAACTCCAGCATTGTATCTCAAATCACCAAGCACCCAAATGATGACCACAGGAAGACATCCTTAGTACAAAAAAGACAAGAGTAAGGGAAATATAGCCAGTAACTACAGGACCTATCACCTGCCTACCAATAATGTGCAAGTTACAAACAGGTATCATCAGTGAAAGGCTATACAACTACCTAGAGGAGACAAACACCATCCCCCACCAACAGAAAGGCTGCAGAAGGAAGTGTAGGGGCACAAAAGACCAGCTCCTCATAGACAAAATGGTAATGAAGAACAGTAGGAGAAGGAAAACCAACCTAAGCATGGCATGGATAGACTATAAGAAAGCCTTCGACATGATACCACACACATGGTTAATAGAATGCCTGAAATATATGGGGCAGAGGATAACACCATCAGCTCTCAAAAATACAATGCGCAACTGGGAATACAATACTTACAAGCTCTGGAATAAGACTAGCAGAGGTTAATATCAGGAGAGGGATCTTCCAGCGCGACTCACTGTCCCCACTACTCTTCGTAGTAGCCATGACAAAAGTACTACAGAAGATGGATGCCGGGTACCAACTCAAGAAAAGAGGCAACAGAATTAACCATCTGATGTCATGGACGACATCAAGCTGTATGGTAAGAGCATCAAGGAAATAGATACCCTAATCCAGACTGTAAGGGTTGTATCTGGGGACATCAGGATGTAGTTTGGAATAGAAAAATGCGCCTTAGTCAACATGCAAAAAGGCAAAGTAACGAGAACTGAAGGGATAAAGCTACCAGATGGGAGCAACATCAAACACATAGATGAGACAGGATACAAATACCTGGGAATAATGGAAGGAGGGGATATAAAACACCAAGAGATGAAGGACACGATCAGGAAAGAATATATGCAAAGACTCAAGGCGATACTCAAGTCAAAACTCAACGCCGGAAATATGATAAAAGCCATAAACACATGGGCAGTGCCAGTAATCAGATACTGCGCAGGAATAGTGGAATGGACGAAGGCAGAACTCCGCAGCATAGATCAGAAAACCAGGAAACATATGACAATACACAAAGCACTACACCCAAGAGCAAATACGGACAGACTATACATAACACGAAAGGAAGGAGGGAGAGGACTACTAAGTATAGAGGACTGTGTCAACATCGAGAACAGAGCACTGGGGCAATATCTGAAAACAGTGAAGACGAGTGGCTAACGAGTGCATGTGGGAAGAAGGACTAATAAAAGTAGACGAAGACCCAGAATTATTCAGAGACAGGAGAAAGACAGACAGAACAGAGGACTGGCACAATAAACCAATGCACGGACAATACATGAGACAGACAAAAGAACTAGCCAGCGATGACAATTGGCAATGGCTACAGAGGGGAGGGCTAAAGAAGGAAACTGAAGGAATGATAACAGCGGCACAAGATCAGGCCCTAAGAACCAGATATGTTCAAAGAACGATAGACGGAAATAACATCTCTCCCATATGTAGGAAGTGCAATACGAAAAATGAAACCATAAACCACATAGCAAGTGAATGCCCGGCACTTGCACAGAACCAGTACAAAAAGAGGCATGATTCAGTGGCAAAAGCCCTCCACTGGAGACTGTGCAAGAAACATCAGCTACCTTGCAGTAATAAGTGGTACGAGCACCAACCTGAAGGAGTGATAGAAAACGATCAGGCAAAGATCCTCTGGGACTATGGTATCAGAACGGATAGGGTGATAGGTGCAAACAGACCAGACGTGACGTTGATTGACAAAGTCAAGAAGAAGTATCACTCATTGATGTCGCAATACCATGGGACACCAGAGTTGAAAGAGAAAGAGAGGGAAAAAATGGATAAGTATCAAGATCTGAAAATAGAAATAAGAAGGATATGGGATATGCCAGTGGAAATCGAACCATAATCATAGGAGCACTAGGCACGATCCCAAGATCCCTGAAAAGGAATCTAGAAAACTAGAGGCTGAAGTAGCTCCAGGACTCATGCAAAAGAGTGTGATCCTAGAAACGGCGCACATAGTAAGGAAAAGTGATGGACTCCTAAGGAGGCAGGATGCAAACCCGGAACCCCACACTATAAATACCACCCAGTCGAATTGGAGGACTGTGATAGAGCAAAAAAAAAAAAAATAATTAATAATATATTAATAATAATAATGTGGAAGTTTCTAACAGGTATCATCTGTGAAAGGCGGCATAACTACCTAGAGGATACAAACACCATTCCCTGCCTACAGAAAGGCTGCCCAATGAAGTATAGGGGCACAAAAGACCAGTTCCTGATAGGCTAAATTGTAATGAAGAATAGTAAGAGAAGGTAAACCAACCTAAGCATGGCATGGATCGACTACAAGAAAGCCTTCGACATGATATCACAAACATGGCTAATAGAATCCTTGAACATATATGGGGCAGAGGAAAGCACCATCAGCTTCCTCAAAAATACAATAGGCAACTGGAATACAGTATTTACAAGCTCTGGGATAAGACTAGGAGAGGTTAACATCAGGCGAGGGATCTCTCCACTAATTCATCGTAGTAGCCATGATTCACATGACAAGAGTACTATAGAAGATGGATGCTGGGTACCAACTCAATAAAGGAGGCAACATAATTTACCATCTCATGTTCACGGACAACATCAAGCTGTATGGTAAGTGCATCAAGTAAATATATACCTTAATCCAGACTGTAAGTATTTTGACACTGATGTGCAGATATCCATGATTCGAGGGGATGGGATTCCTTTAGGCCATAGTTACTTTGAGGAATTCGGTAGCGATTGGGCCCACTTGGCATGGATATACCAGTTTCAAGCCATAGGCAACCTCTACCTTGGTAAGGTAATGCCTCCGTCATCGAAGCTGGCTTTCTGCCCACCTCTTATCTTGGCCATAGTTTTCTTAAGGAATTCGGTAGCAACTGGGCCCACTTGGCATGGGTATACCAGTTTCGAAGCATAGTCAACCCCTACTGTGGTAAGTTAATGCCTCTGTCATCTAAGCTGCAGTTTCGCCCTCCTTTTGGGTGTTGGGGGAGGGGGGAGGGTTTCGTCGGTGCCTTGTCTTTCCCAATTTCTTTCATTCGGAAAGGCTAAACCCACCTGATGAGCTCTTTGGCAGGGGCGAAACCTCATTATATGACAATAATAAAGGTTGTTACACAGTATGTCCTGTGACATAGTATGCTGATATATTTAAAGTTGGAGAGTCATTTTAGTCAATTCTAAAGACTTCCTTTGTGGGGTTGAATTAGAACATTCTGATTTTATACATTTAATCATAACTGAAGAAGTGTTATGAAAAACAATTAGGCCATTTCTTCTAAGTAAATAGCACCTAAACCTTGTTTCTACCTTAGGGGAAACAGCCAGTGAAAGCAATATAAAAATTCTTCCTTAAACTATGAATATAGTCATAATTTCAGCTGATCAAGCTAAATGCAGGAAAAAGATTCACTCATGATATACTTATAAAATCTGTTAGTGAGGTCAGATACCATATCTTTAGGCCCCGTAGCAGATGATTATGAAGTTCACTGTTATAGGTTTACCCCTAAATATTCAAGTTAGAAGAACTGTCATTTCTACACTATATGTATAATGCATTCACATTGTCTGTTTTGTTGGTATAAATTATCTCTAACTTTATTAAACTTAAAATTTTTGTTTAATTTTTATACTGTTTTTTTACATGCTATACTTTCAAAATCAATTTAGTTTTATTATCTTCTGATTAATAATAATGATTATTATTTTTATTATTATTACTTTCTGTTGCTTCTTTGGAATGAACACTAATATTCTTCGGAAACTTGAATTTCAAGCTAATGACCCCTTTCGGGGCCTTGTTCCATATGAAAAGGGTTCTTGTTCAGATTAACAATAATTGTTAGTTGATCTTTTCCTTTGTTCGTCTTCTCCAAACTCTGGAGATAATTCTACACGCACATGCACAGACATAACAGGAGAAAGACGCTAGCGCAAGGAAGGCTAGCACCAAGAAGACTGCCACGTCCGCCATCACGTACTGGAAGAAATGGAGCGTCTTGCCCCCGTACTCGGCATAAGAGCAGTTGCGAGCGTTACAGCGAACGGCGTACTCAATCCACCAGATGGCTCTCTCGGCTGCCGTCTCCTTCTGATCCTGAGCCGCTTCTGACACTCGCTTCATCCTGGCAGCGTATCTGCGTGGGAAGCAAGTGGTGGCAGCGGGTATTTGGCAGGTTTTTGGCAGTGTTTTATATATAAACTCTTTCATTGAAATACCTACTATGTGACCATAGTACTAAATGACAGACATATATTATTATTGTGGAGCTTTGTAAGATTTTATGGACCTTTTAAATATCATTTCCCAATAGAGGATAAAAGCACTGTCTTGCTGGTTCCAGAATGCAACAATCATCCAACTTATCCAGATTTCCAGGGCTAATTTTCACAAGATTAAGTGAAACAGAGAACCAGCTTAGAAAGAGGGCAGAGGAGAAGGCCCATGAAAAAAAATCAATAACTTGTAAAAGACAAAGAAAAGACAATAGGAAGCAAAAACAATTTGCGTAAAACTCACGATGGGTCATTTATAAGAGTCTGGATTGACGTGAAGAGAGCTCTCTTGTCAGCTCATCCCATCTGATCACTAGACCTAGTCCTTTGTTGGCCATCTGAACCGCATTGCTGTTCTGGTTGAAGGCTACAGGGAAACCCAGAATTGGAACCCCATGGTACTTCGCCTCCTGAACTCCAAAATTACCGCAGTGAGACATGAAAAGCCGCGTTTTAGGATGTCCTGGAGGAGATAGTGCAATCAACAGAGTTGCGCGGGACAAACAGGTAAGTCAATGCTATAGACCTAAAAAGAAAAAAGTGACTGTATCCAGTCTGGTTGAGAGATGCCAGGTACTGTCTAAGTACTATCAAAATTTGTAAAAAAAAAAAAAAAAAAAAAAAAAAAAACAAAAAAAAAAAAAAAAAAAAAAAAAAAAAAAAAAAAAAGTATAGCTGTCGATTTGACATTGCTCGGAGAGAAGTTCTGTTGAAATGTCTGGGATATTTTAAAATTTTTTGCCAAGTTGGTTTTGCAGTGATCCTGATGATAAAGTAAAGTTTCTTGTGACAATCACCAGTCACCTGGTGTACAGACAAAAAGAATGGTTGTTCAGAGGGCTCCTGACACTAAAGTTTAGTTTAGCAATCACAATTCACCCATTTTGATTCAACAAACATTGACTTTTACCCAGAATATCCTGCTGCGGCAGCCACTTCCTCGTAATGACATTTGGCGGGAGATCCAGGTCATCCTCTTCGTATTTCCAAATGACCTTCTGAGGCAGTCTTCTAAAAACCTCAAGAAAAATTACCTGGGAGGAAAACAGACAAGATTTTGAGATTCTTAGGAAAGCTGACTTCAATTCTTTATTTACTCTTTTCTATCAATTTAATTAATTCATTTGTCAAGCTAGTTCTACCTAACAACCTCTTTCTGTATTTCTTATTACATTTTGTTACTTCCTTCAAATAAACACCTTAATATTCTTTGGAAGCTTGAATTTCAAGTCAGTGGTCCCTGTGGTGGCCTTGTTCCATTTGAATAGAGTTCGCCCACTGTATAATATACTAATAATAAAAACAAGTCTTCCAAAGAATAACTGGTGTAAATGTGCGTTAGAATTTAAAGTAGACTGATGTTGCTTGTTCCATTCTGATCAATAAAAAAGCGACTGACATCTAAATTCACTCAGAACAGATATATTGTGTGTGCATGCGTGTGTCCCCATGCAGGCTCTCCCGTTACAGACAGTTCGCGAATAAATAACTCTAACGAAAAATCATGTCAGCGGGAAAGGTCCACAAGATAGTTCACCTTGTACTGACTGGGTATATCACTGCTCTTCACATAGCTGCCCAGGGTGAAAAGTATGATGCCCGAGTCGCCAGCTGACTCAGCAATTCCTCGAGATCCTAAACAAGAGAAGATCGTGTGTGAGGGGATACATGTATATGTGTATATATATATATTTATGTGTGATATATGTATATATTCACACACATATATATATATATATATATATATATATATATATATATATATATATATATATATATATATATATATATATATATATATATATATATATATATATATAGATATATATATATATATATATATATATATATATATATATATATATATATATATATATATATATATATATATATATATATATATATATATATATATATATATATATACTATTTTCTGGCCATCCTACAATACATTTTTTGCATGTGACACTATATAGAAACAAGAAAAAAATATGTACAATGCTTAGATATTTTATAAAGACATATATAAAGAGGTATTAAGTGGCCTTTTTGTGAAAATACAGAAGATAAGTTTAGCATACATTTTATCCACACTATGTAAAAGTGAGAAGTGAAGCAGTTGACAAACCATTTATTGAAGGCAGTATTGAGAAGCAAGAAGGGAATGCTGTATCATATGTTATAGAAAAACTGAGGTGCCGGTACAAGGGCAAAGCCTATGCCCTAGAACCTAACCTAACTTGACCCAAATATTAAGGAGCTGTTTTAAAGACAAGTCCCTACCACCACTATCACCACTGTTAGGGAGGCGCTTATCCTGTCCTCTAGAGGTTTTTAGTGTACAAATAAGCTTAGCGTCTGAATTAACCTGTTGGAGAGCCAGTTATAGCACTAATCAATCCCTCAATCAATTCATTTATATGATTCTAAGGGTTGCCCTAGACATATCTATTCAATACATCTGAGCCTCAAGTTTTCTGGTTTCTATTTATTTTAGGGAACAAATCCTTTACGTATATTACTTACTCTTCTGGTATATGTCCTTACCAATTATTCTTATGAATTGTAACTGCAGCAGAGAGCAACAACTCCAAAGTTTTGTTACAACTCTAGGTTACCTAAAGTCAATCACTTCCCAGGAAACATAGATATCAATACCTTTTTCTGTGTTCGCATCAGCTCTTCAGAAGTGACTTATGTGCAAAATACATTGTTCATATTGTGGTAAAACTCTCAAATCTAGACTTAAACTACTTTGGGGTCTTTCAGTGCACACATCTCAAAATTTGTTGAAGGGAGGCAAGTTTAATTGCATTTACTGACTACCTTAAACAGAGATATGTTAACATACCATTGGCATGAGCAAAAGTAACTTTTATCGACACCTCCTCCACCTACTCTAGTAAAATTACTCTTCATCAACAATGTACCATTTCCTGTGAATCTACAGACTGGCAACAATATTTTGATTTCTTTTTGGTAGACTTACACTGGGCAAAGGTTTGGGAGGCTTTGCAGTGATGGTTCCGATCTCAACCTGAGTGGGGAGCAAAGGCATAGGTCCATCTAGCGCAAAGTGACCGTTGATCAAGGTCAGGTGGACCCTCTCAAAAAGCTGTCCCACTGGGGGCATGCCAGGAATATATCTTTCGAGAATTTTCTGAGACATAGAGATGGATGTCTCCTCGTATTCACTGTACAAGGCCCACGTCCTCCACACATTTGTCAGCCTCTCGAGAAAGGAGACGTGATCATCATACACCAACTTATTCGGTATCACAGACAGAGGGAGCCAATTGCCCTGCCCGGCTATGCTCAGGGCCTCTACAGCAGCTCCAGAGGAGCACAAGGTAACAAACGCTCCATTGTAATCCATCAGGAAAGGACCAGCAATTTCGTTCATTGTACTGAGAATCACAACAGCGTCAAAATCACGCCGTCTCTCCCAAAGGCGTCTGATGTGCTCGTTCCTCCACATCGCGTCCCCTGTTTTTTCAATGACGTCTCTGATCCAGTCGTATCCAGCCAAACTGTTCCTATAGTGGAAGATGTTCATGGCTTCCAGTTGCTCGACAGATGCCCCTGTGGGAACTTCTGTGACGTTCGGGTGTCTGAAATGGGAAAATATCCTACAACAAAGAGTATACTTCACATTCAAAAGTTTAGAATGAGGACAAAATTAACTGAAACATCATGATGGTAGTCAAACTGCTATATGTATAGAAGCTCCTGACAATGAATAAACCACTTCTATTCTTTCAGCATCCCTCTTTTGCACGTATCAGTTATTTTTTCCTTATAAGCTTACTCTTGCCAATAATCATATTCAAGTCTCTCCTCTGAAAACCAGTCACCAAACTGTCTTACTTGGAGGAAGGTCCATAAGTCGACACGTGGGTGACGAGGTGACCAGCGTTGGCAAGGATCTCGGAGAGATGAAGCGTCAGGCGATAGACGCTGTGTGGCCCAATCGGACACATGACTAGCAAGTTGTACTGCTTGGCAATGGAAGGTTCCACAAGGGATACCAAGATCCCTGCTATCAGGACTGACGAGAGACAGGCCATTGCTCCGCCTGACTTCGCTGAATACAGAAGAGATATCTAGATTGAGATGAAGGAACATTGCTTTATACAAAGCTGATGCTCCATGAACTCTCCTTCACTCCTTGTAGGACTAGCAGCTTAGGCATAAAGATAGTGTTTTAACTGCAGAAGGTAGAGGCTTTGTTTTACTATTTATTATTAATATATTCAGAAGATAAAACTTATTTGTATGGAACAAGCCCACGCAGGGGCCACTGACTTGAAATTCAAGATTCCAAAGAATATATGGTATATTCATTAGGAAGAAGTAAAACGAGATAAAAGTAAATACAGAAAGAAGAGACCCCACTTATTTAAAAAAGAAATATATAAGTAATAAATAAACAAACAGAAAAAAATGTATTTTTTACCTCATATAGATATATAGTATATATAGTATATATATATATATATATATATATATATATATATATATATATATATATATGTGTGTGTGTGTGTGTGTGTGTGTGTGTGTGTATAAAGGTTTTGCCATGGAGGAAAATGAAAGGCGAGAGGGCCAAGAACTTTCGGTCTAACACGACCCTTTACTTAGGAACAACTGATCATACAGAGCAAAAACTTAGTAAAAAGTAGGCTTAATATCCAAACTGACATTACAAGATTAGCATAAGGTCCAATTTCACTCTACAGAAACGAGAAAACGCCTCAGGGCAAGATTAGCGATTTTTAGGCAGCAACACCTTGGAGGAGCACACACGTGGTCAACACATGATTCATCCAGAAAACAATACATTTTGAAAAATAAGGAAGCATATACGACTTAGTAACATAAATTTAACAAAAATGATCCAAAAAAATGAGTGAAAAGACGTAAATACGATATAAATATAGCTAACAAGAGAAAGAGAGAGAGAGAAAGAAAGAAAGAAAGGGAGAGAGAGAGAGAGAGATACTAACTATATACATGTGGGACTAATTAATTAGTATTTCATTTATTTTAAGCTCCTTCATAAACATTTTACAAACATATGGGTCCAAATGGTACAATCCCAGACTAAGTTTTAGGTTGTTTTTATGAGTGATTTGTATAATTGCTGATTCCAGTAAATTTCTTGAAACTTAATCATTAGATCTAGCAATTACAAAGGTATCGCCCCAATTTATACAATGAGATTTTTCGCTCAGATGGATAAACAGTGCATCTAAAGTCTGGTCTGTTCTAACTGAATACATATGCTGCTTAATACGTACACATAAATTTTTATTTGACTGACCGACGTAAAAAGATGGGCAATCCTTACAAGGAATTTTGTAAATGATGTTGTTATTTGTTTCGGGACTATTCTTAATTACCATATCTTTAATGGCATTGTTATAAGAGAACACTACATTGACATTAAACGATTTAAATATTGATTTTATGGTTTCAAATCCACGAAAGTAAGGCAAGCTAAGTACATTTTTATGGGTTTCTTTTTCATTACTAGCAACACTATAAAACTTTTTTTGAGCTCTTTGATAACATAAATCAATTATATAAGGTGGGTAGCAGAGATCGTTTCCTATCTTTTTTATGTATTCTATTTCTTGGTCAAGATATTGTGGACTCGTGATACGCAAAGCACTTAAGACCATAGAAGAAAAAATTGACATTTTAATATTAAAATGGTGGCCAGAATAAAAATGTACATATGTTAAATTATTTGTGGGTTTTCTATCAATACTGAATTCACATTGGAAAGATTCTCTATGTATTAATATGTCTAGGAAAGGGATGACATTGTTATTTTCAATTTCAACAATGAATTTTACGGATGGCACTAAATTATTCAATTTAGATAATAAGTCATTTACATCGATACCAACAGGTAAGACTATTAAGATGTCATCTACATATCTGTACCATTTTAAGGGGACAAGTGTGATATTCGGGAGGTGTTGTCTTTCAAAAAATTCCATATATAAGTTTGAAAGGAGAGGTGATACCAAATCATTTGTTGGTAATATTCTCCATTAGAAATAAATCTGCAATCACAAATACACAACTTAATCAATGAAATTATGTGACTAACGGACATAGGCAATTCATGCAATACAAGTTCATTACTTAAATATTCTAGCACAGAGTCAATAGGGACTTTTGTAAACAAGGAACATACATCAAAACTGACAAAGATATCACAAGGGTTTAGTACAATGTTATCTCATTTTTCTACAAGATCAAGAGAATTCCGGATGTGTGAATTAGATACAGTTCCAAGTAGCGGGGATAACAATTTAGTAATATTTAGATTTAGATAGTTTTTCAAAAACATTAATCCTATATTAATAATAATTGGGCGCATAGGTTTGTTTTCCTTATGAGTTTTAACTAGGCCATATAAATAAGGTAATGAGGGACACTTTACAGTTAATTTACACAAGAGTTCTTTTTTATCTTTAAGAATTTGTTTCATATTGATATTAAAGTTTTTATTATTTGGTCAAACGGGTTTTTTGTGAGTTTTTCGTAAGTTGTTTCATCTTATAATAAAGTATGCATGCGTGATATGTAGTCCGTTTTGTCCAGAACTACTAAACTATTGGATTTATCAGCCTTAGTAATGTGGAATTAGCAATTATACAAATTGTTAGGAAAACAACAGGAGTCTGTCTATAAATATGTAGGGACAATTGGATAGGAAAATCCACTGGTAGAAATATATATAGAGTGAGGGTAGAGTAATGAAAGAATCTACCAGGAGAGGTAGAAAAGGGAGTAGATGTGTGGCAGTATCAGACTGCAGCAATAGCAGTTTCGAAAATGAGACTAAACACAGGCAGCAGTTTGCCAAAACAGCAAGTTGTAAACTCCAGTGGAAAATCTGAACTTTGACACCTTCAGTGGGTGGTTACCGTAGATTAACATAACCAATAAGACTAATCTAGGGGTGGCACCGGAAGGAAGGAAAGCCACTCAAGAAGTAGTAGGTTGTGTCTTAGTAGAAGTTAAGGAGGAGCTTAACTGTATGAGTTAGGTTGAGACTTCACTTGAGGTCTCAGAGAAATTCAGTTAGGATCTAAGCCTTATACAGGGAGGCTACGGCAGTACTTCCTCTGTTCCCTGTGTAGTGTTGTGTAAAACTGTGACTTATTATTGTAATAATAAGTAAGAATAATTAAGTGGTGTTTAAACTTGTCCAAGAGCCTACGGTGTACCCAAGCTTAAAACCCCATCCGGAGAGACTGGAAAATGAAAAGAAATTAATCTACAATGTTCCTAAGAAAAGAAAAACTCACCACAAGTGATAACTGAAGGTTAGCCCATATAACAGATAACCTTCCAAACATTACCAACAAGCTACCGAAGAAAGACTGACTAATAATAAAAGAGAAGAGAAGAGGGAAAGAGAATAAAAAAAAAAAAAAAGGAAACCCGTAAGTACAAACGAAGACAAAAACACAACAAAAATTGGTGCTCAGCGATTGTGGATTTTAAGTGCAAAACACCGATAAAGAAAAACACAGACACACAGTGGAAAAATTAAACAGAGTAGAAAATATAAAGTACTGACCAACTGTTAGAAAAAGAGCACTAATCCTTAAGTGCTAGAAACATAAAGAAAAACAACAAATAAAATAAAGAAACCTAGGCACGAACTCTACAAATAACGAAAAGAAGAAATTTCCGAGTTTAATAACTCGAAGGACGGACGAAGAAAAAAAAAAAATGTCTGTAACTGCCTTTTCTACCTCTCCTGGTAGATTCTTTCATTACTCTACCCTCACTCTATATATATTTCTACCGGTGGATTTTCCTATCCAATTGCCCCTACATATTTATAGACAGACTCCTGTTGTTTTTCCTAACAAAATCACTAATAAAAACAACCTAAATCTTAGTCTGGGATTGTACCATTTGGACCCACATATTTGTAAAATGTTTACGAAGGACCTTAAAATAAATGAACTACTAATTAATTAGTCCCACATTTATATAGTTATCATCTCTCTCTCTCTCTCTCTCTCTCTCTCTCTCTCTCTTGCTCGCTATATTTATATCCTATTTTCGTCTTTTCACTCTTTTTTTTTTTTTGGAACATTTCTGTAAAATTCATGTTACTAAGTCGTATATGCCTCCTTGTTTTTTAAAATGTATTGTTTTCTGGATGAATCATGTGTTGACCACGTGTGTGCTCCTCCAAGGTGTGGCTGCCTAAAAATCGCTAGCGTTTTCTCGTTCTGTTAAGTGAAATTGGACCTTATGCTAATCTTGTAATGTCAGTTTGGATATTAAGCCTACGTTTACTATGTTTTTGCTCTGTATGATCAGTTGTGCCTAAGTAAATGGTCGTGTTAGACCGAAAGTTCTTGGCTCTCTCGAGAGGCGTGACATGAATCTCATCTCCAGCACACCTTAAGGCAGACATTGCAAGAGAGTAATCTTGAAATGTCCCTATAAATGGTTGTTCCGATAATTTTATCAACATTTTCTGTAAGCTATCGTTCATTAACCATCAGCCAGTATACAATATGCCATCTTTTCCATTTCATTATTGCTAACTGGTTGGGCAACACAGTCAGCATTCTATGATTATACAGACACACATAAACATATAATAAAGATCAATACAATTAAAAAAACACTGTTCAGTAGGGAATGATATTGTAGTCTTTATCAGAGAATCTTATAAGCCAATGATTATTTGGGTGAATGAAAACAAAGTTCTCGCCATCAACGCCTCTCTCCAACCGGAAAAACTCGCTGGTGGCTAAAGATAATGTTTAAGAAAAATAATTGGAAACTTTGGCAAGCCTGACACTGCCCTATACACAGATGTTCTGCTAACTTTGGCTACCATACAAGAACATGAAAATATGGAATCAGATGTTCGCAGCAAAGCCAAAGCATACATTGAATCACTACTCAAATATGAAACCATACTGACTACTCAAATATTTCTTCGTATATTTGACCAGACTACTCCCCTTTCGAAATATTTGCAAACAAACAGAATGGATATTCTCTCTTCGTAAAGAATGGTTGCTACTACTAAAGAGAGTCTGAATAAAATAAACAGAGATTTTGGAGGTATTAAGGTGGCTGCAGATCATTTTGTTTGTTGGGCTAATGAACAGCTAGAAGATGAAGAGAACGCAGATTTGGAGTTGGAGGTGCAGATAGAATTGCCACCGAAAAGAGTTAGAAAGAAGAAAACGATGCCTGGCGAGAAGGCTTATGGTGAAAGGCTGAATGACGCAGAGAGGGCTTATGAAGTTGAGGTATATAATCCAATATTGGACAAAGTCACACAGAGCCTCAGTGATCGATTTCTTTCTCATGGGACTCTTTACAACGATTTATCGATTCCAGACCCAAGAATTTTAAGAACTCAGTAAGCCATGCTTAGTTCGACAGCCGGGCAACGGCTGAAAACTTGATGTTGGAATTAAGGAGTCTAGCTACACACTCGAAAAAATGGAAAAATGCACCCTTGGAAGACTACACCGTTAAAGATATGAATGATGAGGATGAACACGAGTCTTATTTAAATGAAGACAGTTATGGGACAATTGCAACGAAATGTTCACGTAAGAATTGCCCAGTCTGCTGTTACCAGATACTCAGTAGGTACAACTTGTTAAGTGATGCCTATCATATAATTGATCTAGCTTACAAGTATCTCCTGATCTTGTCAGTTACTCAAGTTTCTTGTGAGAGAAGTTTTTATACCTTGAAATTCATAAAAAATCGGCTAAGAAGCAGACTCTCACAAGAACACCTCCAGGAGTTTATGCCATAAACAGTAGAGAGGGATATATTAATGTCTCTTGATAATGATTTAATAATTGACAAAGTTGCATCCAAGAGTGAACTATTAAAGAAAATTTTGATAATCTAAAATAAAAGTAATCCTTAGTTATGTCTGCATGTTTATTTTTATGTTTCCCAGAGCCGTTTATCCGACCCATACTATTATATATATATATATATATATATATATATATATATATATACCCATATATATATATATATATCATATATATATATATATATATATATATATATATACTATATATATATATATATATATATGTATATATTATATATATATATATATATATATATATATATATATATATATATATATATATATATATATATATATATATATATATATATATTTATGTGTGTGTCCCATCAAATTTATACTTCCATTTCAAGATATACCTCCCAATTTTATTTAGCTCCATCTTCAAGTGGACCGGTGAACATCAAAAGTCCTGGGCCGAAATTTAGTCCCAGTCCGTCCCTGTTTATATATATTATTGATATATATATATATATATATATATATATATATATATATATATATATATATATATATGTAATGCATACATACCCCTCCTTGAATGATGTTAAGTTCTTCGGACAAAAGCAGAGGAATCTTTGTAATACTTGTATTCTTCTTCGTTTATAACCTAATAACCGCACCATACATCATTCTAGTTCATTCTTCTTCTTCCCCTTTCAATCAGGACTCAAGAATCACAACGCAAGTTCATACTCGTAAATTTAGCCCTCGAGAGCTTGACGAATCTGAGCAAAAGAGAGGTTATCGGATAAATTAGTTGTAAATTGGTATAATTATCCACTTTGATCATTTATTCTAATCGAATGAAGTATGAATTATAAATCGTTTAGCTGGAAGCGACGTCAGGACGGATGCTCGCTTACCTGTGTCAACCGATCAGCAGTTCAAATGACACTGATGATCTGATCGAAAACCCTAGACTGAGGACGGAGTTTTACAATGCATTTTTTATGACACTTCCAGAATTAATGTACTATTCTCTTCTCTTCTCTCTCTCTCTCTCTCTCTCTCTCTCTCTCTCTCTCTCTCTCTCTCTCTCTCTCAGTTATTATTTTGAGTCTAAAATGGATAGCTTTTATCCGCTGTTCCAAGCAAAAGTTATTTTCGTCCCGTAAAGAATTTGTTTCGATTTATTTATCAAGTAAGCTGACGTCACAACAGAAAATGTCACCAAAGGCGATCATGGGAGAGAAGGGGTGGGGGTTAGACCTGCCAAGTAGGGAGATAGGGAGAATGGGGGAGTAGCACGGAAGTAGAAAGGAGACGAGTTACTTGGGAGAGACAGAGAGAAAGAGGACGGTCAAATGATTTGTAGGCCTAGTATTCGTCCACTCTTCTTTTATTTTTCTTGAAAAAAATAGGATGGGTTCAACCTTACCATACTAAATCTTCCTCTGTGAATTATGCAGCCTATTTCATTCTCTCCTTTTAAGAAATTAGTAATTATATCTTTAAAAAAAAGCAGTAGGAGTGGAGAATTATTCCTCACACGAACGCTGAACCATGACAGTCACAGTTCCCTTTAAACTGTGCTTGCGATCAAAACAAGGTCCCAAGCGTTCTATAGCTGCTTGCGTGGAGGCATGTGAGGAGCAATAATCACTTGGTAAATAAGTCGTTGTGTACATGTCTTTACATTAATCTTGTGAATGATTTCAAGAGCTATTTTAGACCGGCAGCTCGCACCATTGAGATACAACGATCGAGATACCGACTGCAACCCCTACTGGTATTTAGGAGTAGACTTGTAAACTGTGAAACTGACCGTCTGCCGAAAATATATAGGTGGTTTACTTAACAAGCACCACTAATTGCTTGTTAGATTTTGGGTCTAGATCCAATATATGAGATACCAGATGAAACTAATATATAATATATCTGCAGAATCTACTGATTACAGAATGACAGTGACAGACATTTTGGAGGGTGGGTTCCCCTGACAGACGCGCTGAAAAGGGGTTGTTAATTGGATCTAGATCCAACTTAGGAGATACCAGTAAAATTTACACTAAAATAGCACTGCACATCCGAGAATACTGTGGTGGTAATGACAGACGTGGTTACCCCCTGACAGACGCCCCACAACGAGTGGGGAGAGGGAGACATGATCTTCATCCAACATTAGAGATACCAAGTAAATTTTGTACTACATTAGCACTGCACATCCTAGAGTACTGCGGTGGTAATGACAGACATTTTAGTGGGTGGTTACCCCCGACAGACACCCCACAACGAGTGGAGGGGGAGGGGGAAGGGAAGGGGGAGACAGGATCTCCATCCAACATCGGAGATACCGAGTAAAATTTGTACTACAATAGCACTGCACATCCTAGAATGCTGTAATGGTAATACCAGACATTTTAATGGGTGGTTACCCCCTCACAGACACCCCACAACGAATGGGGAGGGGGCGACAGGAACTGCATACAAAATTGAAGTTACCAAGTAAAATTTGTACTACAATAGCACTGCATATCCTAGAATGCTGTGATCGTAATGGCAGACATTTGAGTGGTCCCCCAGACAGACACACCCTAACAGATGGGCAGGGGGAGGGGGCAAGCCTGATAATTAATGTTACGACTAGTATAGGAGGCTACTATTGACCCGTATTATACATTATCATGATATATTTAATAAATATTTTTATCTTTTCTATATCCTTTGTATTTATTTAACACAAAAATTATTTATTTGTTTCATACAAATATTAGTCATCTGTAGGCCCACAATAATTCGGTCATATTACTATTTTGTCAAGCAAGCAATTGAGTTCAATTATAGTACTCGCTTTAGCTTTGTTTACGAGATGAAAATTAATGTAGCGGTAGCTGGAAGACTGGCACTGTAAAGTAGCATGTAAGTTCATATCTTTATTAGAGTTATTGCTGTAAAATGCCTATGTACTTAACATTTGTTAAATAGAGTAATACGCACCCATTAAATAGATATATACGCTATAGTCAGGGTAAAGATCATAATAATTGCGCTATAGCCTACTCGGTTTGTTTTATTAAAGCAGGACTACCTTCTTTTGGTTTCAACTGACTTTCATACTAATGAAATTACGGATACATTTTTGTATTATCAGTTTTATGAATGAATATTGTTGTTACTATAGTCGGTTTTTTTTCGGGTGGTGTAAAATTCGTCAGATAAAATATACCTGGCTGAGGAAGGACACAGAGGATCTCTGTTTTTTAAACAGTCTCTCCACACACCAAGTTATTTCGAACATTTCCATTCTCTCAAGAAGATTATGAATAAATATAAGACCAAAGAAATAATCACTTAGCATTAATATAAAGAAAACAAGAGAAATGAAAAATTAGTGCGATTGTGAATTTTTTCTATCGTTAATGTTTAATGAGTACGTGTTAAGCGAATTGTTAGGGTTTAGTGAGTAAGCGTTTAGTGATGTTTATGAGTAAGTGTTTGATGAATGTTTAGGGTTTAGTGACTGTTTAATGTGTCAGTATTCATTGAAATGTTTGCTGAGTGTTAGGGTTTAGTGAATGTTTTGTGAATGTTATTGAATGTTTATTATGTAAGTATTCAGTGAATGTTTTTGTCTTTAGGGTTTTTTAGTGAATGTTTTTGTTTAATATTAAAGTGAGCGTTTAGGGAATGTCTTATGAATGGTAGTGTTTAGTGAATATTTAGTGTATAAGTATTAAGTGAGTGTTTAGGGTTTTAATGAATGTTTTGCGAATGTTAAGTGAGCGTTTAGTGAATGTCTTGTGAATGTTAGTGTTTAGCAAGTGTTTAGTGTGTAAGTGTTTATTGAGATTTTAATGAGTAGATGTCCATTCACTGTTTAGTATTTAATAAGTATTTAGGGTTTGGTAAGCATTTAGTATTTAATGAGTGCTTAGGGTTTAGTGAGTGTTTAGTGTTTAATTAATGTTTTGGATTAAGTGATTGTTTAGTGAATGTTTACCGAGTGTTTGGAGTATAATGAGTATTTAGTGAATTTAGTGTTTCAAGTGTTTAGTTAGCATTTAGTGTATCGTGAGTGCCTAGTGAGTGTTGGGTATTCAGAGTGTTTTGTGTTATTGAGTGTGAGGGTATGTTAAGTGTGTGTGTGTGTGTGTATGTATAGTGAATGTATGCAAGTGTGAGTGTGAGTGCTTACTGAGTAGGTGCATTGTGAGTGTTAGTGTTTAGTGATTGTATTACATTACTGTTTAGTAAGTGCTTCGCTACTGTGTGCAAAGAAAGTCCTGTATTTATATGTTTGACACTGCTTAGATCCAAGAGCAGATGCTTAGGCCTTGACCACAATGGTTAGAGTGCTTAAGCCTGTTTTCGTAAGGTAATTTTTCTCTGTGAAATTGGGTCGAATAACAGTATAAATAATAACAATAATAATAAAGATGAAAAAATAATATTAATTGTTGTAAATTTATTTGTACATATATATTTTCTAACCTTTAACGAAGTCACTGCTAAGAGCTACAAAATAACTATACCCCATTTTGTTTAGTATAAGCTCTGCAGAAATTATAATATTATATTTTGAATAATCTGATTAATTTTACTTAGCATTTAAAATATTTGATAGATAGATTTAATAAATAGATTTAACTGTCCCTTCAAATTAGTTAAGAAATTATTTAATTGATTTAGGGAGTGATAAGAACCATTGACCTGACAGGCTTTTTCGGGGGGTAGCGAGAGGTCGAGCGCGGGTTTTTGCTTTTTGGGGCCTTGTTCAAACAGACAGCATGGTAGACGGGCGACAACTTGTTTCGTAAACTTCGTCTCGAGTTTAATTTACGTAGTGTAGGGTTTTAGAAATTAATAACCCTTAAGATAATTGGTTTGTATGATCTCCTTTCCTGTTTGTACCTACCCTAACCCATATCCTATCCGAATCCTTATCTGCAACCGAAATTTGAAACGGCCATTCACACTGATTTGTCGTCGGAAAATTCGGTAAGTAAAATAACATTTCTTGTCAACGTACCAATTTATTTCCACGAATATAATTAGAGGTCGCTGGGTTTGCTGATTGAATATATAGGATTAGTTTCTTAGTTTAGGAGTGAATTAAGAGGTGTGTGTCCAAACTGGGCTAACTTAAAAAAGGTAGGTCAACATACCAATTTTCCACAAAGGCTAAGCCGCCATGATTGGACGGCTGATTTGAGCCAACGGTCATTCGTTAGGAAGCGGTTTCGTCTTTCAACGTTTAACTTACTTATTTAACTTACTTATTTAAGACGTAATGCACTGTTTTCTTTACCTTAACTAAATTTTGAGCCCTTTTACGTAGTTAGGCTATTGTAATATTGGAGTTTGTGAGAATTAATTAGGGATAGACTCAGATTGAACAATTTTACAGGGGTTTATATAATTACATGGGCATAGTAGAAAATTTTGTCAATTAGGTCTGTCTGTTTACTTAGCATTACTATTTGGGATTAGTTTACCTTAATTTTACTTTAACCGGGTCGAAACTTAATTGAATTCTGGGACCAAACTGAACTGCCCTGGGAATTTTATACCTTGGTTTAATTTATTCATAGTCCTTATTAGATTAATTGCATTGACCTAAATTACTCCTACCTGAATTTAACTAGCCCACTTAAACTTACAAAGCAATTATTAATCCTTTGGATTTTCTGGCACAAGTCTGAAAACACGTTAGTCGCACGGAAGAATTGTGTGTTTTACAGTTAAGTCCGTTTTATACCATTTACTGTATTACTAGAGAACACAGTGGAAGGAAGTAATAAAATATAGTACTAAGAGCTGGACCGAGACCTTTCAATGTGGCCTTCCGAAGTCACTCTCGGTAAGGAGATCGCTACTTCAGTGATTGATGCCCTATGCCTTGCATACAGCCGACATATTTGCACATTCGGTTGTCCGATTTCTATAACTGTGTTGGAGACGCATTATAAATCATATTAGCAATGGTAAATGCATTGAACAGACGTGAGGATATAATATGATGTCAGTGCCTGTCTACTGGATAGAATGAGCAATTGAAGTAAAATTATTACTAGGGAGAAAATTAGTCGAATAATGGTCGTCAAAGCCAGTATCGATAGAATGTATTGAAACACATTACATAGGCTGCCTTTGGTGGGTGCCGGTGGGAAGTTAAGAGAAAAACACATTCAGCTGGCTTCAAACATCAAACTGGGTAAGTATAATTTTTATTCGAGTTGAAATTTTCTTCCCTGAATATAAATGGTACTGATACTTGGTGATAGCGTACAGATCAATTAGAGAAAGGCAGCCGAAAATAAGGGGACTATTAGATACTTAACATGGTATTATAGGCCAACTTAATTTGGAAGTCAGGAGCTCCAAGTTGTATGATCGTCTACTTCGGGAGGGGGAATAGAATGGGTGGAAATGTTTTAATGTTTATAGTTAGCCTATCCTGAACAATTCATTCACATTTCCGTTTCCAGTAATTATTTGTGTTGTGATACATCATCTCTTTGTGAATATCAATCGAACTCCCATACCCGATAAAAATTTCATTTCATCCACACGAACCAACAGCAACTAAAGAACAATTCAGTTATGGTAAGACACATTGGTCTACGAACCATCGACATGGCTTGATTGCTCTAACTATAGGCAAGAAAAGAAAACGACCAAAGACGCTATTAAAACGAGAATACTTATCTTACATTTTTTTTTTTTTTTTTTTTTTTTTTTTAGAGGAAATGAGAGTGGCACCATATGACTGTTTAACTATTCAAAAATGGCTCAGCACACATACATACTTGTAGCTGTGTCACTTTTGTGAAGCCCCCCCCCCACCCAACACCCCCCCACCCCATTCAGATAAAATACTACTTGTGTGAAGTAATAACTCCACACCAAAGGAGAGTGCTAATATATATATATAGTATATATAATATATATATATATATATATATATATATATATATATATATATATATATATATATATATATATATATATATATATATATATATATATATATATATATATATATATATATATATATATATATATATATATATATATATGTATATATATATATATATATATATATATATATATGTATATATATATATATATGTATATATATATAATAGATATGAATAATTATCACATCGAACCGTGATCATTTATATATCAATTCAGCTACAAATGTCCTTTAATATCTAAATTCACTTTACCTCCCAAATGATATATTTTCATATATGTACCGAAGGGGAATTTTTTAATTGATAATAATTTCGTCCCCCCATGGGATCGAACCACCGTCCAAGTGGACGGGGACGAAATCAGGACAGTCAGTGACGCTATCCAATCAGCCAACAGAGACGCTATAAGTTCATATCGATTCTGACCTTAAACAAAGTCACCCTCGATCTTGGGTGCTTTTCGTAATTAGAATCGATATGAAACCCCGTCTACCATGTTGGCCAATTCGAGCGTTTGACAGCACGTAGCCTTTTGTTATGAATAATTATCAAATCGAACGTGATCCATTTATATATCAATTCAAGCTACAAATGTCCTTTAATATCTAAATTCACTTTACCTCCCAAATGATATATTTTCATATATGTACCGAAGGGGAATTTTTTAATTGATAATAATTTCGTCCCCCCATGGGATCGACCCACCGTCCAAGTGGACGGGGACGAAATCAGGACAGTCAGTGACGCTATCCAATCAGCCAACAGAGACGCTATAAGTTCATATCGATTCTGACCTTACAAGTCACCTCGATCTTGGGTGCTTTTCGTAATTAGAATCGATATGAAACCCCGTCTACCATGTTGGCCAATTCGAGCGTTTGACAGCACGTAGCCTTTTGTTATGAATAATTATCACATCGAACCGTGATCCATTTATATATCAATTCAAGCTACAAATGTCCTTTAATATCTAAATTCACTTTACCTCCCAAATGATATATTTTTCTATATGTACCGAAGGGAATTTTTTTAATTGATAATATTCGTCCCCCCATGGATCGAACCCACGTCCAGTGGACGGGGACGAAATCAGGACAGTCAGTGACGCTATCCAATCAGCCAACAGAGACGCTATAAGTTCATATCGATTCTGACCTTACAAGTCACCTCGATCTTGGGTGCTTTCGTAATTAGAATCGATATGAAACCCCGTCTACCATGTTGGCCAATTCGAGCGTTTGACAGCACGTAGCCTTTTGTTATGAATAATTATCACATCGAACCGTGATCCATTTATATATCAATTCAAAGCTACAAAATGTCTTTAATATCTAAATTCACTTACCTCCCAAATGATATATTTCATATATGTACGAAGGGGAATTTTTTAATTGATAATAATTTCGTCCCCCCATGGGATCGAACCACCGTCCAAGTGGAAGGGGACGAAATCAGGACAGTCAGTGACGCTATCCAATCAGCCAACAGAGACGCTATAAGTTCATATCGATTCTGACCTTACAAGTCACCCTCGATCTTGGGTGCTTTCGTAATTAGAATCGATATGAAACCCCGTCTACCATGTTGGCCAATTCGAGCGTTTGACAGCACGTAGCCTTTTGTTATGAATAATTATCACATCGAACCGTGATCCATTTATATATCAATTCAAGCTACAAATGTCCTTTAATATCTAAATTCACTTTACTCCCAAATGATATATTTTCATATATGTACCGAAGGGAATTTTTTTTTTTTTTAATTGATAATAATTTCGTCCCCCCATGGATCGAACCACCGTCCAAGTGGACGGGACGAAATCAGGACAGTCAGTGACGCTATCCAATCAGCAACAGAGACGCTATAAGTTCATATCGATTCTGACCTTACAAGTCACCCTCGATCTTGGGTGCTTTCGTAATTAGAATCGATATGAAACCCCGTCTACCATGTTGGCCAATTCGAGCGTTTGACAGCACGTAGCCTTTTGTTATGAATAATTATCACATCGAACCGTGATCCATTTATATATCAATTCAAGCTACAAATGTCCTTTAATATCTAAATTCACTTACCTCCCAAATGATATATTTTCATATATGTACCGAAGGGGAATTTTTAATTGATAATAATTTCGTCCCCCCATGGGATCGAACCACCGTCCAAGTGGACGGGGACGAAATCAGGACAGTCAGTGACGCTATCCAATCAGCCAACAAAAGGCTACGTGCTGTCAAACGCTCGAATTGGCCAACATGGTAGACGGGGTTTC
>NC_087216.1:49398409-49435909 GCF_015104395.2 Macrobrachium nipponense | reverse complement strand
GATTTTGAATCATTTCAAGGCATCCCATCTCTCCCTGCAAATCGTGGGTTGTGTCTGTGAAGGGGTAAACACCCACCTAAATGTCTGTCAATACCACCACAGTACTTTAGGATTTGCAGTGCTATTGTAGTACAAATTTTACTTGGTATCTCCGATGTTGGATGCAGATCCCGTTCCCCCTCCCACTCCCCCTCCCCACTCGTTGTGGGGTGTCTGTCAGGGGGAAACCACCCACTAAAATGTCTGGTATTACCATCACAGCATTCTAGGATATGAATTTTACTTGGTATCTCCAATGTTGGATGAAGATCCTGTCTCCCACTCCCCCTCCCCCTACCCCCGACTCTTTCTGGGGTGTCTGTCGGGGGAAACCACCCACTAAAATGTCTGTCATTACCACCACAATATTCTAGGATGTACAGTGCTATTTTAGTGTAAATTTTACTCGGTATCTCCTAAGTTGTATCTAGATCCAGTTAACCGTCCCCTTTTCAGTGCGTCTGTCAGGGGGAACCCACCCTCCAAAATGTCTGTCAC
Organism: Macrobrachium nipponense; assembly: GCF_015104395.2. Taxonomy (NCBI): domain Eukaryota; kingdom Metazoa; phylum Arthropoda; class Malacostraca; order Decapoda; family Palaemonidae; genus Macrobrachium; species Macrobrachium nipponense. The sequence goes on along the minus strand of NC_087216.1, from coordinate 49,435,372 downwards.
TGGTCATTCTGTAATCAGTAGAGTATGCGATATATATATTAGTTTCATCTGGTATCTCATATATTGGATCTAGACCCAAAATCTAACAAGCAATTAGTGGTGCTTGTTAAGTAAACCACCATATATTTTGGCAGACGGTCAGTTTCACAGTTTATAAGTCTACTCCTAAATACCAGTAGGGGTTACAGTCGGTATCTCGATCGTTGTATCTCAATGGTCCGGGCTGCCGGTCTATTTGCTAGAACTTCATTCTTCTTAAACCTATTGTGAGGAATGCCTCTCACAACGATTTTATTTTCTAATGTTTTTGTGTATTCACTTGTTTCCATGCTATTTGTCTTTTATTATAGTTATTAGTGTCTGTCTCATAAGATATTATTGATTGATTTTCACTACGTATTGCCGTCTGTCAGGTAATCGACAGACAGGAACTATGTTACTGTATTTGTATTCATGTGAAAACCAAATATATTCGCATGCCCATATATTTTGTAAAGATATGTACGTCTACATTGCATGACATAATAAGGGTGAAAGAACCACATCTATTCGAGAATGACACTTAACATTATATTACCTGATTTTGCTATGTTCTAGTACGTAGTATCTGTGGTGCGGTTAGCACTGAAAAGATGGTTTTACACAAAGACGATTTTTTTTTTACATAAACGTCAGTAGACGTTTTAGTAACGAAGTATAATTACTGTTTTAGTTTATGATAATTCATTTGTCTTTATATATATGAAATTGTCTTGGTGAATGTATTGCGCATATTACGTATGGTAAGAGTTGGTGTCATATGGGTCTTGTTTGTGCCTCTCGCCAGAGAAGCCATTAGGAGAGGTCAAAAGATCAGGAGGGGAAAGGAAGGGTAGTAGTTCGCCCCTCTGAACGCTCCTTTGTGTGCCCCTCTAGGAGTGTGTTTGCGTATTTGCGTAGTACACTGTATGGGCATGATATCGCCCAAAATTGTATTGACACACACCACCAATTAATTCACTACATTTAATAAATATGTTGAAGTTGCACACTATTATATTTAGAATTTATTTTTGACAAAGAACTTGATCATTATTGTAAAGTTTTTTATGTTCATGAAAACCTTGTAAGTCAGTTCTGCATTCGAGGTAATTGTATAACTTGTCTCTTTTTCCCCAACAAAACCCGAATGCAGGACGGAACGGACAGCTTCTTGGCTCAACTTTTGAGGTGACCTGTTATCTAGAGTTGTGTAGTGATGTGTGTGTGAATTTAGAAAGGGCGATTGCCCTGATTCTTTGAATTTTGTCGTAATTTGTTTCATTTGAGTGCCATTGATTTACAATTCCCTTTGAGTGATTAATTTCATTTTGTCACTTATACGTTATTACTCTTTGATATTGTTTTTAACTTTTAGTTATTAAATTAATTTTAACTTTACATTTATCAAATGCGTTTCAATATCCCTCGATTTTATTTCATTTTTCCTATGTTTCAGTTTTGTGGATGGTGAATATAAATTGATCTGATGAACCTTTATTGTGTTCATACTTTAAGGTTATGCAAATAACTTTTAGAAACGAGATAACACAGCAGTCCTCTAAGGTCTGAAAATCAACCCGTGAGTAATCGCAACATTTAGAGAGAGAGGCACGTACCTCTCGTCGTATCTCGTGTAGCCATTTATGATCTGAGTTCATGTCTACAAGGACTGCTCAGTAAGTTAAAGTACTTAATTGTGCTACTATTCATTAATGATATTGGTGTGTTATCCTCGTTAATAATGAATTGGGTTGAGAGATATCTCCCCGTAATTTAGAAACCGCAAAGGGATTTTTGTGGAGTTGTTACGTAAGGCTTTTAGCGGTTTTTGACCAAGTAACAACGTTAAGCATATAATACAGTCCACTATAAGTCCATCTTTTTCGCCACACCTATGTTTATGAGTTACTTTGCAGAAGACTGTCTATCTTCGATTTTTGTGCTTATTTCATTAATATTCTCGCACTGTAGTATTTTATCTTGTATTATAGTATTGCGTCCTGAAAACTGTTTATTGCAAGAATCATATAAAGGCATAACACGAAAATAAGGATAAAATTATTAGATTTTCTTCGACGTAAATCTTGGAATGAGAACAACAGTCTTCGTAAAGCTTAATTAGCGACCCCCGCCCCCTTACACTGAACGATTGTATAAACGATTGTCTGAACGATTATCGTTATCGGAAAATATAGGTACACACCATTCAGACAGTATGAACGATCTCCGCACGGACCGCACCGATTTCAGCAATCGGTATTCAGTCTGAACAAAGATTTTGTCTGGGGAAGACATGTCATCATCGCTAGAAGAGACGCATGCGATAGCTTTATCGGCAGACAAACAAATACATTGAACGACCTGTGTATGGCAGACATAGTCGCAAGCCAGCAACCTGGTCGTGACAGATTCCCGCTGGGGTCGTTCAGACTACGAAACTCCGCCCACTTTTGCCTTCAGACAAGCCCATACACAATGTTTTATGCAAACGATGCAGACAATTGTTCAGTGTATTGGCCCGCTAACAGTCCAAAACTGCCACGTCATAATTTTCAGCAGTTTAAAAGCAAAGTCGTCTAATGTTAGCAAACCCAACAGACTGAAATAAGATGAATGAATTCGATGGACGTAAATGCTGATCATTATTAACAAGGAGGGGCCTTCTTTAAAGCACTTATACCTTATGGGTCTAAAGTTTGAGCCAATTTCATAAAAAATAATGAAGGTGACTATATGTTTGTAATTTGTTCAGCAGGAAGAAGAAAGATGCCTGATATAACTACACGCACCCATATATATAATACTATATTATCCTCGTTCTTAGACTTAAAGGTTTTGTTCTATATATCAAATCAATATTCATAAATAATAAGAAACTTGATGTTCGACCACGGAGCGGCAGTAAGAATGTGTATAAAATAGGCCCATGTACCAAACTTGATGATTTCCCTGAGAGAGAGAGAGAGAGAGAGAGAGAGAGAGAGAGAGAGAGAGAGAGAGAGAGAGACGACTATTCCAACGTATCTCGCCATTATTCGGTCAGCAAGCATACGTAAGTGGCAACTTATCGTCCCACTTTTCTCGTTATCTGGTCTCACCACGAGTGGGAGACGAAAAAGTGGCGTCACTGACGGATGTGACGTCACTGGGTACATTTGTGCTGTTTGTTGAAGCTGGGTAAAAAAGACAGGCGTTTCGTAAAAATACAAAGTATTTGGATGATCCTCAAATTAAAGCTTTATGATATGATCAAAATTAAATATTTTAACTAGAATTTTGTTGCATTATCAAACGGATAAAACATGTGATACATCGACACCAGTGAACACACCCAAATATCGCTCGTGTTATCAAGCTGAACCTTATCGATTGTTTACGTAAATGGGCATTTTCCTTCCTTCGAGGAGCATACTTAAACGTATTTAATCTAACACTTTACTAGATATTATGGTAGATATATTATTTCATTAAATTGTTTATCGTTTCGAACGGTATGAATGGGTGACTGTTGCCATTCATTGAGCCCCATTTTTCGGAGGCCAATAGGAGAGGCCCAACACCATTTCACCTACCATTAAATTATTGCAGTTACCTAGGTAACTGAGGTTGTTGAAAGGTTCATTTTAAGCTCTGGATGGTTTTAATGTTCACAAATATCTCTATTTTCACATCGCCCTTTGTTAAAAGTCAATGAAAAGAAGATTCTAGACTGATATCTAAGAATGGGAATAACGTGAAGCAATAGTAGCGAAAATTTGCTATTTTCGCTTCCCTTCGTAATACTGGCCGTTCGAAAATGGAGGAATGTGTCGTTTTCAATCCTTAAATTACTCGTAGGTCGATTTAGGTGGATGCACGTGTCTGTTGTCTTTTGCAAAGCATCACATATACTTCAAGAATAGACATTCCAATTGCCAATGCGACTTTGGACAGTGTTTTAAATTGATATTTGCTAACCATTTTCAGTTAGGCCTAATTGTCCTGCTTGGTATTAATAGGCTTAAGTACTAATGTTTCTGTAATAGTAGTTTGCGTTATATGAAGGTAAATTGGATATACACAAAACTGTATTATATTTAGATGGCGTCTTTTGAAACTTATTCTCTTGATTTAGATAGCATAGATGGATGACATTTTTATTGGTTGGGATCAGATTTGAGGGGACACGAAAATTCTGAACTTTCAGCTTTGAAATATTTCACTCTAAGAGAGTATACAAGACATTTTCAAGCATTCAATCCACCTCTTGGGATTTTTTTTTTTTTTTTAAGTAAGAGCCTCTTCTCTCCTTCCATCTAGCTAACAACTTTGAATCATACACCTTCCTTTCCACAAACCTGGGCCATCTCAAAATACGCTGATATCCCCTTTCCTAGACCTATACACTTTCGAACTCGAGTACAAACACACGCACATGCATATATATATATTTATATATCTATATATATATATATATATAATAATATATATATAGTATATATATATATATATATATATATATAGATATATATATATATATATATGTGTGTGTGTGTGTATGTGTGTGTGTGTGTGTGTGTGTGTGTGTACGAGCTCGAAAGTGTATAGGTCTAGGAAGGGGAAATATCAGAGTATTTTGAGATGATTCGGGCTTGTGAAAAGGTAGGTGTATGATTCAAAGGTGTTAACTAGATGGAAGGAAGAGAAGACGGTAAAAAAAGAAAGAAAAAAAAAGTCCCATGAGAGGTGGATTAAAATCGATTCTGGAATGGAAGAACTTGAGTGATGAGGAATCAAAGCAGAGCACTAGAGAGAAGTAAATGGTATAGGCCTAGTCTGTATTTGGTATACTACAGATGATCGAGCGTTCTGTGTATGTGTGTGTGTGTGTGTGTGTGTGTGTGTAGCTACTATTCTTTTTGGTGGTTTTGGTTTTTCGTATTCAAGAGGCTCATTCATAATTCACAAAGTCAAGTATGAGTGAAGTAGGACCCTTTTTCTTCTTCTTCTTTTTTTTTACCACCACTGGAGCTGCAATAGCTTTGAGTAGCCTATATATATACTATGTATGTGTGTGTGTGTGTGTGTATGTTCTTCAAAACCCAGTTATCAAGTTTGTATTCACTGAACTATGAAGTGTATCATCAAACAATTCTCAAAAAGTTACTACTGCTTTTTTTAAATGTCTTATTCGAAATTCCTTTAGCTGTGAACTTTGTATTTTTTCCTAAAACATCGATACTTGGCTTCTGAGTATTCTTTTTATCGATATCACTATTATTATTATAATTATTAATCATTACATAAGCATACATCGACATTTTCCCATCTCGCTACTATTTTGGCGCAACGGCTACAGATTGGCAACGCTGCCTCGACTTCCTGGCCCCGGAGTTGTTGTCGGAGATCGAAGAAGAAGACGTTGCGCAGTATTAACCCCAAACGTTTAAGTATTAAACCTGCTTATTCAACTTTGCTTCATTTAAAGTGAATATTTAGTGAAAATCGCGAAAATCTTCGCATTTGGGTTAGTGAGGAAAGTGCATTACTTCGTTAGGCTGTAGGATAAGTTAGGTGGATCCTAGAGGACAATAAGGGGAGGCCCAAAAGGGGGGTTTGAGGTTAAGCTGGAGTAGGTAGTAGATCCTAGGACTAAGCTGCCGTGCCCTACTAGGTAGGTATTGGGTCTAGGCACGCCGTCTTAAGTCTGTTCAGGGCACAGAGTCCTAGGGTTAAGTCTGTTCAAGGCATGGCGTCCTAAATTGGGTCGGGGCACGGCGTCCCAAGTCAGGGCACAGAGTCCTAAGTCTGTTCAGGGCACGCCTTTCGAAGCCAGGGCACAGAGTCCTAGGGTTAAGTCTGTTTAAGGCACGGCGTACCAAGTCAGGGCACAGAGTCCTACCTAAGTCTGTTCAGGGCACAGAGTCCTAGGGTTAAGTCTGTTTAAGGCACGGCGTACCAAGTCAGGGCACAGAGTCCTACCTAAGTCTGTTCAGGGCACAGAGTCCTAGGGTTAAGTCTGTTCAAGGCATGGCATCCTAAATTGGGTCGGGGCACAGAGTCCTAAGTCTGTTCAGGGCACAGAGTACTAGGGTTAAATCTGTTTAAGGCATGGCGTCTTAAATTGGGTCGGGGCACGGCGTCCCAAGTCAGGGCACAGAGTCCTAAGTCTGTTCAGGGCATGCCGTTCGAAGTCAGGGCACAGAGTTCTAGGGTTAAGTCTGTTCAAGGCATGGCATCCTAAATTGGGTCGGGCATGGCGTCCTAAGTCAGGGCACAGAGTCCTACCTAAGTCTGTTCAGGGCACAGAGTCCTACCTAAGTCTGTTCAGGGCACAGAGTCCTACCTAAGTCTGTTCAGGGCACAGAGTCCTAGGGTTAAGTCTGTTCAAGGCATGGCGTCCTAAATTGGGTCAGGGCACGGTGTCCCAAGTCGGGGCACAGAGTCCTAAGTCTGTTCAGGGCACGCCGTTCGAAGTCAGGGCACAGAGTCCTAGGGCTAAGTCTGTTCAGGGCATGGTGTATTTGATTGGGTCGGGACACGGCATCCTACTAGGCTTAGGGTAAAACACTGCGTGGACTGGCCCAACTCAACGACTATCACGGCTGGCCACCCTCCGAAAAAGTACTTTTAAAGCGTCCTGAGTTCTTGTTGGTGAGAGAAAGAGCCAAAGACCTCTACTCTCCTTTCGAAGTAAGTATTTTCTCCAAAGTTAGAAATTAAGGCCATATTTTAAAGTTTAAACAGGGTAATGATAAGGGTGGCCATGCAGTACAAACTTCACCAAAACGCTTTCGAAATTTTCACTTACAACTCTAAATATTTAGAAGACTGACGCCATCTTGATGTTTGCAGAGTCGCTTGTGTCAATAAACTTCCCAATTCCTGTGAGGGCAGAAAGGATAAAAACCACCGATTACAAGGTAAAAATGAATTCAGTTCAAACCATGACCCCAGGAATAAAAAGTTCTATATATACTTTCACTAATATAGGCAACAAAATGTTGTTTCATTGTGCTAATTACAACTGCAATCTTGAATAAGATCAATAAACGTTACATATATATGCTAACACTGTTCAAATGAGTGCTGGGAAAGATGGTGGATTGTCCGTGGTTAGACCGGCCAGCCTGACGATAGCAATCATATTGGATTTCAAAACTGCCTTGAAAACGTATTTTACAAAGAGCGTCACTTGCTTATTTTAGTTCGTATGGGGCTTTCATATATCACATTATGTTGACGAAACTTCAATCTTTTGAATGGTATGCTTAAAGTTGTAATTGTATTCTTGTTTCTCCAGTTAAATATAGAGTGAATAAGACCCTGCCAGCGTGATGACGATAGATCGTCCGCGATTGTTTACCCTAGTCAGGTTAGGGCGTGGCATCCTAAATTGGGTCTGGACATGGCGTTCTACTAGGCTAAGTCAGGTCAGGGCATGACGTCCTACAAAGTCAGGTCAGGGCACAGCGTCCTAAATTGGGTGGCTCAGTCCTGGGGCACAGCATCCTAAGTCTGTTCAGAGCACGGCATCCTAAGTCAGGGCACAGCATCCTACTAATTCAGGTCAGGGCATGGCATTCTACTAAGCCAAGTCAGGTCAGGGTGCGGTGCCCCTAATCAGGTCAGGGCACAGCATCCTAGCTACTATGTCAGGCCAGGGCACCGCATCCTAAGTCAGGGCACTGCGTCCTAAGACAGGGTACAGAGTACTAAGTCAGGTCAGGGCACGGCGTCCTAAGTTAGGGTACAGCGTCCTACTAAGCCTGGTCAGGGCACAGCGTCCTAAATTGGGTCAGGCCACGGCGTCCTTAGCCAAGTCAGGGCACAGCGTCCTAAGCCAAGTCAGGGCACAGCGTCCTAAGCCAAGTCAGGGCACAGCGTCCTAAATTGGGTCGGGGCACGCCGTCCTAAGTCTGGTCAGGGCACAGAGTCCTAAGTCAGGTCAAGATACAGCATTCTAGTAAAGTCAGTATGCAGAGTCGGTGGTCGTGAGTTACTTTGGTAATTGTGGGTGCGGTAGGGGCAAAGTCCCCCCCCACCTTTTCCCTGTTCAGGTGAGGACACATCATCCAAGGTTTGTAAAACTAGGTCTAGTTAGGTCATATTCCCTCAGAAATGCCTACTAGGCCTACAGTAGTACCCCTGACCCCTTACTCTAAGTTCACTCCAACCAATAGTCCCGTTATTCTATGATGATGACTTAGGAATTGTTTTAGGCAGATCTAGGTAATAACTCCGCGTTGGGGATTTCTTTGGAAATTACAGTTTCCTGTGGTATTTGTGTTTGCTTATTAAGAATTTACCATTATTTTTTGGAGGTCGACTGTAATTAACCCTCTGGAGCTAGTACTAAACGCAGCAAAATACACTCGACGCCCCAATCCTTAGTGGATGTCGTATTCGCGGGAACGTACCTTGCAGTCCTTGTGGAGTTATTGCCTAGAATTACCTTGTTTTAACCCTTAGAGTGCATCAGTCTGCATTTGGAATATCTCCCTCTGATTGCGTAAAACTTAAAAGAATTATAAAATAAAATGTAGCAAATGACTTCATGTAACTTTTGCTATGTGAACAGACTCCATATTTCCCATAGATGACATTACTTTTTTCTTAAAAGGTGAAAATACTGACAAATGACAAGTTTTTTTAGAATAATTGCCAAAAACAGCAAAAAAGCATAGGAGGGCATTATATATAATTCTTAACCTAGCATTTTTGTGGGAAGGTAAGTGTAAAGAAAAGGCATGTGGGTTAAATTTGCTATCATCTCTTTATAATAATTCTGTACAAAAATTATTTTTACTTTGGTGAAATAAAATATTTTAAGATTTTGTAGTGTTGAAGGAAAGAATGGCAAAGAACTTGCAATTTAACTTTGGTTGTATAAAATACAACTTTTATTACATGAAAATCATAGAGAGAACAGTATTTAGAGCATATAGAAAAACAAAGAATTTTTTATTTCTTAAATACTTTCATCTATGAGAATCATAGACAAATGAAATAGGAATTTTCATTCAGAAAACCCATAAAACAAAATTTCAACTATTTATTGGTTTTGCATAGCTTATTATATTCACAGGCCTTTTGTACTTGCTTACAGTATGCTTTTGAAGTGTAGCAAAATACACAAAGGTGGCTTGTGCAATGAAGTACCTTCCTGTGAGGCTGTTAGTGGATTCCAGTTTTTTTCATACCAATCAGTTGCCTTTTTGAATAACCTTCCAACAATCCATTTAATACCTGTTCGCTAAAAGTTCATCTGACTTAGTTTTTTTATTAGGAATATGCATACCATAAGTTATTTTTTCATCCACTTAGGCCTCCTCTTTTAACAAAATGCCTTATAACCTGGTACCATTTCTTCTCCCTGTGGCTAAAAATATATCAGACCTGTCCATCCTTCCCTTATATTTATTATAATAAGCTTGAAGGAATGGTTTATGTACATTTCTATCACTTTTTTTTCTTTTTTTTCACCCCTGTCGCACTTGAATCACCAACAGTTGACATATTCACTTTACCTGTGACCTGCCAAGTTTCTGCATCCGTTGTGTTTTCATTATTTGTTCATATTATTGGAAGTTTTCCTTTTTTTCATTTTAACTCTTCCCATAATCCCTAGGCAGACCCTTTTTTATTTACATGAACAGCACCACACCTCTCTCCCTTAGCTTACTAAAAAGCTCTACGTTTGTGTAAAAGTTATCCAGAGAGTATATGGCCTCCCAAGTAATGCTAAGGTAATCATGTAAGTGTTTACATAATAAAAATATGGAATGTTAGTCCTATATATAAAAGACTAAAACTAAAGAGGTCAACCAGATTGCTTGCAGGAATGTGATCAGACTAGAGACGCTAAAGATGACGTATACAATAAGTATGTAGGCTAAGATAACATGCCGTCACCTGTAGTCATTCAATTGTTTATAAACATTAGTCCAAGCTCCCTGCTTGAGACAACTACCCAGACCTATAATTCAAACGGCCTACGTGATCTGTAGGTGTCTCATTTGATTGTGTGTTGCGTATGAAACTATGTCATTTGTATGTATGTTCATATGTTCGAACTACTGTCTGTTCCTTCATAACTTGTAACAGAGATGGTTAGACGAGCAGAAACAGAGTTAGCTATCGTCATTAGAAGACCTGTATCTCTTTACCTAAGCTTATCATGTAGAGAGAACAGAAGTAGCCATCATCATTGGCAGAAGCGATCAAGCTATCGTTATTAGAAGACTTGTACAATCATATCTGATCTTTAGCATGTAAAACTTCAGAAGAATATATATATTTTTATACTTCGTGTTTTCTACAAGAACCTCCTCACCATGAGTTTAACACATCATCGTCATAAACAAGAAGATAATCCCGACTTCGTAAGTGATCTACAAACCCCAAAACACTCCATTGAAGATGGAAGTGCAATACCAACCGACTTAGCGTAAGATTATCGCAAGTCTAACATTACCTCATAGGGCGCCTTATCATACAAGGCACAAGCCCTAATATTGGTGGCAGTGGACCAGAAGAACTCTACAACTTCTCCGAAGAAACATCAGAATAATGAAGTATCATATAAGAACTCTTCAACGACGACGAAAGCAGCAGATTCTTCAAGCAACTTATTTTCATCGTTTAGTGAGCGACTTCAGAAAAACAACAAGAACTCTTTAACGACGACGAAAGCAAGAGATTCTTCAAGCAACTTAGTATCATTGTTATGGAATAACTTCAAAGAACAAAACCGACGTGTCCTTTTCCTACGACAACGCAAGCTTATCTCTCATTAGAATCATTCAAGAAAACATCGTTAGTGAGCGTTTCCGGCACTCCAAGAAACAAACCGAACGCGTCTGCAGCATCGGATCTTTCAAGGGCTCGAATCATCGAAACAACGCGCACGGGGGAAACTGAAGCCAAACCAGGTCATCCGCTAAATAGAGAAGGAGGACCAAGGCCGTGTGTCGTTATCGGAACACCGTGACTTCCCAAAAAAACAAGCTAAGTACAATTTTTTATCATTTGGAGTAACATTGAGTGTTTCCTTTGCAGGTCGAATTTCATTATTCCTGTGGCTGAAGTTACGAGACATTCTTAATCTTACTTTTTTACAGAAATTATCTACATCATTGAGATTTCGCTACTACGAGTTTTTTTATCTTTGAGTGTCTGTTTCCAGAAGTTCTACTGAAATATCATAATCATGTACTATGTTAATTTTATCATTTTGGGTGATTATTAATCCCTTACGTAACAAATCATATTAAACAGTGAATATGCGTTTACGCAGTGGACGTCTGTATTTATACAGATGCATGGATAGGGTCGTTAAGCACCGTAGTGATTAGAAAACACACAAAAAACAAGTGGAACACCCGTACAAATCTATATAAATTAGAGGTAACACTATTTCGGGTCATGACAATAAATGCTCCTTTGCAAAGTCCCGCTCGCAGTTTTAGCCTTGAGTTTTTTTAGTTATATAAAATATCGAACCTCAATGACTCAACTTAACTTTAAAAATATGGCTGGATTGCAAGGAATAACATGTCTGTAAAAAACTTTCATCAGGCTAAATGCACTGACCAGGATCCCTCACTATTTCAAATTTTAGCAAAGGATGAAGTACAAACAGTTAATATTGAATGCAGTAGTGATAACTTGTCTTATTAGTAATCGCTCAGTTCCTAATAGTTCGTCATTCATTGCTTTATACGTAACCAGCAACATAATGCTAAAAACACACAATACGTTGCCGATAGTAATAAAGAGAAGGATCCTAATTATTACAAAAAGAAATAGAAACAGTAGCCCGTTCAGAATCAAACAAGCAAACTTGGTTACTGTGTCACCTAGTCAAGCGGTCAAGTTTAGTTAAATCTGCCGAGTGTTCAAAGCATAGCAAATTCCACACAATAGGCGACTCTAGCAGAGTGGGGAAAAGCGATGTTGGTTCATACATGCCAATATCTTTTTGAATTAAAAAGGATTTTTCCTATGAAACACACGACCGTATAAGGTAATCAGAGCAGGTTTTCGTTTTTTTTTTAATACGTAAGTTATTATAAGTAGTGGTGGATAAAGCCCGACTGTACGCGCCGTAAAAAGTAAAAATTAGAATATCTTGTTTATTCCTTTAGTACACGTAATACCCTGTATTTACGGACTCACCGTCTGTTGTTCGAACTTCCCTAATGAGAAGTCCGGATAAGCGAGCGCTTACAGATACCTCTATAGTTATAAAAAACATTGATCTGTATCTAGTGTAATTGTAAGATCCATCTAGGGGTATACAAAATATTATCTTACATCCTGCAAAATAAGGCGTGTTTATCAAAGGAAAATCCTATAAACCTTCAAACATATTAAAATCCGTTTGAACAAAAATGAGACAGTTAATCAAATAATAACTTATATAAAAGAACAAATCATTTGTCTCATAAATCGTAACATTGTTCAAATGACCCAACAGAATTCTCCCACAACCGCAGACGCACTTTGCACGCAAAATCTCGAGAAGCATGCACCCTCGAATGTCTTAGTGCGTGTAAAAAGACTTTGCTGGGAAATGAAATTTTAATCCTTCCCGACACTCTGAAATATAACGATTTCCGCGAACAAAGCCCTAGACACGGTTGACTAACAGCAACAAGTTAATATAGTAATCCACAAAAACCTATACATATAAATATCGCATTTTTTTTATTGTTGCTAATTTTTAATCCCGCCCAACCAGTCGTAGATGAATCTCTCTGATAATCTATCTAAAGTAATATCCGTAAAGTCATTCAAGCAGAGGTGATTCAGCAGAAATTTTTTTTTATCTTTTACCTGAATACCAGGAAGTTTCTCCACTGGCGAGTGATCTCTGGAAAAAACGGATGTAATTTAACACAAAACACGGTCTAAGGACAAACATAAAGCTATTTACGTACCTTCCTATAGATTCTCAATGAAATTTCAAAATAGAGATAAATGACGAAGTTGAAAAATGTTAGTAATAGGAATCTATTATATAAATGATCATAAATAACAGAATCTGAATATATCTTTGCGTGTACGCAATAGGAATCTATTTAAAGTGCACATATATCATAATTATATGAATCCATATACAAATGTATAAACAAATCAGGTAGCCTATAATCAATCTGTTACCTTTTATCTTACCAATATCTGCAGTTATTTATGAGTTAGTATATGAATTAATGAATCAGATATATAACAGTTAGCATAAAAATCAACGAATCAATCAGCATAACATTAATAATTTTATCAATTCATATATGAAATTTTTTATCAGTTAAAATATGATTTTTATCATGTTAATCTTCATTCTATGCAATTATCAGAGTACATTAGTATTTTCTGTAGCATATGTATCTTAATGAGATGGAGTGAAAAACTGTATCATTATATATCACGTGATCACTATTATTTACCAATATCATTGTTTTATATTTTATTACTTGAATCAATTCATGTACACCATGAATTTTTATTTACTTATATATATATATATATATTATATATATATATATATATATATATATATATATATATATATATATATATATATATATATATATATATATATATATATATATATATATATATATATATATATATATATATATATCGTATATATATTCACATAGTGTCTGTATCACACTCCTATAAGTCAAATGCAAGTCAAGTTTGAGTAATATTCAGTAGTTGGTTTTGGAAGCTGACCGAGCTGATGTAAGTGTTTACATAATAAAAATATGGAATGTTAGTCCATATATATTAAAGACTAAAACTAAAGAGGTCAACCAGATTGCTTGCAGGAATGTGATCAGACTAGAGACGCTAAAGATGACGTATACAATAAGTATGTAGGCTAAGATAACATGCCGTCACCTGTAGTCATTCAATTGTTTATAAACATTAGTCCAAGCTCCCTGCTTGAGACAACTACCCCGACCTATAATTCAAATGGCCTACGTGATCTGTAGCGTGTCTCATTTTGATTGTGTGTTCGTATGAAACTATGTCATTTGTATGTATGTTCATATGTTCGAACTACTGCCTGTTCCTTCATAACTTGGTAGACGAGCAGAACAGAGTTAGCTATCGTCATTAGAAGACCTGTATCTCTTTACCTAAGCTTTATCATGTAGAGAGAACAGAAGTAGCCATCATCATTGGCAGAAGCGATCAAGCTATCGTTATTAGAAGACTTGTACAATCATATCTGATCTTCAGCATGTAAAACTTCAGAAGAATATATATATTTTTATACTTCGTGTTTTCTACAAGAACCTCCTCACCATGAGTTTAACACATCATCGTCATAAACAAGAAGATAATCCCGACTTCGTAAGTGATCTACAAAACCCAAAACACTCCATTGAAGATGGAAGTGCAATACCAACCGACTTAGCGTACCAAAGCTAGAAAAATATTTTACAGAGCGAATGTAGAGAGTACATGGAATAAAGAAACAAGAAAATCGTTGCCCTCCCTTTTATGCCTAAAATGAAACAAATCACTTCAAAAATGAAAGAAAGTCAATATAAATTTGTATATACCTTTGATAATACCTTAAAAAACAAAGTATGTAAAAATAAATTGGAAGGAGAAGACAGTAATACAGATGATGCAGCCGGGGTATACATAATCAATTGCAATAATTGTGGAGACAGATATGTGGGGAATCAGGTAGGGGAATAAGGACTAGAGTCCAAGAACATAGAAGGGCAGTACAGCTTAACTCTCAGGGGAGTGCTATAGCTAGACATTGTTGGGAAAATGACCATAGGATGGATTTCAAAAACAGTAGACTTATATACAAAAGCAACAAAATTAGTCACAGGAGGGTAGTAGAAGGTGCGCTTATCAGAGAGATCAAAGTAATTGAAGGAAACAAAGGTTTTACCTCAGAAGATCCCATAAGCCGAGCTTTGATATTAAAAGAAGCTAAGATTGACCCTGCTGACCTGGAGATTAGGTTTCCTGCCCAACAGACTTACGGTGACCACACCCTTACCACAAGGGTGAATCCCATTGCCCATCACTCAGGATATCAGAGCGACAAGAGGGGATTGGCAACTCTCAAGAAAACCAGAACAGCCATCGCATAAATGACAGCACAACGAGAAGAAGTTGCCAGAAGACTGCTGGGCCTTGACCCAGGCTAACATCCAACATCTCTTGAGAATGGGCCACAGAAGGGCCTGAAAGTACTCGAGTGTGGAGTAAAACTAAATGTAAATACTTAGAAGTAAACAAGTTACAAATTGAATTTGTGGGTTTCTTTTTCAATCTTCAGAAGAAAACTGAAAGAAGTTTTTGTTTGGTTGATCGCAAGTCTAACATTACCTCATAGGGCGCCTTATCATACAAGGCACAAGCCCTAATAATCACAGTACCTAACCCACCTTCAGTAGGGTGTTCATTAACTGTTTCCTTACCTTTATATACATTGAAATGTATAAGGTATCTAATTGTGGCATCACAAAGGTACCAAAGTTTTATCCCCATCTTGTTGGTTTGGAAGATAAATATGTCCTGTTTGATATATAACCTGCTTTTGAATTTCAGCATAGTCTCATCAATAGCTATTTCTTTATTAGTTCTGTAAATTTTTTGTATACAAATTTTGAATAATATGTAGAACTGCCCCCCCAATATAAAGTTTATCATTACTTTTGTGTACTTCTTTGTCTGCAAAATGCAAAAAAGTTTGTATCAATTGCTACCTGTCTCTAACACCTCATTTAAACCTGATGTCCTTGGTAACCAAAAGGAATCTGCAAAGTTTGATGCTAAAGTTGCTGGATTAAATATTTCTAAGTGAAACCATTTCAAAAAAAATATCCATGGGAAGTAAGATTTTCTATGTCCTCTGCACCAGAAGTCCCTGTAAAATCTGTAATTCTATCTAATATTTTGGGGTTGACTGAAACAACACCATCTACCTTATGCCACTATATAGTACTTTGGCAAATAAAAGAAAATGGACCAGTAATTTCAAGAGTAAACATTTCTCTATGATGGTTAACTGGAATTGGCGCTTGCTCTTTCACTATAATTGCCTCGTCGTTTACAGGCAACAGAGGCGCTCAGATGGTTAACAGAAAACAATGGGTAGTATTGTGAGAAAAGGAAGGGAATCTATATGAGCTAGACCTACTCTAACCTAACTTTGGCTTTGACAGAAGTGGATGTACATAATTTTATTTGATAACAAAAACAATGTGTAATTAAAGCTGTCGGAAGGTGAAAACGTCCATGGTTAGGTCTGGTTAGAGTAATCCAGGTTCATCGACTGGGTGTTAGTCCACAAGTGTTTAGAGTATGTAGGTCAGACATTGGCCTAGGGCCCAGGGTAAAACTGCAGTATATTTGTGCAGCAGAAATTTCAGAGGGAGTTCAACGTAAACTAACTTTTCATAACTTTGCTTCACGTCTTTGTTTGCTTCTTACCTGGCCAGGGGCTCTTCCCCCCCACAAAAAGAAAGCCATTACCCTTCGTTCTGTAAATTAGTCCTACCCGAATGAACAAGTTATTAAGTACATTTCCTGTAATGATACTTTTCTTGGGTGCGGTAAAAAAAAAATAAAAACCAGGATGGTGTGGATGGTTGCCCATGAAACAGGTGGCTCCTTTGATTTGTTTTTAAAGAAGCAACTGTTTAAAGGCTGTCATCCATCTAATGGCTATTGTGCATGCATAGTTTCTTACATTTGACCTGTGAGAACCGTTGCTCTAGTTCGCCGACCTTTTTGTGACTTTTGGTAGCCATTGAATGCACTGGTTGTTCCAAATTAACCTTTGATATTCTTCAATTCAATTTCAAGCCTATCCAGCCAGTCATATGCCTCTTGTCATAATCATAAATGATTTGTTGAAGGTGCACCAACCTGCTGTAGAAGTTGCTCCTTTGAATCATGGCTGTGAGGGAATTGGTATGACGCCTTTTAACTCCAATCCTGAGGTGATAGGTGTCAAAGTTGTTAGAATTTGCATTGATCATGAATTGTTATTGACTTGTTAACGTCACACAAATCCTATATCCTGTCACAATTAGTAATAGCCTCACTGCCCAGTTCCCTAGGAACGGTCTTGTACAATCCTCTTGCCTTTTTTTTTTTTTTTTTTTTTTTTCTTTTTTTTTTGATAGAATATATATGGCATACAACAAAAATAGGATGATTTTAATCTTCATACCGTCCTATTAAGTGGCGCTTTGTTAACCATCTATTGTCCAGAAGAGTGCCAGGTGTTTGCAGGTTTTGATTTGTAGGAATATAGCCTTTTGCTAATTCTCTTAGCTGTTAATGTAACCAACAGTAAGCACCTAGGTTAGGGTAATGTATTTAACATTATCCTAGCAAGCTACTAGACTGTTAGCTCCTCAACAAAGAAGCCTAGGCTAGGGTACTGTATCCGAAACTCTAGAAGGCTACAACTACTCAACGTACTAGACATTACAAAATGGCTTATAATACTTCCCAAAATGATGTTAAAAATATGTATACGTATGTAAATGGAAATATTAAACTAGAAAAACTTTGAATATGAAGGGCTAAAATATGAATCATCTCTGCAACAGTTCTTAATGAAATGGGAACTGCTTTGTTATTCAAGAAAAAAAACTTTCGCAACTCATTTCATGTTATGTGCGGGGTGAATATTGAACTGTTTATATGGGCTCTTGGAAAATGTTACCAGCTGTTTGTCACGTTGATAAGGAAGAGGTAGGGGGTTTGGTTAATCAAGAGCGTTAGAGTGGCCACTGATAACATCATATGCTGGATCAACCTCAGTTCTGCCACTCGCTCTCTAAACTGTGGTTACTGTTCTGTGCCGTACTGTGTACAGTAATCAGTTGTGCAGTGTGGAAGCTGTCACTATTTTTGTATTATCAAGGCATTTACTCTTATGAATTGTAACTACCCATGCGTGTAAGCTTTTCCAAGGAATAGTGAATTTGATAGTGATATTTGTGAGTACAGTAGTGCCTCAGGTTAACGAAATTAATCCATTCCGAAGCGGCCTACGTAACCTAATTTTTTCGTATCTAGAACTACATACATTTTATACATGTAAATTGACTAATTCGTTCCAAGCTCTACAAAAACACCACAGTAAATTTTATAATAGAGCTCAATTGACCAATAAACAATGAAATACAACAATTTGGTCCATTCAATACCTAACCTAACTATGACTGTACCTGTAAATATAGTGTATTAATGTACAGGGTACAAGAAATACTGTATGTTACATGTACGTACGTATGTAGTAAAATGTGGAACCTTACCTTCCGAGTAAGGCGATGTCCGAAAGTGGTGACAGAGGAGGAGGACAAATGGCAGAAAACATGAACACTTAACTTTATGAAACACATTAAAAAAATGGCAGAAAACATTAACACTAAACTTTACAAAACACATTAACAAATGGCAGAAAACATTAACACTTCTTGGTTATCTCCATCTTCGTCTCCATAGAAAGCATCCTCTTCTTTCCGTGAACTTCAGCAACATTCTTGGGACCCATGGCTAATAACATAAGTAATTGAGTTCACACAACACGATAAAGTAACTTACAGTACAACGAAAGCAAAATCACTGACACGAATTCACGTTAACAAACAAAATGTATGTAAACAATTTATGTAAACGAACGAATTCCAGATGATTACGATAATGCTGCCACAAAAAATGGTCAAGGAATGCCTTTACATAGAGGCATGATGGGATAGATGCTGACCAACAGGAGAACAGGATCTTACAGCAGAGACTAGCATCAGGAACCAATGGGAGAGCGGGAGAATGTGGCGAGTCTACTGAGTTTTAAAATTGTTCTCGGCGGCCTGGGCGAATCTCGGTTTACAGTACATACACCCTTTTGCAACCTGAATTATTTTCGTACACAGAAGCAAAAAAATCTTTGTCTTTGCTTTCGTAACCTGGATTTTTTGTACGTAGGGACTTTCATATGTAGAGGTTCCACTGTATAAAGAGTCACAGATATATATGGCATCTTCATTTATTGTAAATAAGAGAGAGTGAATGTAATCTCATTGTCATCTTAAAACTATAGTGCATATTGTGAAGAAGGCTCTTGTTTGCTTGGTGTTCAGGAATGCAGTCCGCAGGGTAAGCAAGGTGCGATGCATTACCACCCTAAAGGAGTTCTCTCTGTAATAACTTAACATTTTCATCTTCAGTGGACCCCCTGTATTCGCGTTCTCGACATTCATCGACTCGTGTATTCGCGGATTTCTCAAGGGAACATATCTACCCATTATTCGCGGGAAATTCATGTTTTCGCTGTATTTTTCTATGAGAAATATCCACTAATTCCTTTTTTTTTCATTTTTTTTTTTCAATTTCATCATAAAATGCACTTTTTTTTTTATAAAACTTAAAAAAACAGGTATTAAAATTTAGTTTTTCTTCGAGTTTTAACTAACAAAATAGGCAGTTTTAAACATTTTAATAGGGGTTTTAACTATTCGCAGGGTGGGTGGGATATCTGGTACGCACCCCCTGTGAATACGGAGGGAATACTGTATTTGTTTATTAATTTTTTATTTATATTTTCTTGTCATTTGTAATATTTTGTAAAAGTTGGAGGAGAATATGTCCGTGTAACATTGTCTTTCTGTCTTTTCAGGAATTTAGCATGGCTTATTACAGGGAATATGAAGATTATAGTAACCAGAGAGAATATGATGACCGCAGAGGTTATGATAAAAACAGAGGTTATGATAATCGCAGAGATAGTAACAACAGAGGTGCTGGTCATAGGAGTCCTCATCGAAAAATGATGTCAAGGGTAAGCTGTTTGTCTGAGGTTTTTCTTATAGTTTTTCCATGCTGGCTGTCGGTTGTAGTGCTGCAGTGTTCCTCATGGGGCGCACTGTAGGCATCGCCAAAGGTTCTCTGCAGTATCCCTTCTGTCCCTAGCTGCAACCCCTTTCATCCCTTTTACTGCATCTCCATTGATATTCTCTTCTTCCATCTTAAACCTTTCAGACCTTTATACTACTTATCCTCAATTTCCCTTTGTGATGAACGACCTCTTAGGTCCCAGCGTTTGGCCTTAGGTCTCAATTGTATATTCTGTCCTTATTCTATAATTTTGGCCAATGTTAGAGAGAGGTGTATGACAGAAGCCTTCCTTCTCCCAGAGAGCCTTGTCATTCTGTGCCTAGATCACCACTCATAAAGTCATGGATTGCTGAAGTATGTGATTTTCTGTCCTCTGCGAGAAGCCTAGGAATTCTGTCCCGCAATCCATTGATCAGTAAGTGATTTTATCACTCCCTGTTTCAGGCATTTCTCTGCTACCAAACTACATGTCCCCCTTCTCAACTCTGAGTGAGTGGTTATGGTAAAGACTATGAAAATTAAGTTTTTGCAAACTAATGGTGTACAGGTATAAAGCAGTGGAACAGTTCACGAATTTGTATTTAATGATCAGCTAGTAGTATATTTACAAGAATGCATTCCCTTCCAAAGCATGGCATGTTTGTAATTCTGATGTTATTTTGTTATGTTTGTACAACCTGATACAGTGTGGATAGGTAGGCCTCAAGGGCACAGTGAATCAGTCAGACTGGCTAGCCACTGCTATATATTAGTTTAAGAAACATGTAAGTTTTATTTCTCTCTTCCTATTGATAGAGATAAGAAAATAAAAATAAAAAGGGTGTTGGACTGCAGAGTGGGAAAAGTCCAATGGAAGGGGATGACGAGTGAAATTGGGAATACATCAGCACTGCTTACAGTTTTCTACATGAAGTAGATTGCTGGTAGTATCCTCCTCTTTGCAGTGGGAGAATGTGAATATGTCTGTAATTGAAGTGATTTATTATTCATAAAAAAAAATCTTCCTCCTTTTTTTATCATGCATTGTTTATTTATCATTGCAGGAAAAAGCAAAAAATATTTTAGATGTGGAGGCGAGATTTCGTGACTTCTGGTATCTAGATAATGGAGAAGATAATCGTGACCGGCTTCAGGACGCAATCGGTAAGAAGTTTTGACTTGTACCATTGACATATTGTCTCTTGTTTGTCGATTTTTCTTGCGTTGTATTTTAACACAGATCTCTCACACAAACAATTTATCCCTGATCATCATTGGAATCTCAAAAGTTCAAGCAAGATGCAGCAATGCATTAGTATCCTAAAACAGTTCTCCTTTTATTTTAATCATTTATTTACAATTTTATCTCTGTTTATTAGTATGCTCATTTATATTTTTCTTTTTTAATAACTGATCTCTTCTTTCTGTATTTCCTTTTGCCATATGTTACTTCCAATAAACACCATATCCTTGGCAGTTTGAATTTCTAGTCAGTGGCCCTTGTGGACTTGTTCCTTTTCAATAGGGTTCATCTTCAGAATAATAATAACAATTTTTATAGTTCCCTTTTTCCCTGTTTTATTTCTAAATGGAGAAAAGTTACACAGGAAGTGGAACTCGTCTAACTGGCATCAGCTCTGGATGCTGAATAACCTAAGAGTTAGACACACTTTTCCACACTAGGCAGTAACGGGAACATGCCTTGTACAAAGTCATAAGGCTAGCAAGTACTGTAAGCAATAGCTCCATAGCTGTGATTTCATTTAGCCTACATTACATAAGAAAGAAAAGTTCTGTAGTAGTGGTTTCACTTTCTGGGGAACCAGTGCTGATTGTATTTTGATTATATCAAGAGCAGCAGTATATAGTTCAGTAATTTCTAGGAGAGAAAATCACACAGTCATTACTTAACTTAGTTTTATTTACAATCTACAGCATCATAAAAAAAAACACAAATCTCTGATCCAGAGAAGTCCACAAATCGTGTAAGGAACATGTACTGCTCAATGCCTATTTTTTTTTTTTAATCCACTAGTTACACACACACACATATACACACATATATATACATATACATATATATACACACACATAAGCTACAGTAGCAGCCCCTCACTCCAACATTCAGACGAGATAAAGCTTTTTTTTTCTCAATGTGGTTAACTCAAATATTCCTATGAGGAAACTAGTCTCTTACATCAGTTTTTGAACCATACACTGTATCATTCAAGAGCCAGAATTGTTATAGTTTATTCCTGTAAACCTCATATTCCATCAGGTTACAAGAAATTAGTAATTATAATAGTAGAAAATCTTGCACAAGGAAAAGATCACATATTTGGTACTGATAATTGAGGATTGTGGACCGTTTAATTTACTATTTCCTCATTGTCACATTCGTTTGAGGTTTCTGTGTTTCTGCTATGTATTGTAAAATGATCATTATATGCCTTGCTCTCTTTTTTTCAGATGTTGTATATAACACGGTCCCAGGAAATGATTATGTAATTGATTACATGGAATGCCAGAATAGCTGCCGTTTGAAGGTCAAATGTTTGGTATGTATGTCCCCTTTTTCGTACACCAGAGCATAGAGAATTGAAAGTAGCACCTCGGCTTTTACAGACTTTTGATCAAGGGATGTTGCTTTCTAATAAGTTACGATTTGTTAAGCAACAAAGACCCTATACAGGCAGTCCCCGGGTGACGTCGTTCCAGACTGACAGCGCTGTTAACCTGCCATAAACCAGAGACTGCCTGTACTGTATAGCCTGCACCTGAATATTTCTAGATATCTTGTAGCTGATAGCAATTCCACATAGATCCTGACCTAAGCTAACCTGATCTTTACACTTGACATTCCTTTTGAGAGATTTATCTAAAAATGTACCTTGTAAAATGGTAACATAAAAAAAATAACCAAATTAATGTAGCTGATAAGTACAGAATTCTGCTAAGATAGGATGTTACTATTATTGTCTGGTATTATAGGGGAATCTCTTAATAGTATTTTATATTGGAAATTAATATTTGGTAATGTATATTGGAAATAAATGTGTGTTGTTAGAGATAAATACTCTCAACATTTATAACATGGAAATTTTACACTTCTAGAGAATGTAGCCTGTTGTGAAAGCAGTGTTAATACATTTTTTTTTTTTTTTTTTTTTTTTAGACAAAAATTTGTGTTCTTGTAGGAATGTAAGATACTTTCCATTTTTCCTAGATTTATAAACCCAAGGTGTTGGTCATAATCCCGCCTGTAACCAACCCTCCATTACCTGGCTGTCGAAAGACAGCTAGGCATTTTATCTTGGCTAAAATTCAAATGTGGAACAGGTTGCCAAATCTCCTGGTCTCCAAATGTTTAAGCAAGGAGCAAATTCATTCCTTCACTCTGCAGATGTCTCCTGAATCTCATGTGTCAGTTTTATTTTCTATTCCCTCAAATTTTTGTTTGTCACCTTTGCCTATAACTTTTGTCTCTCCACATGCTGATTTCCCTCAGGTTTACAGTCCGTTGACATTTCCCATAAGGCTTTTCAGCTAAGGATTTAAAGAAAGAGAAAGAAATACATGAGTGGTTGGTTACCCGCAGCCCTTCACTGGCAGTGCCAGATTTAAAAACTTCGTTACCAAGTTTGAGCAACTGGACCAGCTGCCATTGTAGGTATCCATGACAAGGATTTGTATATCTAGGAATAATGCAAGTTGTTTAAACATTCCCCCTATTTCATTGACGTCCGGGTCATAAGTACAATGAATGTATACTGAACTGACTTTTTCTTGTATTTCAGACTTGCAACGTCGAGTTGACAGGCTATGATCCTTTCATTACTCATGAAAAGGGAAAACCACATAAAAAGGTAAATTAACTATTGCATTTTGTATGCTGTACATTGCCACCTCGATAGTATACAGACAACACCCTATTGAAACAAACGAGTCATGTTCCTGATGCCCGTTTGTATGTTGAATTGCTTGCAAGTTCATTACGTTATTCTTCATGCTTATTTTAGTACAGTATGATATAAAATCAATACAGTACATATTGTACATTTTTTCATCATAAAACACAATATGTACACTACATAGTACAGTGCTTTATGTACAGAAAAGGAGTATCAACAAAGTTTTAGTTTCAGGATGCAAAGGGAGCACCCTGAATGCAGTTATGATTTGCGATCCCATTTGTATGTACAGTGAACCCCCCATATTCGCGGACTCATGTATTCGCGGATTTCTCTCTGGAACATACACCTCCATTATTCGCAGAAAAGTCACCCATTCTCTGTATTTTTCCATGAGAAATATCCACAAATTCCAGGGGGGCGGGGGTGGTTATCAGTTTCATCATAAAATGCACTTTTTGGGATAAAACCGGTATATAAACATCTTTAGTTGGTTTTTCTTGAGTTTTAACTAACAAAATAGGCAGGGTCTGGTACCCATCCCCCGCGAATACAGGGAGAACACTGCATCTGAATGTTGGGTAGTTGGGAAGTAGGATGATGTCTGTGTAGTACTGTACACAAGACTTTTATCACACTTATTGTAATGCCCTGTGTGGCTCTAGTGGCCGGGACTTTATTCTTTCAAAACAAGAAAGAAAACTTGAGTCAGTCTCTTGAGTTATTTTTAGATATTTATGTAGTATTTTGTCAATATAATGCACAATGAAGTCACTATATCCTTAGCTAGAAGCAGAAGTATGTTGAGATCTTCAGTAGGCAAAGATATTTGTAGTAAGGAGGACACAGGTCAAGACCTAGAGTAAGGTGAGAGTACAGGCAGAAAGTACAGAAGACAGGGAAGTGTGGAGAGAACTCGCTTAACATTTTTTTTTTTTAATGCTGAAGCAAAATTCCTTTTGAAAGTAAAATTGTCTTTTGTTTTTCTGTGGATACAGGTACGACAGCAGATCATCTGTATCAAGGATCCCAACATAAAAGCAGAGCTGACAAAACAGCCACATAACCTTATGAAAGGAATCTTCGAACCAAATTCATTAGAAGACATGATTGATCACTGCAAAGAAACCATCCTGGGTTTGTATCTCTCTCTCTCTCTCTCTCTCTCTCTCTCTCTCTCTCTCTCTCTCTCTCTCTCTCTCTCTCCTATTACTTGTGACTTCCTTAAAGCTTTATTTTTTAAAGGTAAATCAGCTTTCTTTAACTTTAGAATCTTTTCTGGTAAATCTTTTTAAACAAGTTACAGTAAAGTATTGTGCTGTAAAGTAATGTTCAGCACTTGGTCTTCAAGACCTAAATTTCATAGCCAATCATCTTCTGATTCTTTAACCCCTTGTGGACGGGTAACATACATTTACAGTAGTACCTCAGACTTCGAACTTAATCCGTTCCAGAAGGCTGTTCGAATTATAAAACATATCCCCATAAGAAATAAAGGGAATCAGGATAATTCATTCCAGCCAACCCAAAAAGTCTCCCTTTTCACATTTTTTTTCTATTATTAATGTGTTCAAAAGATTAATTAGGAGTGTAAAGTAATAAAACAGTAAGTTGTATGTACGACTTTCAAACTTTTTGGTGAAAATGGCACACAGCTGGCTGGGGGATGGAGGGAGGAGAGATGGGAACCCTTTGAGGAAACCGAAATGGTCGCAGTTGGTAAAGGTTGATTACAAAATCAGTTTTATTCACATTTTACAAGGATAATTAAAGGAATTGATGTGTGTGTGTGAGAGGGAGAGAATCAGCATGTATGACTGTTGATGTGTTTACACTTAGATTTTCTTTTCTTATTATTACTGTATTGCATTTGATTGTTTTCAGGTTTTACTATTATGTTAAATTTATTATGAAATAACATTTTGCTATGTAAATTGGTACTGCTTTTACGTACATATTATAGTAAAGTTTTTACTGTCTCTTCTTCTCTGCTCAACAATATCACGACGCATGGGAACTTAAAATCATTCATTCATTATTCCTCAAAAATATAAACCCTCCCTCCCCAGTGCCCAAGTAGAAAATCAATTTGTGTTTCACACATTATTGTGTCTTTGTTTCAGTTATAATAAAAAATGATGTCCCTTTGAACGTAGCATCTTCAAATTTTTAATTTTTAATTTTTAAGAAAATAACCAAATAAAATGTTCTGGTCTTCCAGGAGTCCACTTTCTTTATAAGGAAGTGAGAGAAAGGCCGTATTTCACTTGCACACTTTGCCTTAAGAGAAGGGGAGCAAGGTGTCTGCCGTCAGTTCAAACAAGATGTATATATTAGGGCTTGTGCCTTGTATGATAAGGCGCCCTATGAGGTAATGTTAGACTAGCGATAATCTTACGCTAAGTCGGTTGGTATTGCACTTCCATCTTCAATGGAGTGTCTGGGGGTTTGTAGATCATTACGAAGTCGGTATTATCTTGTTGGTTATTACGACGATGTGTTAAAACTCATGGTGAGGAGGTTCTTGTAGAAAACACTAAGTATAAAAAATTATATATTCTTCTGAAGTTTTACATGCTGAAGATCAGATATGATTGTACAAGTCTTCTAATAACGATAGCTTGATCGCTTCTGCCAATGATGATGGCTAATCCTATTCCTCTACATGATAAAGCTTAGGTAAAGAGGTACAGGTCTTCTAATGACGATAGCTAACTCTGTTCTGCTCGTCTACCATCTCTGTTACAAGTATGAAGGAACAGACAGTAGTTCGAACATATGAACATACATACAAATGACATAGTTTCATACGAACACAAAATGAGACACGCTACAGATCACGTAGGCCGTTGGAATTATAGGTCGGGGTAGTTGTCTCAAGCAGGGAGGCTTGGGACTAATGTTTATTTTAACAATTGAATGACTACAGGTGACGGCATGTTATCTTAGCCTACATACTTATTGTATACGTCATCTTTAGCGTCTCTAGTCTGATCACATTCCTGCAAGCAATCTGGTTGACCTCTTTAGTTTTAGACTTTTATATATATGGACTAACATTCCATATTTATATTATGTAAACACTTACATTAGCTCGGTCAGCTACCAAACCAGCTACTGAATATTACTCAACTTGACTTGCATTTGACTTATAGAAGTGTGATACAGACACTATGTGAATAATATATTATAAATATAATATATATTATATTATATCCATATATATATATTATTAGTATATATATTAGATATAAATATAGATATATATATGATATATATAATTATATATATATATCTATATATATTATATTATAGTAGATATATATATATAGATATATATTATTAGTAAAATAAAAATTCATGGTGTACATGAATTGATTCAAGTAATAAAATATAAAACAATGATATTGGTAAATAATAGTGATCACGTGATATATAATGATACAGTTTTTTCACTTCATCTCATTAAGATACATATGCTACAGAAAATACTAATGTACTCTGATAATTGCATAGAATGAAGATTAACATGATAAAAAATCATATTTTAACTGATAAAAAATTTCATATATGAATTGATAAAATTATTAATGTTTATGCTGATTGATTCGTTGATTTTTATGCTAAATGTTATATATCTGATACATTAATCAATATACTAACTCATATAACTGCAGATATTGGTAAGATAAAAGGTAACAGATTGATTATAGGCTACCTGATTTGTTTATACATATGTATATGGATTCATATAATTATGATTAATATATGTGCACTTTAAATAGATTCCTATTGCGTACACGCAAAGATATATTTAGATTCTGTTATTTATGATCATTTATATAAGAGATTCCTATTGCGTACACGCAAAGATATATTTCGACTCTGTTTATGATCCTGTTATTTATGATCAATTATATATAGATTCCTAGTGCGTACACGAAAAATATATTTCGATTCTGTTATTTATGATCATTTATATATAGGATACATGATCCTTTATATTTATAGGATACATGACCGAGGTTATACTACTTCACTTTTAACTAGCGTTCGAACAACTTTTCGTCCATTACACAGTTCCAGACATCCACCTATAGCCAAATGAAACGGCCTATTTCACAGGGTTAAAACAAGGGGAAAATTTGCCTGGGCGGGTCCCAACGTTCTATTTTGCGCTCATACTTATTCTCTGCATCCTAAGCAACACGATTACGTTCGCGATGAATAAAAAAACATCCCCAGCACGAGTCCTTCGCCAGCAAAGTAGAGTTGAATATCCTTCGGGTCGTAATTGTCGGAAGTATGTCCCTTTTGTAGTCGAATTCCGACAGCCGCTGGAGCGTTCCGCATGAAAACGAGATTAACGACGAGATACGGTGTCGGTCGAAGAAGTCCATGAAATTCCTTTCACATTGTAGGCAGTTGTTACTTGACTGTAGTCGTCCGCTGCGACGAACGATTTTTTGAAGTTGCGATGTGAAACTCTCGTACTGCAGGATACTGTAACCAGGTTCCATTAATCAGCCTGCAAGTGAAATTATACTTGTCACAAGGGCAAAGTAAAATTCAGACGACATCAAATACAGGGAGGGGAGAGAGCTATTTAGACCAGACTTAACCCACATGAATTCGCTGATATTTTGGAATTCAAAAGAGTCCGCTGTACAAACAAACAGATATCAATACAAATCCCAAAGAAAAATTCGATATTACTGGTAGTAAATTACTAGACAAAGAAGTGGAAAACGAGCTATTTGTAAGATTGCCAGGCAACATAAGAGTCAAAGAGAAGATTAATCATGATTCTGTATTTCTCTATGCTAACTGAAATTAAGTTGTGATAAAATCTGATCCTATGTGCCCTAACAAAAGTTTCATATTCAATTTTCTCGCGCGCATCCTCTGAGGTTAATTTTAAAAACTTTATTAATAGGTAGGAGATGCAACGAAAAAAACCCACTATGTAACTAATTTCTAAATAAACTTTGGGTTTTTCAAGAAAATGTGACATTTTCCCATGAATGTTTTACTTGAATTGTAATAGGCTAATGTTGCAAGTAAATATTTCACATATATATCTTGATACTTCTAAATGTCTATGGGGTTCAGAAAAATTAATTCATTTTGTTGTTATAGAAATTCTATTTGCTTATTTTGTTATTAATTTTAAAATGATTGCAACTCCTTAGCTAAAGTTGCATTGCGCACACCGATAGACACTTGTACCTAACGTCTGCCATGCCCATGAGAAGTTCGGGCTAGGCAGTCCTTTCTCCAGTCAATCTGCTTTTGCAAGCAGAGACGACACAGATGAAGCCTGTGTAAACAGATTATTGAGGTTAAAAGGAACAAATGCTGATACGGCAATGATGACGTCGTCACTTGGCAGGAGATTGCTCTCAGCCAGCTAAGAGTTACGTTACTTGCTGTAATAAATACGACTTTAGGATAAATTTTTTGTTTTTTAATACTCGACCCACATGAGAAGAATGTCTGAAAAAAAACAGTACCAAAATTGAACAATATATTAGTTTCATGTTGGAAAACTGCATGATTATGTTAAATTAAATATACCTTATTCAACTAATGAAAAAGGTTTCCATACAAATTCTATATATATTATTAGCCCTGTATAAGATTCATATAGGATTATTTCATAGATAACATTTTCACTTCTAGACTTCCTGACTTTAAAATCTCTTTTATTTTATTTTTTTTATTTATTTATTTATTTCTTATTATTATTATTATTATTATTATTATTTTTTTTCTTTTTTGTACATTGACTACGAATATAAATCACCGGGACAGACAATATGTCAGTAGGTTTTGATATGTGTTTGAACTTTTAGCTTATTTGTCATTACTAAAGCGTTAAGTTAGAGTTCAAATCTTTACGCATATATATTTGGATATTTAATTATCTATGGTTACGTTTTGCTTATTGATTTTATCGTGATTCCTTTTTTATTATAATTTGTAACCCTTCCGACTTCTTACGGAGTGTATTATATTGACTCCACTTGTATCCATATTTATTTTATTTTTTTATATTTATTTATTTATTTATTTTTTTATATATATTTGATAAATTAATGGTTGGCTTGAATATGTGGAAAAGTGTTCTAGCGGCGTACTGTATAAGGCTACTTGCGGCATCAATTCTATAGATACAAGATATAAATGATAAAGGTATTTAAAACCGCGAGAACCGCTATAATCCAGTTCGGATCCAATATCACGAGTTGTAACTCGTAAGACATTGACACTTCCTATTTAATTATCTGGTATTCTACCAAACCGATTGACTCTGGGTGATAAAATATATTATTGGTTTTCTTAATGGAAAGGAATTCACACAACGTGTTAAGGAGATTATTATTGATTTACACCACCCGAGTCACAGATTATTATGTGTTGAATTCCATATTTACTGATTTAGCACTCATAAATATTCCTAACGCACTCAATTGCGGTGTTGTTTTTAGTGCTATTAATTCTATATAACGTGTCAAGGAACTATTAACACTAAGAAGTGTTTATTCCCTCTGTCAGACTCGTAATTCTGTTAATAATTCTACGTATATCCTTTCAAGGATTGATTGGCACAGGATAGGCCCTTAACTGACAGGTGTCTTAGTGTGTCCCTTGTTTTCATGACACGTGTTACAATCAGTTATGTGCTTTTTATATCTGTAAGCATTGTAGGCCAGTAAAAACAGTGATTTGGCTTTCTGTGACATAGGAGGGAACCCTGGATGACGGAATGCAACCAGTTTATGACGATTGGTATGAGAAAGATTATTAACACTACCTG
Organism: Macrobrachium nipponense; assembly: GCF_015104395.2. Taxonomy (NCBI): domain Eukaryota; kingdom Metazoa; phylum Arthropoda; class Malacostraca; order Decapoda; family Palaemonidae; genus Macrobrachium; species Macrobrachium nipponense. Next base: position 49,404,763 of record NC_087216.1, on the reverse strand, counting down.
GTCGTTAGTCCTCTGCTGTGTTCTTCGGGTTTTCCTCGTCACAGACCTACATAGAACATTACATTTGATTACATTATTCTGATACACATACTATAAATATACTTTTGCTTTAGGGTTTCTGCTCGAAGTGTTTATTGTTTTTGCCTAGCCACTGACCCTGTTTCCGTTTCGAAGTGTTTATTGTTTGGTGTTTATTGTTTTGCTTATCGCTGTTGACACTTGCTTTGTTCAGTTTGTAACAGTTCTGCGCTCCGACCCAGATATTCAATGCTCGCGATCTCTTGGGTTAAGGAATTTCCTGTTTAGATACGGTTTTTAAACAATAGGCACGGATGTTTCTATATCTTTTAGTCCAATTAATGGTTCTTTGCTGTATGGTGCGGGATTGCGGGATAATGCGTCAGCTATGATATTTGCTTTCCCAGGTAGATATCTTATCTTGGCTCCAATAACCTGAATGATCATTTGTCACCGAGTTCCTTTTGGACTGTGATTAAAGCCTTTGAAAAACTCGGTAAAGGACTCATGTTCAGTAAGGACTTTATCAGGATAGCCATAGATTATGAACTTAAAATGTACTAGTGTTAAAGATACCTAGCCCTTCCTTGCCTATTACTGCATATTTACTTTCAGAGGGCTTTAGTTTACGTGAATAAAAAGCTATAGGGAAGAACTGTTTATCATATTACTGAAGTAGTATCCCTCTTACCCCTTGGTCTGAGGCGTCTGTTGCAATAAAAAAAAAAAAAAAAATTCCTTATTTAAATCAGGGATTTTAAGTTAGGTAAGCTGCATTTTACGCTTTTAAGATATCGAACGCCTGTTGATGCTTTTCAGACCATAATAAATCTACGCTCTTCTTCGTAAGATCTGTTAAAGGAGCTGTCATGATTGAAGAGTTACATATTTACATACGATTGTAATACCCACTACAGCGCCAAAGTGCTGTATCCCCCTTTTACGTTAATAGGTACCGGAAAGTTATGAATAGCCGACACCATACCATGGACTACTTTTAAGACCTTGACCAGACACATAAAACCTAGATAAACATGTTCGGTTTTAAAAAACTCACATTTAGATATTTTACTCTGAGATTATTTGTCTTTGTCTCTGTAGCACTAGCTCTACTTTATGTGAATGTACTTCTAAGGTATTAGAAAAGTCTCCAAACACTATATTGTAATTGGGGCGCAACGTAAGCCGGAGGCATACGTAAAAAATTGATAATGTCCCCTGAGTGTGCTGAAAACGGAGTATGAGGTACAATCACTTAGGTAATGGTATCTGGTAAAAGCTTTTAAGTAAGTCCAAGCTGGTGAAAAATTTATTCTAACCTAACAGAGATAAGATGTCGTCGGTACCTGGCACTGGAAACTATGGGGCTGGGCAGTCGTTTCCTTGTTTAAGCGACAGAAATCTACGCAGATACGGCCAAAGTCCGATCTTTTATGGCATGAAGTTTTGAGGGAAAATAATATGGGCTATTTGATTTCCGAATGGCTCCTATTACTAATATATTTCAACTTCGTCATTTATCTTTATTTTGAAATTGCAGTGAGAGTCTATACGAAGGTAACGTATATAACTTTATGTTTGTCCTTAGACCGTATTTTGTGTTAAATTACATCCGTTTTTCCCAGAGATCACTCGCTAGTGGAGAAACTTCCTGGTATTCAGGTAAAAGATAAAAAAAAATTTCTGCTGAATCACCTCTGCTTGAATGACTTTACTGATATTACTTTAGATAGATTATCAGAGAGATTCATCCACGACTGGTTGGGCGGGATTAAAAGTTAGCAACAATAAAAGAAATGCGATATTTATATGTATAGGTTTTTTGTGGATTACTATATTAACTTGTTTGCAGCGAGTCAACCGTGTCTAGGGCTTTGTTCGCGGAAATCGTTATATTTCAGAGTGTCGGGAAGGATTAAAATTTCATTTCCAAGCAAAGTCTTTTTACACGCACTAAGAATTCGAGGTGCATGCTTCTCGAGATTTTGCGTGCAAAGTGCGACTGCGGTTGTGGGAGAATTCTGTTGGGTCATTTGAACAATGTTACGATTTATGAGACAAATGTATAGTTCCTTTATATAAGTTATTATTTGATTAACTGTCTCATTTTTGTTCAAACGGATTTTAATATGTTTGAAGGTTTATAGGATTTCCCTTTGATAAACACGCCTTATTTTGCAGGATGTAAGTTAATATTTTGTATACCCTAGATGAATCTTACAATTACACTAGATACAGATCAATGTTTTTTATAACTATAGAGGTATCTGTAAACGCTCGCTTATCCGGACTTCTCATTAGGGAAGTTCGAACAACAGACGGTGAGTCGGAAATACAGGATATTACTGTACTAAAAGAATAAACAAGATATTCTAATTTTTACGGCGCGTACAGTCGGGCTTTATCCACCCCCACTACTTATAATAACTTACGTATTAAAAAAAAAACGAAAACCTGCTCTGATTACTTTATACGGTCGTGTGTTTCATAGGAAAAATCCTTTTTAATTCAAAAGATATCGGTATGTATGAACCAACATCGCTTTTCCCCCACTCTGCTAGAGTCGCTTATTGTATGGAATTTGCTATGCTTTGAACACTTCGGCAGTTTTGACTGACCTTGACCGCTTGACTAGGTGACACAGTCACCGAGTTTGCTTGTTTGATTCTGAACGGGCTACTGTTTCTATTTCTTTTTGTAATAATAGGATCCTTCTCTTTATTACCATCGGCAACGTATTGTGTGTTTTTTAGCATTATGTTGTCTAGGTTATGTATAAAGCAATGAATGACGAACTATTAGGAACTGAGCGATTACTAATAAGGACAAGTTATCACTACTGCATACAATATTAACTGTTTGTACTTCATTCTTTTGCTAAAATTTGAAATAGTGAGGGATCCTGGTCAGCGCATTTAGCCTGATGAAAGTTTTTTACAGACATGTTATTCCTTGCAATCCAGCCATATTTTAAAAGTTAAGTTGAGTCATTGAGGTTCGATATTTTATATAACTCAAAAAACAAAAATCAAGGCTAAAACTGCGATCGGGACTTTGCAAAGGAGCATTTATTGTCATGACCCGAAATAGCGTTACCTCTAATTTATCTAGATTTGTACGGGTGTTCCACTTGTTTTTGTGTGTTTTCTAATCACTACGGTGCTTAACGACCCTATCCATGCATCTGTATAAATACAGACGTCCACTGCGTAAACGCATATTCACTGTTTAATATGATTTGTTACGTAAGGGATTAATAATCACCCAAAATGATAAAATTAACATAGTATATGATTATGATATTTCAGTAGAACTTCTGGAAACAGACACTCAAAGATAAAAACTCGCAGTAGCGAAATCTCAATGATGTTGATAATTTCTGTAAAAAAGTAAGATTAAGAATGTCTCGTAACTTCAGCCACAGGAATAACGAAATTCGACCTGCAAAGGAAACACTCAAAGTTACTCCAAATGAATAAAAAATTGTACTTAGCTTGCTTTTGTGGGAAGTCACGGTGTTCCGATAACGACACACGGCCTTGGTCCTCCTTCTCTATTTAGCGGATGACCTGGTTTGGCTTCAGTTTCCCCCGTGCGCGTTGTTTCGATGATTCGAGCCCTTGAAAGATCCGATGCTGCAGAGCGTTCGGTTGTTTCTTGGAGTGCCGGAAACGCTCACTAACGATGTTTTCTTGAATGATTCTAATGAGAGACGAAGCTTGCGTTGTCGTAGGAAAAAAGGACACGTCGGTTTGTTTTCTTGAAGTTATTCACTAACGATGATACTAAGTTGCTTGAAGAATCTCTTGCTTTCGTCGTCGTTAAAGAGTTCTTGTTGTTTTCTGAAGTCGCTCACTAACGATGATACTATGTTGCTTGAAGAATCTGCTGCTTCCGTCGTCGTTGACTTCTTATGATACATGATTTATTATTCTGGTTTTTCTTCGTAGGACGTTGTAGAGTTCTTCTGGTACGCTGGCCACCAATATTAGGGCTTGTGCCTTGTATGATAAGGCGCCCTATGAGGTAATGTTAGACTAGCGATAATCTTACGCTAAGTCGGTTGGTATTGCACTTCCATCTTCAATGGAGTGTCTGGGGGTTTGTAGATCATTTACGAAGTCGGTATTATCTTGTTGGTTATTACGACGATGTGTTAAACTCATGGTGAGGAGGTTCTTGTAGAAAACAAAAAAACTAAGTATAAAAATTATATATTCTTCTGAAGTTTTACATGCTGAAGATCAGATATGATTGTACAAGTCTTCTAATAACGATAGCTTGATCGCTTCTGCCAATGATGATGGCTAATCCTATTCCTCTACATGATAAAGCTTAGGTAAAGAGGTAAAGGTCTTCTAATGACGATAGCTAACTCTGTTCTGCTCGTCTACCATCTCTGTTACAAGTTATGAAGGAACAGACAGTAGTTCGAAACATATGAACATACATACAAATGACATAGTTTCATACGAACACAAAAAAAAGAGACACGCTACAGATCACGTAGCCGTTGGAATTATAGGTCGGGGTAGTTGTCTCAAGCAGGGAGCTTGGACTAATGTTTATAAACAATTGAATGACTACAGGTGACGGCATGTTATCTTAGCCTACATACTTATTGTATATACGTCATCTTTAGCGTCTCTAGTCTGATCACATTTCTGCAAGCAATCTGGTTGACCTCTTTAGTTTTTAGACTTATATATATATGGACTACATTCCATATTTTTATTATGTAAACACTTACATATAAACATCTTCTGGGGACCACTCACAATAAAAAATACACCTTTGAACAACACCACAACAAGACTTACAGCCCAAAAAATCCTACTCGACAAAGAGCTCTCCCCTACCAAACAAACAGCACACACACGTGTCTCTTTCTCCCCGTGTTTTTGTTTACATCCACCAGATGCTGCCTCCTCCATCTTGTCTTCTATGACATCACAACACAACTTAATACATCAATAGACACCTTCTAAAATCAACCGTATGCTGCCCATACGTAGAACGTCCACCATATTTCGACAATGCAGAAAATAACAATAACAATAAAAATGAGTTAACTCTGACTAAACTGATATATCAAATATAATCACTAGCCTCATAAAGTTAACTGAGAATTTTTGTTTAACCCATTGAGGTTGCAAAAAAAAAATGCATTTTCCATTTATTTTATATTACAGAATATCAGTCTCTATATAGTAGATAATAGATATCGGAAAGAGTAGTTGCAGCCAAGATTTATTAGATGACTTCTGTATTTTGCACTTTACGAAAAGCACAGAACTTTGTATAGCAAGAATTTGGTGACAGCATATACTAACTTTACAAAAGCAAAGGCAATATATTGACCACTAACAGCCATGGGAAAAGTATTTATTTATTCATTTTTTCAGCCAAGATGGAGAGGTAATGCCCGTAGCAATCACTTTTTAATTGACCTTCATAAACTAGTTTTGGGTTAAGAATTTTATTTTTTTAAATCATTTTCATATGAGTAAATAATTTCGTACATTTATAGGAATCTTAATGATATCAATTTAATCAACTTTTTCTGTAGTTACCAGCACTAAAAGCAGTTGATTAAAAGTTTTTGCGAATGAAAGGATCCGATTATATTTGTTGCTATTCATGAAAATTCTCCATAGAAGAGAAATCAAATGTTCAACTAGTCATTTGGGTAATTTTGATGTAGGGTTGTTATTCACCAAAGAAAAATCCTCAGAAACAGAACATTTAACATTTTATTAATCTTGTTCACTTGTTAATTTTGTGGCTCTCGCCATTTAGTACTCGAGTTGTTCATTGAAAAATTTTGTATCACTGGTGTTCATTCTGCAATGTCAGTGAACTGTAAGTATACCTTAGGTGGTTGTGATAGGTGGTTTGAGTTATAGAAATGTGTGTGGTAGAGGCAGGCAGTTCTGCATTTGTACTTATATGTTTGTGCAGTATGTACTCAATTTAAATGAAGATAACAGAGAAAGCAACAAAAGATAAAGGAATTGAAAGTAGAAGATCACAACATGTCAACCAGGTGTTTAGCAAACACCGAACTTCAGATGCTCAAGGTCAAAGCAAAGTAGACAAGTTATGAATGTACAAGGAACAGGGACTTTTGGGGGGTGGTAGTAGCTAGAGAACTTTGATGAGTGCACCTTGACCACCCTCATTTTTTGGCATCAAGTTATCATCTTCGTATAGTGAGAAGGGAGGAGGAAGTGGAGAGTGAAAGTAAGGATAGGAATGACTTGGAACCCAGCAAGAAGAGTTCATTGATTGCATTAATTTTGTTGTTCCATCAAGGTACTGGCGACCATACACATT
>NC_087216.1:49393202-49397909 GCF_015104395.2 Macrobrachium nipponense | reverse complement strand
CATTATGTATAACTACAAATTTCGACACTTGTTCTCAAACATGGAAGGCATTTGTTTTTTTATTTTTACCCTTTTAATCTTAAGAGTGACGTAACCATCGACGTTCGATTGCTACCCAAGATCAGAACTTCCGCCAAGAAGTATCTTCATTTCGGAAACTTCGGACTCACTCAATCACGTCTTCTCGTGAACAGCTGCCGTCGGACTGAGAAAGAAGGAGCTATCAACACGGAGTGGCGGCGGGTAGGGAGAAGGAAGGAGCGGGTGGGGTGCGTGTCGTTGTGGACCCCGGGGGTAGGGTGAGGCTTAGGTGGGTTCCGGAGGTTCCTTTTAAATCGGCCCAGAAAAAAAAAAAAACTCCTTATCGGATCTGCTTTGTGCAGGCCGCAAGGGAGGAAGTTTTCCTATTAAAGTTCTAATCCCAAGGTACTTTGCGTAGCATTGTGCTTGGTGTCGCAGCTGAGATACGAAAAGTCGGATAGTACAGTGGAAAAGGATAACAAAATATACGAAAAAATAGGAATGATTCTTTCTCGACATAATAGGAAGAAAACAAACATATTTTTATCTCTGTGTTGTTAGACGCTTTTATCTTTTTATCTTATCTTGAATTGTTTACTCTTACTTCTTTCTTCCTTTCCTTCCATCTTTGTAACCAAAAGCGTAATTTTGTGAGGCAGAACATTCCAATCGCACAAATATTCCGTCTTCACTCAACTTCCAATGACAGCCTTAATCTACCCGTTTTTACTTTTCGTAACTTTCCTCCGGAGGAGAATTCATCTTTTTCCAATCCCAAATTATCCATTTTGTGTCCTTTTCCCATACTTCTTATTGCTGACGTAGCCCCAAAGTCAATGTTATGCAAATTAGCTTAGTCTCAGAACTATCCCTAATGAAAACTCGACCCGATAGGCCACCTATATTCATCTATAGGTTTAAACTTGTTTGGCCCCTCTGGCCTCTGCTTCCCCCCTTAATTACCGGGCAGCAGATGTTAAGCTGATAGAGAAGAGCTAACACGGAATTCGTCTAAAGTTTTGAACTTAAAGGACGATGGATTATCGAAGATATATTCCTCTACTGAGTCAGGTAGTTGACAAGTTCCTTGTACTCTTGTGCATAGATTATTGGAAAAGATTTTTCATAGTGGATTAAAATGGAAAGCATTTTCATCTGTCAAAAAGAGATTTTGGTCAAATTTTCATTAACGAATAAATCAGAGCAACTAATAATAATAGTTTTGTATCCATTTTTTTTACTGGCAGATTCGAAGAGAAATATGAGAAAACGAACCTAGCAAACAGAAATATATGAATATTTTGTAAATCATTGGCACTACGTATTAATAAAGGACATCCTTTAATTGAACCATATAACCCAGTTAAATTCTTTATTTAAAATGACTAATGTTCGTTAGCGAAAAACAATAAAAAATATGGATATTCTTTGACTTGTAACATTTAAAATATTTGATTTAAAAGGTACGAATGCATATATTTTTCTTTTATAAAGTATGAACTGTAAAACCTACATTAAGAATAAAGATATTATTGAAGCACGGCTGATCTCTATAACCCAAGGCTCATTATGTCGAAATTTGGTTGTTAGAGTAAAAAGAAAAAATTATGCGTCAGAAAAGTTAGAATATCGGTCAATGAAACTCCTCAAACAACAGGAATATGAGGCATTACTGCTCTCAGTGTTTATTCCATACACTGGCCACGGTATACTGCAGCAAAGAGAGAGAGAGAGAGAGAGAGAGAGAGAGCTTGTTTTAAACGAGCATGAAGATCAACAATTTCAAGCTGGGAACACTAGAAGGGAAACCGAAGAATAAACAAAGTCGAATAAAAAATTCGGAATATATTGCTTTATATCTTTAGACAAATGAGGTGTACTGGTAAAGGTAAAGAATAGATAACTCAATCATTCGATATACAGAATACTGTTTTCCAAATATACCATGTCTTTACATTTGATTGGTGGTATCTTGGCATAGACGGTGATGTGCTTGAATTACTATCATACTACGTCAGGGTTACCATAGATAATTACCTAGAGTAAAAAAAAGGCACGAACGCACGAAATGCATGGATATATATATATATATATTATTATATATATATATATATATATATATATATATATATATAGTATAATATATATATGTATATATTATTATATATATATATATATATTTATATATATATATATATATATATATATATATATATATATAGTATATATATATATATATATATATATCATATATATATATATATATATATACATATATATATATGTGTGTGTGTGTGTGTGTGTGTGTGTGCGCGCGTGAGTATGTATTTGTATCACCCACAATGCCCTCTTAACTTCTCGAATTCTTCGCGCTTTGTTTTGGATGTGCTTGTCACTACTAGGCCTTGAGATTCAAGTGCAAAAAATAGAAAGGAATTATGATGTCCGGTAGCAGGAAACGAACTTGGGTTACCATAATGACGGTGAGGTCACATTGTCGACCTGACCTCGTCGTGATTATGGTAACCCAGGTTCATTTTCCCCTCCCGGACACCATTATTTCTTTATAGTTCTTGAAGTTGTGTCTCAAATCTTTTTAGTGACTAGTGTATCCAAAAAAGCTCGAAGAATTCAAGATGTTAAGAGGGCAATGTTGCTATTACAATTACATATGTATCTGGTAAAAGTGACCGGTAGATATATATATAGATATATATATATATATATATATATATATATATATATATATATATATATATATATATATATATATATATATATATATATATATATATATATATATATATATGTTTATATATACACAATGTATATATATAAAACTCAACAAAAGTATTTCAGAACAGTTGTTTATTTAAGTTTCTTTCTGAACATTTAATATTTTGTGTGGCCTCCATCTGCCTGTACCACAACCTGCATTCTTGAGGGGTATGATTTCAGCAAATTGCAAAAAAGCTGAGACTCAAGCTCCATTTCCCTTATCACTTCAGTCACCTCTCTTTGCAGGTCGTCGAGGCTTGGTATACCATCATAATTCACTGTGCACCCTTCAACATGATTCTTTAAGATACTACGAATGTTTTCACACACATTAAGGTCAGGGTAGCTACCTGGAAATTCAACAGATAACACATTTTCAGGATCTTTGAGGAAAGAAAATACTCCACCAGTAAGCACAGTTTCTCTGGAGTATTAGCCATTCCATGACTGTCCTTTTTCTTTGATGATCCACATTAACAGTTTGGCTGTGAAACAGAGAAAAATTCCCAGACATTCAGGAAATTTCACAACTTGGCGATAACGCACGTCATCGCTGATATCATCCAACTTTGCAGCCCAATTTATGTCATTTTTATGATTTGGCTTCCTGACTGTTTAAATGTAGAATTCATCTGATGCAGCAACATGGAGATAATCAGCTTCATCCCAATCTTTAAGAAATGAACCCAAAACCATGCACGGCCTTCTCTCTGTTGCTGAGTGATGCTGGGCTTGCTGATAACATGAAATGGCTTGATACCAGATTTTTTCAACTCACGTTATACAGCACTATAACTACTCTTCTTTCCCCTTTTTGTTTCTAGATCAAGTGTCAATTTATGTAGAGACTTTCTTGGTCTACCCACTTCCTCAGCTATGATGTCTTTTGGCTCACTCCTGAGAAAGGACTTCAGGCCTTCCAAGATTCTCACTTTTTCGTGACGACAGTATATGGATTTTTGTTCCAGTTTCTTTTAACAAAGGATTCATCTCTTTTAATGTATCTAGCTACCCAAGAACGTGAAATGAAGGATGCACCAGCATCCCTGGCCTCTCTGAAGGTTATAGCCCGGATTTGGTCAATCCATCTTATTTCCTCCGAGTCGTCGTCACTCAGTCTGAAAATACAAGAAATGTAAAATGAAAAATAGCTTAATAGAAACTTAAGATAATGTACTTGGAGATAGGCTATAGCAGAAAACTTCATAACTTTCCATTTGTTCTGTGGAGGGGGCCTCTAATTTCGAAACACCCGGTTATATATATATATATATATATATATATATATATATATATATATATATATATATATATATATATATATATATATATATATCACAGGATTTTAAACTTGTTCCGCAAAAGCAATCATTTTGTACTGGTCACTTTTTTTTTAAGTTCTTGTGACATCTTCAAACCGAATTTGTGGATTTTATTGTGAAACCTATACAGGCATTATGACAACGTATTTATCGTAACGACGCCTATCAGAAAAGTGAGTTTAGTAAATTTCAAACTGCAACAAATTTGGGATAATCTTGTGAAAGGTAAAGTGAATTTTACAAATTTAAACGATGGTTAAAAGCATAGTTTGAAATTTGAAGATTGATGATTCAAACTAAGTTGATTTTCTTGTATATTATACTATCTGAAGTGTTTTTTAGACCAGTCAATTAAGTGATATATTCTATTGAATTTATTTCATGTTTTACACATTTCAGTTTTTTGTGGTTTCTGTAGGTTCCTTTTAATTTAAAATTATTTATTTAGTTTTGTGTGACATCATAAATATTTATTAATGGTTTAACGTTTACTTACTTAACCTAACTACATTTTACCAATTATGATTTCTTAGATTTCTTAGATTTATGTCACATCTTAGTGTTTCTTGATAAATTAATCAAATTT
>NC_087216.1:49335702-49385702 GCF_015104395.2 Macrobrachium nipponense | reverse complement strand
TATATATATAATATATATATATATATATATATATATATATATATATACCTTGTAATTAATTTTACAATATGGAACATTTGCGTAGCACTCCAAATTTGTGATGCTTTATAAATACACACGCACATACATACACATACACACACACACACACACACACACACACACATATATATATATATTATATATATATATATATATATATATATATATATATATATATATATATATATATATATATATATATACATATATCTATATATATATATATATATGTGACTGGTAAAAATGTTCTGTTACAACAGAATTCCATCTAATAAAGGGAGCTTATAAAATGCCAAAATATAGAAAGCCATTACTATTTTTCAGAGACTGCTGACTTTCTCTTCAGGTATGTAATGAATGAAAAAAGTTACAGAAAAGGTGGTACTCATACCGAGAGATCCATCCACAGAGCACGTTTTTATAAGTCAACCCCACTGATTATTCTTCTTTTATCTTCTTAAGCGTTGGCTGAAGGAAGATTTCATCAATGATATCTGAATTCCAGGCGCCCTTTGAGATGTTCATTACCTGTCTTTGTTTGATCAAGGCTGCCTCTATTATCTGGCTTTTGTACCGAAATCTGCTGATGTTATAAATTATACATGACAAATTCGAGTTCATTCTGTGGTCATCGTTATTTCTATAGTTAAAAATAGCTGAGCTCTGTTGTTCATACCTAACTGACCATTCATGTTGTATTAATCTCAGGGGAAGTGATTTTCCAATGAAACTGATGTCGGTACAAAAGCCAAATAATACAGGCAACCTTGATCAAACAAAAACAGGTAATGACCATCTCAAAGAGTGCCTGGGATTCAGATATTGTTGAATCTTCCTTCAACCAACACTTAAGATGATTAAAGAAGAATTATCAGTGTGGTGACTTAGAAAAACGTGCTACCTGTGGATGGATCTCTTCGTATAAATACCACCTTTTCTGTAATTTTCTCATTCATTACTTACCTGAGAAAGACAGCAGTCTCTGAAATATCGTACTTCAGGTGTGTAATGAATGAGAAAAGTAACAGAAAAAGTTGTATTTATACCAAGAGATCCATCCACAGGTAGAACATTTTTCTAAGTCACCCCCACTGATAATTCTTCTTTAATCTTCCTAAGCATATAATTGATAATCTTGTACTATCCTTTCAAGAATAGTACAAGTTTATCAATTATATGCAAGAAATTAGGAATATTTACATTTTCTTTTACAATATAAAAACAATCATCTACATATCAAACCCATAACATCTTAACCCTTAAACGCCGAAGCGGTAAAAAAAAAATTGTCTCCCGTGTGCTGGAGGGGTTTCAGAGTGAGCGAGGAAGCGGAAAAATTTTTTTTTTCAAAAAATCACAGCACGCTTAGTTTTCAAGATTAAGAGTTCATTTTTGGCTCCTTTTTTTTCATTGGCTGAAGTTTAGTATGCAACCATCAGAAATGAAAAAACATTATCATTATCATATATAAATAATGCGATATATGATAGCGCAAAAACGAAATTTCATATATAATTGTATTCAAATCGCGCTGTGCGCAAAACGGTTAAAGGTAAAAAATTACTTTTTTTTTTGTAATGTACACTAAATTGCGATCATTTTGGTATATAACACATTGTAAAACGATAAAAGCAACACAGAGAAAATATTATCACAAAATAATGCATGAATTCGTAACACGCGGACGTAAACAAATATTTTTTTCAAAAATTCACCATAAATCTAAATATTGTCCTAGAGACTTCCAATTTCTTTCAAAATGAAGAATAATGATTGAATATTACTATACTGTAAGAGTATTAGCTTATAATTGCAGTTTGTGACCTTATCTGACGAGTTAAAGTTGACCGAATGTCGAATTTTTTTATATATATATTTTTTATATGCAATTATTTCGGAAATAAGAAAAGCTACAACCTTCAAATATTTTTCGTTTTATTTTACATGAAATTGCGCCCATTTTCATATATAAAACTCTATGAAATACCTAATATGAAACGGAGCAAATATTCCGAGAATGGGACATACGCATTTCGGAGATTTGTGGCGGAGAATCCGCGCGCGGAGGGAAGGAAAGATTTTTTCCTAAATTCACCATAAATCTAAATATTTTGCTAGAGACTTCGAATTTATTTCAAGATGAAGATAAATGACTGAATATTACTAGACTGTAAGAGTTTTAGCTTACAATTGCGTTTTTCGACCATTTCGGTAGAGTCAAAGTTGACCGAACGTGGTTTTTTTCTATTTATCGTGATTTATATGCAAATATTTCAAAAAATGAGAAAAGCACAACCTTCAATTATTTTTTGTTGTATTCTACATGAAATTGCGCACATTTTCATATATAAAACTTTATGTAACGGCTAATTTAAAATGGTGCAAACATTACCACAATCGCACGTATGATTTTTTCGGAAGAGTTACCGCGCGGACGTAAAGAAAATGTTATTTTTTTCATAAATTCACCATAAATCGAAATATTGTGCTAGAGACTTCCAATTTGTTTCAAAATTAAGGTAAATGCTTGAATATTACTAGAGTATAAGCGTTTTAGCTTACAATTGCGTTTTTCGACCATTTGGGTAGAGTCAAAGTTGACCGAAGGTTAAAATTTTAGCAATTATCGTTATTTATATGAAAATATCTCAAAACTGATAAAGGCTACAACCATGGGTTGTTTTTAGTTGTATTGTGCATGAAATTGCGCACATTTCCATATATAAAACTTTATATAACGGCTAATTTTAAAATGGTGCAAACATTACCACAATCGCATGTATGATTTTTTCGGAAGAGTTACCGCGCGGACGTAAGAAAAAGTTTTTTCATAAATTCACCATAAATCGAAATATTGTGCTAGAGACTTCCAATTAGTTGCAAAATTAAGGTAAATGATTGAATATTACTAAAATATAAGATTTTTAGCTTACAATTGCGTTTTTCGACCATTTTGGTAGAGTCAAAGTTGACCAAAGGTTGAAATTTTGGCAATTATCGTTATTTATATGAAAATATCTCAAAACTGATAAAAGCTACAATCATGAGTATTTTATTGTTGTATTTTACATAAAAATGCGCACATTTTCATATATATTACTTCATGTAACGGCTAATTTACAATGGTACAAAAATTATGTCAAAGTGACGAAATAATTTCCGAGATGTGTCACAGATACTTTTTAGTGCGGCAAGAAAGAAATTCGCGCTTGCGCGCCTGCGTAACGATTGTAAACAAAACAACACCTTGATCCGTGAACTCCCAGCATCCCCCAAGGCGCGTGATTCAAAAGTTTTAGGCTGGTAGGTTAGGCCTAATAAGTATTTTTTCCGCGAAATGTTAAAAAAAACTTTTGTAAGACGACATAAAATACGTCCAGTCGGCACACGAGAGACAAAAAATGTCGACGTAAAATACGTCCAGTCGGCAGTAAAGGGTTAAAGAATAAATTTCTTGGAATGAGTCTAGATTAAAAAAATTACATGTAAATATTAGACAAGAGTTTTGATGTAACATCTTTATTTACAAGAGCTGACAAAAGGCAACTAGGTTGTACACAGAGAGGATAACAATGGTTGTCTCTTAATAGCCGAAGCGGTAAGCATCGCTATCCAGACACCAACCCTAAATATCCAAAAGAAGTCGGATAGCACGTCCCCAGCAACCATTTGCATCCCACCTCTCATGAGACACAAGAGTGCCCAGCAAAGCCCTTGTGTGCCCAGCGAAGCCCCGTAAAATGCTTGCTCAGGACTCTGAGGCCCTGCCCAACACGAACCTCAACCCTTTAATTAGCGTAGAGCTTTTAGATGCAAACATACACTCAAATTTAATATTTAAACACATTTATGTTTATACAGGCCTTTTGTTTATTTGTAACTTTTACATACGTTCTGAAAAAAAAAAAATTATACCTTACTGAATTTTAAATGAAAATTTAAGGAAACACTAAGCACTAGGTCATACATGCTATATCGCCTCAGTGGCGTGGTTGGTATGGTGTTGGCGTCCCCCTCGGTGGTCGCGGGTTCGATTCTCGGCCATTCCATTGAGGAGTGAGAGATGTGTATTTCTGGTGATAGAAGTTCACTCTCGACGTGGTTCGGAAGTCACGTAAAGCCATTGGTTCCGTTGCTGATTAACCACTGGTTCCATGCAACGTAAAAACGCCATACAAACAAACAAACAAACAAACATACATGCTATTGGCATACGAAATAACGCCCTTAAATGGTTAATGCTTTTAATCTCTTCACCAACCAGTGCCCAGACCTTAAGGTCATCCTCCCCATACATTCATATGAACAGCTCAAAAGACCCGATTTTCAGTCAGTAGTCGCTCAATACTGTCATAGTTTAGGGAAAGAGCTATCATAACAAAAACAAATAAATGGAAGAAGGAAGACTAAACAATTTTCACCAGAAATTGACACATGACAATAAAAAAAACTCTGATGGTATGAAAATACCGGCAAGAATTTATATATATATATATATATATATATATATATATATATATATATATATATATATATATATATATATATAACAAAAGGAGCCCATAAAAATTCCAAAATATAGAAAGAACACACTATATTTCAGAGACTGCTGTCTCTCTCTTCGGGTAAATAAAGAATGAGAAAAGTTACAGAAAAGGCAATATTTATACAAAGACATCCATCCACAGTTAAAGCCATTTTAGGTTACTTACACTGATAATTTCTCTTTAATCCTCTTAAGCATTGACTGAAGGAAGATTTTATATATAACATCTGAATCCCTTTGAGATGTTCATTAACTGTCTTTATGGAGGAGTAAAATGGTAGTTTAAATCTGACAACGTCTTTGAAGGTTGTGAGAGAGAGAGAGAGAGAGAGAGAGAGAGAGAGAGAGAGAGAGAAGAGAGAGAGAGAGAGAGAGAGCAAAATTGGTGGAGGGATGAATGGGAGTGGTTTGATGGCAGGCGTACGTCTGTTATGAGAGTCGGAAGAAATGAGGAAGTCTGAGGTCATAGAGTTGGTACTAAACTGTTTATTTGGCAGTGGTTTTATCCACTGATGGTCAGTTGATATTGTGTGGTTTGATTGATTTTGATATTGTAAGGTTGTTGTGCATGTGTCAATCTGGTTGTGGTGAAGTTGAAGAGGTTGGTAGTGCTGGTTGCACACTTTGGTGTCTGTGAGTTGGCAGTTGGGGACAGTGTTGTGGTTGGCAGTTTGTGGTGATGGGGTCGAGTTGTTGTATGGTTGTTATGTTGTTTTGAGCTGTTGGTGTTCATCTGCGCAGTGATTTGTCAGGTTGTTAAGTTGTTGAATGGTTGTGGTTCTTGGTTGGTTGCTTTGTGTTGTGATTCTTGACTAGCCTAGCCTAGCTATATCCAGCACAGCTCCTAGCCCTAAGTATCTGGAGTCTGAGGTGAGTACATGGTATTATGTTTTGTGTGTTCTGTGTTTCGGTAAGCCAATTGTCCTGCGTGTAAAAAGTAATGTAAAGAGGAAAGTGTGGCTGTGGGAAAATTTGCCAGCTGGTATGATTAAAGTAAGTGTGGGGAGCTTGCTTGCTTTGTTGCTTTGCATGTGATCCTGCCACATCTTTGTTTAATCAAGGTTTAATCATCTGACCTTTGTATCAACAGTTGCTGCTATAAATTATATGTGAGAAATTTCAGTTAATCTCTGGTTATGGTTAATTATATGGTTGAAAATAGTTGAGTTCTGTTGTCCATACCTAACTGACCATTTATGTTGTATTAATCACCAGGAAAGTTATTTTCCTGTGAAATTGATGCAAGATTGGTCACAGTCCAAGCATGGGATTTTGTATACTCCTGTGTGAATGGGGATTGTCTTTTCTTGGATGTTAATCAAGGATTTGGCTAAGATTTAGGTAGGTAAAGGGAAAAGGGTTAGATTTTCTGAGAGTCTTGGATACCCTCTTAATCCTGTCCAGGTGTGGAATTTTTATTTTATTGTTGGGTTTCTCTCTGGTCTTGCCAGTATAAGGGAAATATTTATACTCTGAACAATAGTTGGTGTTAGTGGCTAAGTAGTCAGTTGTTTCTCCTGTTGGTGAACTAGGAGATCCTTGCCTAAGGTTCTGTATTTTGAGTATTGTGTTTTGGGAATTGTGTGTTCTGGTCGACCAACCCACCTGGCCTACTTTATGCAGAAAGTAAAAGGAGTTTTACTAAAATTAAGGCGGTAATCTCAAAATTGAGGGTATTTTAATTACAAATATTATGAGAATTAAATTTTAAGTGCAATGTTTTTGTCTAAATTTAAATTTAATGTATCATTTCATATTGTAAGTGTAATGTTGCCAAAGGGGGTGCAAGCCAGCACAACTCTATGCAGGTCCCAAGCCCGGGTAAATGGTGAGGGTTGGTAGCAGGAAAGGCATCCAGCTGTAAAATTTTTGCCGAAACCATGGACAGCCGGGAACAGTTACCAGTTGAAGGTCAAGACATTCCCCTCTCACGTGACGTGCGGAGGCCTCACCTGACCTCCCCGATAAATGCACAAGGGCTACTGCGTCAAGGACGGGCACGGCTAAAGAAGCAAGTTCAGACAATAAGAATTGGATGGATGAGGAAATAAAACAAAGGACATTGGCAATGGCTATGAGTTGCTATATAGCGGAACTGATGAAACAGGAAGAAGTGGTGTAGGGATTGTCATCAGTAAAGAAATGAAAAAAATATTGTGGGCATTAAAAGGAAAAGCAAGAGAATAATGAAAGTAAGGTTGTGGTGTAGTGGTTATATCTTGAATGTAGTAAGTGCATATGCACCACAGACTGGGTGCAGAGAAGAGGCGAAAAATAAGTTCTGGAGAGATATGGATGAAGTCATGACATCAAGAGAATAAGAAGAAAGGTTAGTTGTGGGTGGAGACTTGAATGGCCACATTGGGTGCAATCGGAAAACATTAATAGAATACATGGAGGACATGGCATGGGAGAAATGAATGAGGAAGGAGAGCTAATAACAAACTTTGGACTGGCATTTGACATGGCAATTAACAACATCTTTTTCACAAATGATGACTATGTGACATATTGTAGTGGGGGAAGACAATTGCAGATAGATTTTAATGCAGATAGATTTTTTAATGTCCAGAAGGTCCCATTTAACAAAAGTGAAAAATTGTAAGGTTATTAAAGGAGAGTGTGTTAGCAGACAACACAGGCTAGTAGTGTCAGATCACTTGTTGAGACGAGTTGGAATGGGGAAAAAGGTAGTCCAACCGAAGATAAAGTGGTGGCAATTAGAAGAAAAAAAATTATCCAGAGATTTAAGGAAGCAGTTCTAGGGACATCAGATTGGCAGAAGATGTGAACACCTGGTGGACAGGAAATAGTACAAAGATCCTTAAAATAGCAGAAGAATTATTTGGGAAGACATCTGGTAGAGGACCACCAAATGAGAACGAGATTTGGTGGTGGAACCCTAACACCCAAGATAAGATAAAGAAGAAAAAGGAAGCCGGAGTAACCTATGACAGGAATCAATCTGAGGAAAATAGGATAGCTTGGAAAACTGCAAATAAAGAAACTAAAAGGGCAGTAGCACAGGCAAAATCAATTGCAATGGACAAGCTCTATGAGAACTTAGACACAGCTGAAGGCCAACAGAGAATACACAAGATAGGAAAAAACAGAGATAAATCATGAAAGGATCTAACACATATCAAACAGATCAAGGTAAAAAAATAGAAGAGTTTTATCAAAAGAGGAAAACATAATAGCTAGATGAAGGAGTACTTTGAAGAATTACTAAATGAAGAAAACTCCAGAACAATAGTAAGAGATGGAAACACTCGTGAAAGAATAGTCCAGGATATCAGTTGAGAAGAGGTTAAGAAGACACTGGATAAAATGAAGAAGGGGAAAGCAGTGGAACCTGATGGAATACCAGCTGAAGTGTGCAATTATTTAGGAGAGGAAGGCAGACATCCTGTGGGATTTAATGACTAAGATATATCACCAAGAAAGAATACCAGGCATGTGGAGAAATAGTCCTAGTCTACAAAGAGAAGGGTGTTGTGCAGATGTGTGGGAACTACAGAGGAATTAAACTGATATTACAAATGAAAATATATGAGAGGAATATAGAATGAAAATTGAGAATGGAAACCACAACTTGTGGAGAACAATTTGGGTTTATGCCAGGAAAGAGCACAGTTGACGCAATATTTGCACTAAGGCAGACAGTAGAGAAATATAGAGAGAAACAGAAAGGACTACATCTGGTGTTTATTGACTTGGAAAAAAGCAAATGATAGGGTATCTAGGCAGGAAGTATAGAGGTGCTTGAGAGAGGAAAGAGTTTCTGAAAAATACATCAGAATAATGAAAGATATGTATGCAAAGGCAACCACGCAAGTAAGAAGCACTGTTGGAACCGTTGAGAAGTTTAAGATGAACGTTAGTCTCCACCAGGATTCAGCCCTACGTGTTTGATATTGTGATGGATGTTATAATATCAGAAGTTAGAGAAGAGGTGCCTTGGTGTGCAATGTTTGCTGATGACATTATGCTGACTGATCTAACAAGAGAAGGTGTCCAACTCAAGCTAGGAAGATAGAGAGAAGAACTTGAGAGTAGAGGCTTAAAAATAAGCAAAACAAACACAGAATACATGTGGACAGATGGAGAGGAATGGCAGGGAACAGTGAAATTGGGCCAAGTAGACATAAACATGGTTAGCTCCTTCAAATACCTTGGTTCTGTTATGAGTGAGAATGGAAGCCTGAATACGGAAGTCAGTAATTGAATTCTGTGTGCATGGATGAATTGGAGAAAGTTATCAGTGATACTCTGTGACAGGAGGATTAGTGCAAAAGTTAAAGGAAAGTTTTATAAAAGTGTAGCTAGGTCACCCATGTTCTATGGCACAGAGACCAATAAAGAAAGAACAAGAAAGAAAAGTGGAAGTGACAGAGATGAGAATGCTGAGGTGGATGTGTGGTGTCACAAAAAGAGATAAGATCTGGAATTGATTGATCAGGGGGACAGTCAAAGTATTAGAGGTTTCAAAAAAAGCTCAGGAAAGAAGACTGAAATGGTTTGGTCATGTCATGAGGAGAAAAGATGTACACGTATGCAAGAGGGTTATGAATATGGAGGTGGAGGGCAGAAGAGAGAGGGGAAGGCCATAGTTCAGGTGGAAAGATAAATTATTGAATGATATGAAGGAAAAGGGTCTAAGAGAACAAGATGTACAGGACAGAGGAAGATGGAGAAGGTTAACTAGAAACAGGGACCCCATACAGAAATGGGAAAAGCTGAAGGCAAAGAAGAAGAATGTTTCCTTATTGGCAGCTAGCCCAATGTGTGATGCCCAGCACAGTGGCTTGTGTGCTGCAGTAGCGCCATTGCAAGCTGTTAATAGCTAGAGGTGCCTGAAGCAAGAATTATTTCACTGATAAGGATGTACCACTGGACTAATATAGTAGATTCACATTAACGTGCATCTGATGCCTAGGCCAGTCCCTTACGACATTCCTGATGGGCTGATGATAAACCAATCATAGGGATGGGAACTCTCAGTCTCTCTTGAGAGTTCAGATAGGCAGGATGTATGTTCCACCTCTCCTGAGGAATACAGGATGAGGAATACATCTTTAAAAAGTAACCCTCAGGAGAGGTGGAACATACATTCTACCTGCGTGAACTCTCGAGAAAGACTGAAAGTTTCCAGCCTTGTGATTGGCTTATCAACAGCCATTCTGTATCGTCATAAGGGATTGGCCTAGACATCAGATGCACAGTTGATGTGAATCTACTGTAGTTACTGATATGATAAGCAGTTAAGGCTTTTTGTGTAAAGATTGATTTTTTAATGAAAGTGATGATAGGAAGGTTTTGGCTCAGGGTATTGATGTCATTAGTTTAAACTGTAATTTCCTTTTGTAATCAAGATAAGTGGTGAAGGGTATTTATACGTATACAATGGTCCCCCCGTATTCGCTTTCTCCGGATTCGCGGACTCACACATTCGCGGATTTTTCTTTGGAACCTATCTAGAAATTATTCGCGGACGGACTCGCCCATTCGCGGAATTTTGCGACGAAAATAATCACTAATTGGTGTATTTTGATGTTTATTTTCATAACTACATACATTTTTATGATACAAAAATTATTTACTAATTTTCAAATATTAATTTTGATTAATACTGTATTAGTAAGTTTAATAAGTTTAAATGATATCACATAATAAAAATAATAATTCTCTCTCTCTCTATCTCTCTCTCTCTTTCTCTCTACTACAAAGATGTATGTTTTTTTGTATGATAAATAAATGATTTTACTATTTTCAAATATTAATATTAAATTTTTATACAGCAATAATATCAATTCATTAAAGAAAATACCATAGTGAATTAGTAAGATTTTAGCTTATAAATTTAAAAAATTATGTAAGAATGAAGGAAATCCCAGCCTTCTTTCTCTAACTCCAGGTACTAAAACTGTCATAGTATCAAGTTAAGTGACAGGAGGGGGAAGGAGCTGTTTTGTTGCTACCATCAAGTGCTCATGAAATTCCCCCCCCCCCCCCCCCCCCCTCTCTCTCTCTCTCTCTCTCTTCTCTCTCTCCTCTCTCTCTCTCTCTCTCATTTACTGAGACTCGAGATTTTTTTATAGTACTTGTACTATTTGTTTTTAATACTTTCAAATAAAATAATAATAATAATAATAATAATAATAATAATAATAATAATAATAATAATAATAATAATAATAATAATAATAGTAATAATAATAATAATAATAATAATAACTGTATAAACAAAATTCATATTATGTGATAGTATTTTAAAGAAATACAATAATAATCTATCCATGTCACTTTTAATTAAGGTTAATCTCTCTCTCTCTCTCTCTCTCTCTCTCTCTCTCTCTCTCTCTCTCTCTCTCTTTTGCCACACAAGTTAATGTGTCATAGTGGTAACTCCCTTCCATCTCTCGCTGGAAGCGTTATAAGTATTTTTTGAGAGAACAGAGAGAGATAAACACTCTCTCTCTCTCTTTTACCGAGATGAAAGAATTTTTATGGTACTAGTATGTAAAATGTTTATTAATTTCAGTTATTAATAATAATAATAATAATAATAATAATAATAATAATAATAATAATAATAATAATAATAATAATAATAAAACTGTAATTACAAAATTCATAATGGTAGTATTTTAAAGAGATGAAAATGACCTTTCCATTTCACTTGTAAGGATAACTCCTCTTTCTTACTGTGATGAGAGAATTTTTATGGTAGATACACGTGTTTATTTTATTTTCAAATAATGATAATAATAATAGAAGTAGTAATAATACGATAACTAATTTCAAATGAAAATTCTTCCCTTCGTCTTTTTCTGTATTAATTTCCTTACCTTCTCTTAACGCCAGTGACGCTCGGAGCTGGGAAAGTAACAATGCATACAATGGTCAACGAATTTAATGTGTTATGTAATCTCTCTCTCTCTCTCTCTCTCTCTCTCTCTCTCTCTCTCTCTCTCACTGAGATGAGATCATCTCTCTCTCTCTCTCCACAAGATATTTGTCATAGTGGTAACTCTGTCTCTCTTGGCTGCAAGTGTTATACATACGTATGTAAGTATATACCTTTAAGGCTACTAATGTTTAGGATTACTTTGAAATTATATTAATACAATCTCTAAGATTAATACAGTAATATGATAATAATTTAAGGTAAATTTGATGCAGGATGTTACATAAGGTATGCATTTGGTGTTACTATTTCTTCCTTCTTTTATCTCTCTCGCTCTCAGCAAAAGAATTAATAGACAGACAAACATAATTGCAGAGTCCTCTCTTTCTCTCTTCTCTGGAGAAATATATGCATTTATGGGAGGGGAAAAAAGTTACCTACAGACGTTCATTTCAATCTATTGAAATCGTAAGGAGTTATTCTCTCTCTCTCTCTCTCTCTCTCTCTCTCTCTCTCTCTCTCTCTCTCTCTCTCTCTCTCTCTCTCTCTGCAATTGGCTGTTTATATATTTCTAATGGTAAAATGTTTAAGATGACTTTAAAATGATATTAATAATACCAATTCAATGGTATATTTGATGTAGGATAATACTTTAAGTAGACATTTGGTATTTGTGATTTCACATACAATTGTCTCCCTTGTAAAAAGAAAATGGATGTCTCAAATAGTAACAGTATGAAAGAAAACGTGCATGACTGAATACTTATGGAGGGACTGAATTATTTTCACATACTTAACTAAGTCGTGCAGTACGTACATAGTATGTATTTATGTATAACCATAAAATGTAAGATTTACTTTAAAACAGTATTAATATGAACCATAATAGGATATTTTATGTATATTTGATGAAGGATGGTCTTTTTAGGGATACTTTGGTGTTTGCATGTTCAGGATAGGAGTTTATGAGCATTTTTAGAGGGGAGTTCCAAACATTCGCGGATTCTAACCATTCGCGGGGGGTCTGGTACGCATCCCCCGCGAATACGGGGGGACCACTGTATATCAAAATTTATTGTAATAAATGTATTTTACAGTGGTTGTGTCTGTCTCCCATCGAACTTGCCTGAAAATTAGTTTTGTTAATTGAATATCACTGACAGTCATATATTATTTACAGCAACAACTGTTGATACAAAAGTCAAATGATAGAATTGGCTTTGATTAAATAAAGACAGGTAATGAACATCTCAAAGGGCGCCTGGGATTCAGATGTCATAGATGAAATCTTCATTCAACCAACATTTAAGAGGATTAAAGAAGAATTATCAGTGAGAGTTACCCGAAATTGCTTAACTGTGGATGAATCTCTTGGTATAAATACCACCTTTTCTGTAACTTCTCTCATTCTTTACCTACCTGAAGAGAGACAGTCTTATGTACATATATGTAAGTATATATATATATATATATATATATAGATATATATTATATATATATATATATATATATATATATATATATATATACATAAAACACAAAATGTACATCCATCCTTTGTTACACTGACTACATTAACTTGTAATCAGTGTGATTGTTTAACATAACTCTCATGACCTACGCATATTTCAAATGCAAGAAGTGGCCTGTGAACTATTAGAAACTATTAGTGGCTCATCATTATTGAAGCAACCTCTTTTAATACTTAATACAACTGTTTCTCCAGCATTTCCATCTGTAAAGGAGAAACTCTCGTGACGGGAGACGGAAGGCCTTTGAAACTTCACAGAATTTCCATTCAGACGAGAGAAACAGACATGAAAATGAAGGTTTGAATATCCATTGATGAGAAAAGGATTATTAGTACTTTGTACCTTGTTTACTTCGACGCTTTATTGCTGAGACAAATGACTATATATATACAGACGCACTTGGCTTTATGAGAGGTATACACTATTTCTCTCCCGAAATTGGATTTTGGGACCCGGTGAACGTTAATCGTTTAGTGATTCTCTCAACTATATATATATATATATATATATATATATATATATATATATATATATATATATATATATATATATATATATATAGATATATAGAATATATATAGATATACATATATTATTATAAAAATTAATATTATATTATTATTATATATATATATCTATATATATATATATATATATATATAGATATATATATATATATCAGATTTTAAGGATAAGCAGAACAAGTAAAATATATTTTCTGAAGGAAGTTTATTCTCGAGTTGCCCCTCTGAACTGAAAGCCTAGTTCTGTCTCTGTTCCTAGTGGCTGCCTGGAATTATTCTCCACATGTATCCTGAAAGGGGATGGAGCCTCTTGATGCCAGAGATTTTAAAAGGAGGCAACTGCAGCTCTATTTCAGAAGTTCCTCAGAAGTCTCAGAATCCAGACGCCTCACACCTGCAGAACACCACTTCTCCCCTTTTTGCTCCCCTACTTCCTCTGGAGATCCTACACATGTTCTTTTACCATCCGTAGTGCACAGATCGATCAGCAAATGAGAAGACAAGACCACGGATTGCCCGGTACTGTAGAGAATAATTTCTGGGGCAGCCAGGAATCGTTGTTGCCTTAGCCTGTATTTCGTTTAATTATTTCAAAGACGACTCTCCCCCCCAACCCCCCCTTTCATGTTTCAGCTTCTCACTCCCCAATTTTGGAAAGGTGTTGTAATTAATTCCCCTTGTGACACTAGTAGTGATATCTCAACATACCCTAGTCAATCAAGCAACTTGTTGTGATTGCCCCCGTCATTTTATGTCCCTCGCTCCCCTGTGAGTGAACTTTGATATGAATGCAATATCTTTGCAGACAAAATATCGGGCCTGGTTGTGAGAGGAAATTTGGGAACCCATGGGTACGGCGCTCTTATTTCAATAACCCGCTCTGCGCAAATCATATCTCTGTGTCTGGGTCATATCCTAGCTCGTGTTCCAGTGGACCTACAATCAACTACCTTCATTTATTTCGGGACCTATTCGAGTCCCCTACACCCTTAAGGGGTCACGTAATTTAATTGTAAATATAGTTCATTTAAAATAAGTTCCAGACTTCTACGTAAATTCCTCCCTTCAGTAACATAGGCCTTCAGCCGTAGGTTTTTTAAAATAATAATCTCGTCCTGCCATACAAAGCCATTTTAGGAGTGCCAGAAAGTCACATCCCCACATTTTCACTGAGGGAATGAGATTTTTATTACAATTTGTATATATATATATATATATATATATATATATATATATATATATATATATAATATATATATGTGTGATTGTTTATGTGCGTTTGTGTTTATGTGTGTACGTGTGTGTGCATTGTAAAATATTTAGCTACCCCCAAATAAAATGAACGCGATGGAAAATTAATAGAATACAGAATTAGTCTGCCCTTATACATCTTGTTCTATTACTCGCGAGAAATCTATGACTCATCTCTTTGACTTTGAGGGTCTGCCACGAAACTGTATTTTGCACGACAGAAATGCCTTTTCAATTATTTGACGCATGTACTCATATTATATTTTAAAAGATAATTGGGCGTAGTAAGATATAAACGTAAATACTGTTGTGCATCTTTTTCAAGTTTTAGAGGGGAAAAACCTTCTTTGACCTACATCTTTACGGTACAACAAATGAAATGTTATCACTAATTAATGTTTATTATATTTCATCTAGAAGAGTGTAACGTCTTTTCTCTTACTCTGGGAGCAAGTTTACAAACTACTTTGCTTGTTGTTGTCGTTATTGTTGATGCTTTTCTTGTTGGGGGAGGGGGCGGTAGGAGAGCCCAATGGAAAAGGCTAAAAAGGACTAAAAAAGGTATTCCGCGTTGAGTTAAAGATACAGGAATTTTAGTATAGGATATTTATGATTGTAAAAAAATATATAATGTGCATGTTAAACAGGACAGAACAATTATTTTTAATAAAACAGCGCATTTTTAATTTTCGTTGGTGAAACGATGCGCTATTTGACTGAAGATTTTAGCACGAGCCCCAGTAAGCTGGAGGCCGGATCACGCCTTCTTATACTAGTTTTGACCTGACATGAAAAAGTTTTGGAAGGGGTTTAATAACCTATTTTGACTGAATACTTGATTTTATGACTGCTATTTTAGCAATCACAATTGTTACGTGCTTTTATGTGAGTTATTTTTAGAAACCTATTTCTGTAAAAGAAAACACTGCGGCGACTGCAGCGTCATTTCGCCTAAACGGAGCAATCTCCGAGAGAAGTCCCGCGGGGGAAGTTCAGCCCCGTGCATTTTCTTCGAGGGAGTGTTTCTTTTCAACAGCGATATGCATAATTGAAATATGTAAATGGCCTTCTTTTTGACACAAAGAGAAAATATTCCATGTTTTCCCTCCACACACACACACACACACACACTTTCGCTCTCTTCCGTTTTCCTTGAGGGAGGAAGCTAGCGACAAGGGAAAAAAAAGATGTTTGTGTTGTCTTTATCTAGTTGTGCCAGGGGCTTTGCCCCTAAATTCCCTGACGACATTCGTCATGCGAAAGGAAATATGTTTTTGTACCTGATTATCTTCTCGATGGCCCTTATTTCGATAATTTGACACCTTTCTTTATGAAACTGACTTGAATATTCTGAAAAATTTGGCAAAAACTAAAATTTGGGAATTACTAAACTTGATAAGTGTAAAGGTACTGTTATCTTAAACAATAATTACATCAGTAAACTGGAGTGTATTCTCAATGAAGGAAGCAAGTATAAAAAAAAAAAATCGGCAACTCTTATCATGAATTATAATGCTCCGGTACATCGTTTGGAGTTTTACATGGTATGCCTAAAATATACAAAGAAGGAATTCCAAGTGATATCAGTATTGTCATCTATCCATGCTCCTACCTATAAATTAGCGAAATATTTAGTACCATTATCAGAACAGTTAACTTAGAACCAGCACACCTTAAAAAACTCCCAAAAGTTTAAATCATAGATTTTATTTTATGCTAAGACTCTGATGAATATATGACGAGTTATGATGTTGAGACTTTATTTACAAATGTCCCAAGTGGAGGTAACAATTGGGGTTACTTTGGATTAAATTTTTATTGAACCAAATGACACTTATTTTAATTAATGATCGTTGTCTTTTAAGAAATTATTGTAACTAACAGTGCTGGACACAGCTGTTATTTTTAATGGTTGTTTATACAGACATATTGATAAGATGGCAACGGGATCACCTTTTGGCCCCACGTTTTCCAACATTTTCATGTGATCCCTGGAAGAGGGCATGTTGGAAAATTGCCCCCTTGGCTTTTATCCTCTTGTATAAAAACGTTTTGTCGATAACACATTCGTTCTTTTCAAATCAGTCTTTCGTGCTGACCAGTTCCTCTCGTACATTAACGAAGTACATCAAAATGTCAAATTTACATTACAAAGAGAGAATAATGATCAATAACCATTTTTGGATGATTTGGTGTTTCGAGATAATGACAGTTTTAACACTTCCGTTTTTAGAAAAAAAATACCTTTACTGGTCTGGGCTCGAACTATTATGGTGCTTATTTTTATCGTTTTAAACTCAATTCCTTTTTACTCTCCTGTTCCTGGCTTATACTCTAACATCTTCTTCCTGAACTTAAGATAACGAAATAATGTTCTTGCACAAAATTTACTGATAACTGGTTTCCATCTCAGGGTTTCTTTAAACAATATAAATAAGAAACTATTTGCCTCGCCTGTTATAAGTACAGTGCCACGGAGGAAACTGTGCAAGTATCCCATACATCCAAGATGATAAATTCAGAAGGAATTTTAAGTCGTCAATAGAAAAACATTTTAATGAATTACGAGGCATTCTTTTTCCAAAACAATCTCCTCACAATATGGCAGTTCGTTATTCGATTTTATGTCCATAGTAAAATTAATGTTCGGATGAAATGAGTTAATGAAATTAAGGAACAAATGTGCATGATCTTTATCTTTAAAAAGTACAAACGTATCGTCTACGTATCTGTTATAAAAAAAAAATGGGTTTAAAAGATGGACACTGGTCAAGAAATAGTTTTTCCGAAACTATAGATATAATAATTAGTGCTTTATTTCCAAGTGAAGATAGTGTTTTTGAAGGTTTTGATATTGACTCTTTTAGTAAACTTTTGGAACTGGCTGTGATGGGTAACTATTTCATTTTTAACGGGACAATTTACAAATAAACTGAAGGCATGGCAATGGGCTCTCCTTTAGGTCCCACATTTGTCAATATTTTTATATATCACTTGGAAAAACTAATTCTTGATCAGTGTCCTTCATCTTTTAAAACCATTTTTTCTTTATAAAAGATACATAGACGATACGTTTGTACTTTTTAAAGATAAAGATCAGGCACATTTGTTCCTTAATTTCATTAACTCATTTCATCCGAACATTAATTTTACTATGGACATAGAATCGAATAATGAACTGCCATTTTTAGATATAACAATTTCACTATGTAATGATAAATCTTTAACAGGTGTTCTTAGAAAGAAGACTTTTACTGGTTTGGGAACAAATTTCTTTAGCTTTTGTCTATTGGCTTTTAAACTTAATGCATGCAAGACATTATTGTATAGGGCTTATAATTTGCCATGCAATTGGGTCAAATTCCATGAGGAAGTAATTTTCTTGCAAAACTATTTTAGCAGAAATTGCTATCCATCCCACCTATTTGAGAAAATCTTGAGAGAGTTTTTAATTGACCCACTTTTAAAGTACCTAAAAAAGATCTGTATATATCCTTACCTTTTTGTTCAACAAATAAACTTGTAAAACGAGAGCTCACCATCGTACTTAGCAGTATGTACCCATACGTTAAATTTAATTTTATCTTCAAGAACCCCTTAAAAATCAGAAGTCTTTTCAAGTTCAAGGACATCTTACTGCAGTTGATGCGATCTTCAACGGTATATTTGTTTACTTGTCCCAAATGTAATTTGCGAACCTATGTCGGTAATTCTAGTCGGCTGTTGAAGGTTCGCATCGATTGCCATCAAGGTGTCAGTCACCGAACAGGATTAGCTTTATCTAAGAAAGAATTTTCTGCAATACGCAACCATGCAGTAAAATGTAAACATAGCATTCAGTACAATGATTTTAAAATCTTATCCCAAGCTATAGATAACCGGTCATTACCCATTCTCGAGTCCCTCTTCATTAAACAATTGTCACCAACCCTCAACAACCAATCAACTGTTGTACAACTGAACATTACTTAATAGACTATTCGCCCATTCTACCTTCTCGCCTTTGTGTTTGCCTCTCCCCTTTTGTCAAAAATAAATAATAACTTATTCAGTCTTGTCAATGCTTCTGTACCGGTGAGTTCTCGTTTCGCTGTTTTTTCCTTTGTGTTTACCCTTATATATATATTTTTTTTCCTTTTGTAATCATATACAGAAATTTTTGCCTGTTACGATTAATGTTCAATATTTTTCTCCTGTCTTTAGTAATAATGTAATTTTCATAGTTGTTCACAAGGTTTTTGTGTTTTTAAGTGTGTTTTTTTTCTCTTTCTCCTGAAAGTGTCATTGCGCTTAGTAGCTTTGCTCTTTACTGTTAATCTCTTATTTAGTTAATTACCATTTTGCTTTTATATAAAATTCGAATTTCACTGATCTAATGATAATTAATCTATATAATTTTTAAAAAAGTATAATTTACTACTGTGCCTCATTTTAGTCTGATTCAATGTATAGAATTTTAATTTTTTCCCTGTTTTTAGCCCTGAAGATGGAATTTGTATCCTGAAACGTAGGCGTTGGATAGAAATAAAGTTTTAACGGAAAAATGCTGAAGTTTCTGCTTGCCATACTCTCTCTCTCTCTCTCTCTCTCTCTCTCTCTCTCTCTCTCTCTCTCTCAGTAATGTATATATATATATATAATATTATATATATATATATAATATATATATATATATATATATATATACATATATAATATATATATCTATATATATATATATATAATATAATATATATATATATATATAATATATGTGTGTGTGTGTGTGTGTGTGTGTGTGTGTGTGAGAGAGAGAGAGAGAGAGAGAGAGAGAGAGAGAGAAAGAATTATGTTTCATCTAAGAACCTAATAAAATAAATTATGACGAACTCAAATTTTGTAATAAAAATCTATCATATTATATTAAATGCAGATGGCAATCTATTATCTCTACGCAATGAAATATCACCAGCATTAACACTTATAAAAACATAGAATTTAATTTTATTGGATCCAGTTTTATAAGAAAAGCCAGACTTGAAATTTTACAGCAACTTCTGATGGGGAAGGATCCGTAACCAATAACGGACGTTTACCAAAGAATTATTCGCGCAAGGCATCGTAAACATTAAACAGCTGGTGCGAAATATGACACGAGAGGTTACGCTGCATAAGGACCCGTCCACACGGTCGAGTTTTGGTCGACGAACTTTGTCCGATGTGACGTCAGTAGCGGAGAAACAGCGAGAAAAGTCAGAAATTTGCCGCAGTTTCTCCACTTCTGACATCACTTCGAACAAAGTTCGTCGAGCGAAGCTCGACCGTGTGGACGGGCTTTAAGGTTTCCTGGCTCAAGAAGTTCTTTTCTCTCTGCTAAATTTGAGGCTGGAAAGTAAGGTGCAGTTTTGCCGAAGGCTTCCTTTTTTTCTAACTCGGCCATCTAGACGTCTAGAGTTATTTTACAGTATATAGTTTGACATAAGACTATATCATTCTGCTAATGATCGTAGAAAAAAGGGAAAGTGTGGACGAATGATTTATGTGAGTGGATGAATAACACATTGCATTCTCTGTTAGGGAAAAAATGTCCTAATTTTGTCTACTTTTCATCTTCAATTAACAATATCTTCAAATCTATATTCTACATTTATGAAAAAAGACGGCTTATTCACAAATACTGTGATGAAATTTTGATTTCCTATATCGAATAGAAAAATTATTCAATGGGATAACATTTGACTCATTAACTTTGAGCTTGCAAATGATTTTAGGAATTGGTCTATGTTTATTATTGATATGCAAAAAGGGGTCATAAAGTTGACGAGGATAGCCAAAAGAGTCATATTTGTAATAAATTCATATATTAACACACACACACATATATCTTAAAGCTGCGGTAGTGAGTTGTTAATCTCAGCTCTTTCTGGTTAGAGACAAGTCGGTTAGAGACAAGCGCTGGATTCCTCGAACATGCTGAAATGAAAAACAGTCAGGAAAGATGACCAATGCGCATTGAGGTCGGTGACGCCTCGGAGATCACATGCCTTGGACATGGGACACCCATGTTTGCTGGGTGCCACACAGGGCGTGTCTGTGTGTGTATTTGTAATAAACGATATATGACTTTGGTTATGGGAAATAAGTGTTGAGAGAGAGCACTCATTGATTACTTGTTACAGAGTGCGGAACACACCTGGAAGAGGTGTTGAGAGTTGTTGCAGACCCATCAAATAAGGTAAAGTAAGAAAGAACTTTGAAAATGTTAACCTTTGAAGTAATAATTAATATGTTGCAGAAAGAGAACTGCGGCATGATACACATTCTTTTTGATTAACTTTCATGGGTAAAGTGGTGTATTAATTGTGGTCTCTTTATTTCAGATGGGTTCAAAGTCACCATATAGAAAAATGGATTCTCTAAGACTTTATTGACTTATTAAAATGTTGTGGTTAGTCAGACATAATGGGGAAAATTTGAGTAAAAAATTCATGATATTAAATTGTATATGCTCGCATGTTTTTTCAAAATGTACTGTTTTCTGGAAGAATCACTTGTTTACAGGCTACCCTCAGGCGACTCCTCCTTTCTGTAGAGTGAAAATCGCCCTTATTGCTAATCTTGTAGTGTCAGTTTGTATATTAAGCCTTCTTTTGACTATGTTGTTCTCTGTAAAATCAGTTTGCCTCAGTAAAGGGTCCGAACAGGACCGAAACTACTTGGCTATCTCGCTTTTTCATTTTTTCCTTCCTGGCAAAAAACCTTTATATATATATATATATATATATATATATATATATATATATATATATATATATATTATATATATATATATATTATATATATATATATATATATATTATATATATATATATATATATATATATATATATGTATATATATAAATATATATAATAAATGTGATGAATTTGTAACTTACGAATGCTTGATGTATTAAGTGATCTTGCTGGTGTCTTAAATATTTACTAAGTGCTGTAATGGCCCAACCTAGTAGTCCCGGCGAAGTGTCAGGTCAACTGATTCTGGCCTCGTGTGAGTCTAAATCAATTCAGAGTTTGTTTGAACGCTGACATGAACATTGTTCGGAGAGTGCCCAGATACAATATCACGTGTTGAAGAATGGAAATTTCCAGGAATCCTTTAGTCAGCTTAAATTTGGATTGGTGTATTCAGATGTTGGTTTTGTGTATTCAGATGTTGGATTTGTGTATTCAGATGTTGCAGGAAAATAAGTGTGAAACATTACACTTATTAACTCTGACCAATTTTAGCATTGTTGTTTTAGTGAATCTTTTTGGATGCCTTAACTATCATTGTTTCCTACATATTTGAAATGTCCTTTTATCGCCATTTTTTTACTATTAATAAGAGGAATTAGTACTTGAACAGATTTCAATAGACCCATGAATAACTGGGTGAGATATGCTCCAGTGTATACTAGCATCATAAATAGTGGATATAGAAAGTGGCCATGTAAGTTTAACATAAGACAGAAATGGCTTTAAGAATTCTGTGTAACGGACTAAGGAGAAATTGGGATTGGATTGAGACTCGATGGGGGACAGAAATTCATCCCTTCACGCCATGCTTGCCATGCAATTAATTACTTTATTTCGGGGAGAGATTAATGAGCTTAACATCCATTTTCTATAGTTTCATTTTACTCTCGTCGTAGTTAAACTTGCCTAATAAATTCTAGATTTGTAAATCTAGGATATCATTTCAACACCTTAGAGCGAGAGAGAGAGAGAGAGAGAAGAGAGAGAGAGAGAGAGAGAGAGAGAGAACTCCCGGCTACCGACTACGAGAAACTAACTGATTTTTAGGCAAGGAAGATACCCCTGGGGAGGGGTATAATACGCACACACACACACACTTTACTTGTTGGCCTAAGTCCAGATTTCTCCTCTGTCCACTGGTTCGAATCCACGAGACGACGAAATTATTAACAACTAAAAAATTCACCTTTGGTTAACATATATGAAAATATATTAATTCCGAGGTAGATCGAAATGAATATTAAGGGACAATTGTAGCTTAACACTTAAACACACTCACACACACACACACACACACACACACACACACACACACATATATATATATATATATATATATATATATATATATATATATATATATATATATATTTGTTTTTTCTTTTTCTTTCTTTCTTTCTTTCTTTGTTTTACACATAGGGTCGGGGTTTGGAAAAGCAATCATTTATAATGATGTAACTCAGTGCCCTAGGGCCCTTATGAATGACTCTGTATGTAATATAAATGGAAAATGAGTGCTGTGGACTTACCTTGGAACACTTTAATTATTGTGCAAATCAAAGTTGGATGGCTGGTAAAACCGGTGAAAAGTACAAATGCTCTGATACATTACAATTACGTTCGCACTGGCAAATCCTTAACCAGGCTACCACATTACATGTGATACGAATTTCAAGTTTGCTGTGAATGACTGGCTTGCTACAAAATGATTGAAACAAAAGTGGCCATATAGGCCTAGTAACTTCTGCGGTAAGTAGGTATGCTTGACAAGGGCCAGAGGTACAGAATTCAAGGCAGCAGGAATCTGGAAAAGAATTCCAGATTACTCCGAAACATACAAAGTTTTCTCTCTTGTTCGCTTCAACTTACAATGAAGGGAATTTATCATTAAATCAAATCACAATGAATAATGGTGGGAGACTTCTAATTCTTATTTGAATACCGTCATATATCTACGACATTTCATCAGGGGAAACACATGTTTACTAGGTGTGGAATAAAGGCTTTTATAGAGAAATTGGAAAGTTGAAGATTGGAAAAACAGTGAGAGTTTTTTCTGGTAGAAACAGGGGCTGGTTGAATTTGCAACTTCTGGACGTACCTTAGTTGTGTGTGCATGTAGCTTGAGATTGGATGCAGTTTTTGAACCAGCAAGGTAACAAAAGGGACTGCAGAGCAGCGATGAGTACATCTACTCGCTTTTGTGACTACGCAGGAATTGTCAACGAACCAGAGCATTCGCCCAAGCACAAGGGAGCAACATTGTCTGAAAGAGGCAAAACAGCCAGCAAAAAAGTCATGGTAAGGTAGATCTTAAAGCTAAGGCTTCCTATGGGTCCAACTAGCTGCCCATTTACCGCCCTGACCTGCGACCTGAACTTCTTTGTTAACAATTTCCCTAAATCCTCCCAGAATCGTACTATGCTAGGGAAAACATGGCTGCCTCCCACCATAATTTAAAATTACTGGACACTGGCTAAGAGGGAATAGAAGAAATATGTAAGAGCTCCTCCCTTTAAGAAGGCATTCACTCCTTTTTGGGCGTGAAGGCCTCGGTTAAGTAAGTTCCTTGCATCACCTAGACAATTCCCTTCTCTGAATGAAGGTTTGGGGTTCTGCTATGCAGCTAACTGGAATGGACTATCTAACTTATAAGAGAAGATGCTAAGTTTACTAAGTTATTTGCTAAGGTAATCTAGTCTAAAAATTATGCCTCTAATAGTTGTCTGTGACGACAGGCTAACTCTCTCTCTATGTAAGGTTACATGGAAAATTCATAATAACTACTACCCTAATGCCATGGTATTCAATTAAATGCCCCTAACCTACTCTATGCAATTGATTAAAGATTACGCAATCATTTCATTATATAGTACGCAGTATTTGAGATTGAGCAACCTGGATGAGATTGAGTACCAGTATGAAAATTGGATGAGGTGATGACATTAAAGTGAGTGTTAGTAATACAAGGTCATTGGGGATAGGAATTTAGTCTACTGGGCAAAGATCATACTGGCTACCTTCTCTGGGTAGGTGCCAGGATCACTCTGCAAAGAGAACTTGTGGCTCTTAGGTTAGTGGTTTCTCTTGTGTCCCTTTTTCATCTTCTTCTTCTGATTCCTCTAGGATCGGGCAACACCAATCCTAGGAGATGACAGAGGCACCGACTCTGGGGAAAGGTCAGAAATGCCATTAGGAGCAAAGGCAGTGGAGCTGCAGGCAAAAATCCTACTTCAGCTGCTGCGACAGTCGTTGTAAGGGTACGGCTCAAGTCTGACTCTCAGTCGGGCAGTTCCTGGTCGACATGCAGGTGTAACAGAGCGATCTGCCAGAGGTTCATCCTCGGGCGATGAATGTGATAATGGAGAAGAAGTGTCGTATGCTGGAGACTCTTACTGAGCCAGAATCAACTCTGAGTAGTTTGGTGGATCTCCCAGAGGAGGATCCATGACTTGACTGGGCTCCGGCGCTGGCCCTAGCACGGAGATTAATGGTAATGGTGGCTCGACGCCCAGGTTGGGCGAACATGGAGTGCCCTATTTCATTACAGGTTTTGCAGTGGTACTTTCTTGGGTTGGTCTCCTTTTTGTGGTGAAGGAGGAAACCTTTGGTGATGGAACTCGCTTGAGGCCAAAGTCCTGGGCCTTTGAGCACACGGTAGTGGCAGTGTCCTGGTTTGGTGGCATTGAGGTTGTGGCAGCCTTCATGGGAGAGGTAGCTTGGCACTGGAGAGGTGAGGGACATCCCCGAAGGAGGTCCCATCCCAACAAGAAACCTACTCTGTGACGGATTTTCCTTACCATGCCCAGGCGGTAAGGTTGTGAACACCAATGAATGGTGAACTACAGGATAACTGTGGAAACGGTCTTTGACTGTCCTTTGATCCAAGTTATCGTCCACCCAGTGACAATGGCACTGGCTGGCACTTGGCCCCAGTCTATGAGACACAGATCAGAGCCAGTGTCTACCATAACCAGCAGGGTCACTGGTAGGCTGGAGCCATCAGGGGATGACACTATGACGGTCTTAGTCCAATACGCTCAGGGTGGGATATGGAATCTGGTGTCATGGCCGGGGCAGTCATGGCACTGATCAGATGAACATGCCTGGTCAAAGGCATGTGCTTTGGGCAGCCAGAATATCTGGTGGAGTAGTGCCCTGTAGCTCCACAGTCTCTGCAGGTGCCCTCTTGCTGGGCTGATCTCATTATGGTGTCGATTGGTGGAGAAGACTGGTTGGTGGTGGAAAGAAAGACAGTTGATGGTATAGGAGGCTTCTGAGGATGCTGGTGGTTTGCTGCAGAAGTTGCAAGTTGGGGGGTTTCCATGGTGGCCATTTTTCGGACATGGGGATCCATAAAGTTGACCGGGTGGCACTATGAGCCGGTGGTATGCACTGTGGCAGGATCACAAGCAAGCAAATCTCCCCACAGTTACTTTCGTACTGACTATCAATGTTCCCCCAGCCACACTTTCCCCTTTACAATACTATTAACTGACAGGACAATTAGTTCACCAACAGACACAAACAAAACTCTCACACTCATATACTCACCAGATATGACTGAATTCAGGTGAGAAACTGTACTGTCTGCTGGATATAGTTGTCGAGACACAAATAACTGCTGAATTTCAACACACCAGAACAAACAAACACCAAAACCATTTCACAACTCCAATACAACACAATAATCACTGCAAAAAAACATCAACAACTCGAAAAAACACAATATATCACACAACAACTCAAAAAAACATCAATTCACTGCACAAACAACAACAACATCAAAGACAACTCGACAAATCAATACACAAACAACCGCCAACACTGTCTCCAACAAACAACTCACAAAAAACGCCACAGGAACTCACAAACTCAACAACCTTCCAATGCACAAGCACAACAAACTTCAGCAAAACAGGCACAACAAACTTCAGCAATACAGGCACAACAAACTGTTAACATATAATATCACCAGCAAATCAAAACAACTTCAGAAACCACACAACATAACTAACCATCAAATGCCAAGACCACTATCTGGGAAAACCAACTGTCCATCACAGAATCTGACCAAAGACTGACTGACTGACCCAGCAACCGTGCCAGCAGACAACTCAGACAAACACCCAACAAACAAACCACTTGTCAACTATCCATCCACCAATTATGCCCTTTCTCTCTCTCTCTCTGTCGATAGCTCGCTCACACACAACAATACCAAACACGAGCACAACATATCAAACATACAAAAACATTTAAAATCTCAAC
The DNA here is from genome assembly GCF_015104395.2 of Macrobrachium nipponense. Taxonomy (NCBI): domain Eukaryota; kingdom Metazoa; phylum Arthropoda; class Malacostraca; order Decapoda; family Palaemonidae; genus Macrobrachium; species Macrobrachium nipponense. Next base: position 49,358,850 of record NC_087216.1, on the reverse strand, counting down.
TATTTCTGACAACTATAAACAACCCAACGACACTCTCACTTACCCTCTCGCTCTCTCTCTCTCTTTCTCTCTCACACAACCCTCGGAAGACTTTGTCAAACGTAACTACCATATCACTCCTACATATTATCTCCCCCGTTACATTTGAGAACGTCTCCTTACACTCACAACACCCACACTAAATTGCCTTTCGCAACATCCAAGGATGCTCAGCTGCAGGCCCCCTGGATCTTGTTTGAGGACCCTCATACACTCTCTCAGTTACATCACCATTCACTTCATCTAAACCACTTTCATTCAGATTCCCATTATCTCCCTTACAACTATCCTCCAAAATCCCATTCACTATCTCATCTACTCCTTCTAACTTTTGCACAAATATCTCTCATAACTCTGCCACCAAATTGCTCACCTCATTTATATTCCTGCCAAACTCCTGAAGAGACTCATTCATACTGTCAACCACATCCTTACTACTTGATTCCCTTCCTGACGAAAAATCTCACTAAACCCTGACAACTGAAACCCACACACGCTATAAGTATCATTCATTCCCTCAAAGTCATCAATAGTATGCGCCTTATCAACCATTTGTACTTTAACACTAACATCCTTATCACGCAGTTCATGCTTCTTCCTTCTGTTCCTTTTCTTTACATTCTTTGGCTTTCTTCCTTACTCTACCAACACTAACTGTCGATCTCCCGGACCCATTTGTTCACTGACACTCGCCTCATACTTAATAACCCTCACCCATTCACTCACGCATTCTCCCGAACATACTGCGGTACATCCCTCCACCTACGGAGCTGATTATGGTGTGCCCTAACCTCATCTATAACCCTATATACTCACAATTTCCCCAAAATATAACTCAATCCACTCGGTCCTGCATCCAAAATCTCAAAAGACCCTTCAAATTTCTCCCTTACCTTGTTCACATTAATTTTTCCTCTTTCAATACTTTATCCCCAATCTTAAAACTTTCAAACCTTTCACCAGCTTTCTTCCACAAATCCCGATCACTCTCTGACAAACCCAACCATGGCCTAATAATTCTTTCAAAATTTAACACATAATTACAAGGAGACATACCTATACTCACCTGCAGTGTGGCGTTGTATACCAACACTGCACGTCCTATATATATATCCTAATCATTGTCACATTTACTCATCATTCGCAAAATCTCAGTCATTGTTCTAACGGTCCTTTCAGCCAAACCATTTGCACTGGGAATATTTGGAGTACAATACACATGCACAGTACCCCATTCTTTCACCATTTCTTCAAACTCCCATCTAACAAACTTAGGTAGGTCCATTATTGCTCAACAATTTTGCAGGTTTACACACACACACACACACACATTGACAACATCACTTGCCCCACCAATCGCACAACAGTTCCACTCCTCTTATCTTTCATGGGGACCACATGGGCAAATTTACTCATGTGATCCACCATCACAGTCATTCCCATATGTTCTCTCGCAGTCTTTGGTAACAAAACACAATCAATCACCAGCATTTCAAATGGCTCTTTCATCTGCAATCACAACACAGGCGGGCTTGCAGGCACACTCTGATACTTTCCCCTCTGACAATCTTCACATATAACAGCTACATTCATACAAATCTTATTCAACCCAGATGCATACAATCTCTCTCTCATGCATTCCCATAATTTATTCTTTCCATATGCCCAAACTGATCATGCACCAACAAACACATACTCACAGCTGACTCAACAGAAAACACAGGCACATACACTTCCCTGACATAAATCCCTTCCTGATGTAAAAAGTACACTATATTTTTACACACTACAAACCGATTAGCAACCCTCTTATACATATCCAACTCACACAGCTAATATTCCACATGCACTCCCCCCAAAACACATTGTCACAACATACTTATCTCCAAGCACTCATCTTGCATTCCCTCCTTAATCTCTTCCACACTTAATGAATCATTCTCACTTCTAGCAATATCAATCATTCCCACAAAGTTCTCTACAAACACATCACTATCTTGAATCCTAGCTATTTTGCTACCCCCCTTTCTAGACTCAAAAAATCTATCCTCATTTTCTCCCATAATTATAAAGCTATGTATTACTTCAAAATCCCCTAACCTAACCTTTAACTGTACTTCTTACCATACTAAAACACTTCCTTGTCCTAACCCATGTATTCTTATATGTGTACACTGCCTTTTCACATCCCAATTGCATCTCTCAAGTTCAATTACTACTGACCCACTCACTAAGGAAGCTTGTGGCCCCGTATTGAATAAACTACAGTACTTACTAGCATTTTTTCAATCAAACGTCACCATTTTTCCTTGAGTCCCATGTATACACACATCCACTGCTGTGTCCACCTGATTATCCATATCACAATCATCCTCACCATATTCATCCTCAGTTATCTCCCCACTCCCATATCTCTGACTCAATTCCCTTCCACAATCCTCTTCTCTAACCAACCAATTACAACCATGTTCCCCACACTGAATCATCAAAACCCCATGCTCACTTCTTGTACTCACCCTCCCTCAAAACTCAACTGGTCTGTCCCATCAAGAATACGAAAAAAAATTTTATTCCAAACAACTCAGCTACTGCTAACAACAATCTATGCAACATTTCCTCTTCCTCACCTTGTTCCTCTGTATATGCCACTTCCTTCTGCACATCACTCATTGGCTTCCCTCGCAACTGATTCACACTACCGGTTACCTCTTCAGCCAGACCTCTACTCTGCAAGTCTTTCAATGCTGAAAACAAACATTCACACACTCTGTCATCCCCTTCAAACCTCTCTTTTACAACTAAACCCTCAGGTACACTACTCGGATTCCAGTCTCTTTTTCACAATACTGTCTCCCTTACCATGCATCCTTGACATCAAATCAGCAATCAAATCAGCAAGCACGTATTCTAATCTAAAATCAAACTCGCTCAAATCTTCAATCGTCCTCACAATCCTAGCATTCATACTTTCCTTCTTAATCATATACACTAATAGCCGATAGTTCGTCCTTATAGCAAATTTTACCCCATACAAAAACTCTTTCAATGCTTTCACACAAAACCTTATAGCCGCAAGCTCATTCTCAACTACTGAATACTTCCACTCCACTTTATTAAAAGCTTTACTCACACACGCTCTCTCAACTGTTCCTCCCCAAACACCTCTTGCATCTGCACTAAACTTCCTCCAATACTAAACTTACTCCCTTCAGTATACAGCTCAAGCTTAGTCGCATCATCACTATAGTCTAGAAAGGCCAAGGTGACATGTCTGGCAGCCTCCTCTTTCAATCTCTTAAATGCGCCCACCATTCGTTCATCCCACCTCAGCTTAGTACAAGTTTATCTTCCATGCCCATGCAGTCAACGGCTTCCTTATACCTAAACAATCCCTAACAAACTTCCTTCCAAACTCAATCAAACCCAAAAAATCCTTCAACTCACACACAGTCCGGGGATTTGGAAACTCCCTTACTTTTATCACAAACTTTTCACTCTTCCTTATGCTACTTGCACTTACTTTTTGGCTAATGAATGCCACCTCCCCAACCTATGACGTACATTTCTCAAGCTTCACTTTCACTCCAACCTCTTCCAAGTGCTTTAGCACCTTCTCAAGCAATTTCATATCCTCTTAAACACTTTCACTCGCAATCAAAATATCATCTATAAACACAGTCACCTTCCTCCTATCAAACTACCCAAAACTACATTCATTGTTCTTTGGGAGGCTGCAGGCGCATCAGGCAACCCAAAACTCAAACATTCAAACTGGTAGTGGCAACTACCACTTGAAAAAGCTGTAACAGGTATGCTACCGTCCTCATGAGGCATCTGGTAATAGCCCCTTACCAGGTCTAATTTGGAAAACACTCCCATCCCATGCATCTTGTATACACAATCAGACATTACATTCATCAGGAATCGCTCCTTCATGATCACATCATTCACTCTTCTGCAATCTACATACATCTGCAGATTTCCATCCGACTTACGTACAGGGACTATGGGGCTATTCCAGGCACTCTCACTCCTCTCTATCACTCCAACTCTCTCAATTTCTTCACACTGCTCCTGTATCTCTCGTGTAATAGGTGCGGGAAAGTGACAGGGACGCTGATATATCGGGGTATCATCTTCCAAAACTATTTTAAATTCAGGAAGCTTAGACCCCTATATCTAAGATCCCAGTTGTCGTTAACATATTTGTAGAGGAAGGTAATTTCGTTGTGGAAATGATAACTGTTTCCCTACCAAGATTATTAAGGTCATACAGAAATTACTCAGCAAAAAGTTCTCTAACAGCCCTTTGTATTTTAATGTTCCAAAGAAAAAATTCTACACATCCTTTCCATACATAAAATCTGACAACTTCCGTACAGGCTTTATCAAAATAATTAATGAACATTTTAATGCCCTTGATGTAAATTTGATTAAAAAAAAACCCTTACAGTTGGCTCCCTCTGCCCTTTGATGACGTCTAATGTGGTATATAAGTATACTTGTCCCAGATGTGTTATGGAAAATTATGTGGGATCCACAAAGCGTCTTCTTAGGGTACGAGTTAGTTGCAGAACGGGATGTCGCCTGTCCAACCCAGATCCATCTAACATAAAAGAAATCATTCTTTACAATGTAAAACTAACATCCAATACAAAGATTTCTCTATAATTGGACAGGTCGACAACTCTAAAGACCTATTTATTTTAGAGACGTTGAAAATAAAACAACTTGTTCTGGTTTTAAGTACCCATTTCTCAGCTATTCAACTTTTCTTATCTTGACTTCGCTGTTGTTCTTAACGCCTGTTATTGTTTACTTTTCATTTATGCCTCCAGTTTTACTCTTGACTTTGCTCTGGCAGGTTAGCTCCACTCCTTTAGTTATTTATTATTATTATTATTATTATTATTATTATTATTATTATTATTATTATTATTATTATTATTATTACTATATAGTTTGTTTAATAAATCTGTAGATTAAAGTTCAATTTGATGTTTTTTTGTAACTTGTGTTTTAACTTAATTTATTGTGTGTTTTAAATATGGACTCCTTTCCTATTGACTTATAGATAACTATTGTTTTTAATTTTATAATTTTTTAAAAGTTTTTTAAAAATTGTTTTATTTACATCTATTGTAGAATTCCCTAAGGATGCAATAATGTATTGCGAAACGTTGGAATAAATGTAAAATTCCTGTGTTCCTGCCTGCCTTCACCTACTTAGTGTGACTCTGCCAAGTGGCCTCCTGCTGATTTTGGCTATATATATATATATATATATATTAATAATTAATATATTATAGTAATATACTAATATATCTTATATATATATTATAGTATCTTAATATATAATATATAATATATATATATATAGAAGATATTATTAAATATATATATAAATATATATATATATATATAATAAATATATAAATATATATATATATATATTACGGTATATATATATATATAATATTATATAATAATTATAAATATATTATATATAATATATATTATATACGTATAATATATATATTATATATTATATATAATATATTTATAATATAGATATATAGATATATTATATTATATATATGTTAACCCCTCCTCAGAGACGACTGGAGGGGTGTGTATATAACATTTTACTTCTTCGAAGTATGTTAGTAACCATGACCTTAGAGCAGTCAGGCGCTGAGTGACTTTCTCTCTCTCTCTATTAACCTCTCCCTCTCCCTCTCTCAACTTCTCACAATTCTCTCGGGTAGCTAAATCAGACTCTTGAACTACAAAAATACATTTATTTAAGAATAAATGGATTAACTAAATAAATCAAATTCTCAAAGAAACTGAATAAGTTAAAATTCATAGTCTCCCCACACCATTTTTACGGAACTACCAAGTAAGTTCCCATTAAAATTCCAGAAATGTCTCTAACAAAGGAAAAGGATCCCACATAAATAAATTGCAAACAAACCAAAATGACAAAAATCCAAAAGTTATATGGAAAAGGACATCTCTGAAAAAAAAGGTTTAAAATATAAAAAGACAAAGTCACACTCAGGCTTGAAAGTACGCTTACCCATTTCAGCAGTGGGCACTAACACTTAACAAAATATAACTGCAAAATTACCATCTCAACCAGGCCACTTCTCCCATTTGGGCGCTTCTCCATCTTAGTTATCTTACCTTCCCATTGTGTAGGGGAAACATCTTGTATGTACACAAGCATGAACTTTCTCACAAGACACTCCCCATAATATGACGTCATTGATTCATCACAAGATCATTGCACTAGAATAGATGTGTGACGTTATATACAGATCGTCATCACAACCATAAAATCTACCCAAAACCAGATCCTTTCTTCCGCTCATGCATGGACATAAAACGTGATCTGTTTTGCCTAGGCAGCGACTTCACCTGTCGCCACCCCAGGTGTGTCATCATTTTTGGAGCTAATGCTAAATCTGCCCTTTTAAGACTCCACTTGCTCCCATGGGAGTCAAAATGATGATATCTATCGTTTCAAAGAATGTCATTGCTCATCACATCTGCTTATCAACCATCGGTTAACAAAAAATGAAATTTAAAGATATAACAGAAGCTCAGCCACCACCTCTGAACGTCCTCATTCAGCTACAGTTTATATAAAATTTAAAAGAAAAACACATCGGCCAGGTCATGTACATCATATTGATATAAAAACTGGACGTCCTTGGCAGCACAAGGTCCATCATATATATGAAATAAATCTGAATAGTCTGTATCTGGACTATATCAGTTTACTGTAGAACGCATATCTTCCCATCTTGAATCTGACGCTCCTGTGCAAATGTGTGTTGCCTGCAGTTCCACAACTGTAGAAAAACGTCTCCCAGCACCACACCCATTATCGTCCCAAAAGGCATCGTAAATCCTCCTAGACTCGTAGATTCTTTTACACGACAGGAGCATTCGCATCTTGTCCCACGAATTCCATAAAAAAGTAGCTGAAGGACGTCTTGCTGGCATAGGGGAATGGTGTTTATGGTGCTTTCAGTATTTTCGTCAGTCAGGTCACTGGTCAATAAAAGAAGAATTAACCCAGTTGTTCTGATAACCATTTTGCTAAAACCGATTGGGGTGAATTGCAAGTGGCAACTATAGGACGCAGGGGACAACCACTCTTATGTATTTTCGGTAAGCCATAAAAATAGGGAAGACCCGGGTTTTTATTGGAAATCTTACTTATTATGATTTGTTTATGTTTTAGCAAAATGGTTATCAGAACAACTGAGCCCCTTGTTGGGTACTTTTTATGGAACGTCTCAAGAAACTGGGAAACATTCAGGGTAAAATGATTAGTCTAGATGTGACAGCGCTTTTCACAAATGTGCCATTGGAATATGTACTTAATAAGCTCAAGGAACGGTCGGATTTAAGTAACATTAGTTTTGCTATACCCACTAAACTGTTCTTAGACCTAGTTCGACTTTGTGTGTCCTCCACAGTCTTTTCCTTTAACAATCAAGGATTTAGACAAAAGTTTGGTGTTTCAGTGGGGTCTCCTTTGTCTCCAATTCTTGCCAATTTATGCATGGAATTTGTTGAAGTTGAAATTTTACAGAACTGTGAACCTTCACTAAGACCCATTTTTTGGGTGAGATACGTATATGATATTTTTATTATTTTTAAAGGTAACCCTTCAAATTTTGACAATTTCCTTCGGTATATTAATGGAATCTTGCCCTCTATCAAGTTCACAGCCGAACACGAAACAGATGATAAGTTGCCGTTTTTAGACATATTGATCTTCCATGACCCAGTAACTTTCACTTTTAAATTTACAGTTTATCGTAAAGAAACCAATGCAGAAACATTTATTCATTTTTTCTCCTGGCACAATAATTAAGTCAAAACTAACATCTTAGTCAATTTTGTTTTGAGAGCTCTGAAAGTATGTGACCTCGCCTTCATTGACAGAGAACTTAAACACATTGAAGATGTTTTCAAAAAACTTTGTTACCCTTCCTATTTTATTAATAATGCCTTTAAAAAAGCCAGAAGAATATTCTACATAGATTCATCTAAAGTAAATGACAAAAAGAAGTTTACGAATTGTCTTGCACTCCCTTTTAATCCTCACCTAAACAGAATAAGGAAAACTGTTAACAAAAATCACAATGATAAAATAAATATAGTCTTTAATTATAATAACACTATTAAGAGACGTCTTATACATAACAATAGCACAACGAATCACAAACAAGTTGGTGTTTACGAAATTCCCTGTTCAGAATGTGACCAAATATTTCGGGGAAAGTGGTAGAGGGCTGCCCACTAGAATCGGGGAACACAAAAGAGCTTACCATTACATGCGGATAACACTGTATTAGTCAGTCACAGTCATAAGCTCAATCACCGCATAAATTGGGAAGATTCTAAAGTAATTTTCAGAAGTAAAGAAGTTGGTATCAAAAGGCTAATGGAGGGTGCGGTGATAGACATTGGTTTTTCCATGGAAGGCAATAAATCTTTCACACAGGAAGATAAATTCACCAATAACCTTATTTCCAAGAAATATATTAAAAGCTTTAAGAATAAAGAACATTATGAGAGTGTTGTCTCTTTAGCCACATCTGATGCTGCGGTTGCCTCTCTTTCTCCCGTTCAGGTAACTCGGCTACCTCCAGTAACCGATGCTGCCGGCGCCTATGCTGTTGAAGAGGACCATCAGAACGACCGCATTGGGCAAGGACCAATTCGACGTTCCAGACATTGCTTGATTTATACTGGACTACCCGTTCCATTGTTAATAAACAAGTCACTCAATTTTTGACTCCTGCTTTGTTTACTTCGCTGTAAAGTTATATAAACGTGTCAGATTGATAAGGGGAACCGTACAGATTCCCGAAAGCTATCTTTGCTGTTTTTAAACTGAAATATATGTACATTTACATAACTGTGGATTTGTTTCTCCATTTGAAGACTCGTGCTACTATGAGGATTTTTTAATAATAAAATAATAATAATAATAATAATAATAATAATAATAATAATAATAATAATACCACGAAGAGAACAGCCAACCAGCAACGGGCCCCCTGATGACATCGCTCGTGACGTCACAGGTATTGCCCAATGAAAAGTGAGGTACCCATTTCTTCAAGCCAACCGAAATAATAATAATAATAATAATAATAATAATAATAATAATAATAAAAATAATAATAATAAAAACACTCGTCAAACCCTATGCATCATTAACGCAAACCACCCAAAACAAACGAGTCATTGCATTTGCACAGAAAAAGAGAGAAAAAAAAGTTAGAAAAATGAAAAATCACAAAAACTTTAAGGACTAAAGTCCTTACGTTTTAAGCTCAACGTTGCTCATACGCATAAAAAAGAAAATGGCCCCAGAAAAAAAAAGAGTAACAAAACCAGCCCCAGATTATTACTAAATCAATAAGAACCCCAAACATATCCCCTCATTTCACTGACGAGACTCAGAGCAGAAAAAATAAGGCCCCAGATTATATATACATAAAAAAACCATTCCCAATATTAACCATCAGGAACACGTTATCCCCAATTGCAAGATTACCTTGTCTGAATGAGCATTACTTTACTCGGCAACTAATAACTCATAAATACTACAAAATACCCAAAATACTGCTAAAATAAAAATTAAAAAATCCGAAAGGCAAATATTGAGCAAAAGACTGACAAAATCATACCATCCCATCGCAAATCCGCAGAAAATGGCCAAACACTGAAACATTATCACCATATCGGCCTTCAAAAAAAAAAAAAGAGAGAAAAAAAAAAAAAAAAAAGAACAGAGACGTAATGCAGAACGTGCTTCCCCAATTCTCAAGAACTGAATTATCACAGCTCAACCACAGAAAACGGCAAATATAAACCAAACATAGGCCGAAGACTAGGAAAAATAAGAGTCCTGAAAATCCACTATCTATCATCAATAGACAAAGACTTCATCACTCACCAAATTAATAAAAGCCAATTCCACCTCCAGTAATCTCAATATTCGTAGATATAGTACTCACAACAGCTTTCCGCTGACCTCAACTAGTACCAAAAGGAAAATGCCGGTCTCGAGAACTGAACAATCAATATACCTGGTCCGAAAATAACATCATCAGCTAAAACAGCATTATAAACATATCTCACTTGCCTGTTAGGAGAAATTTACACTCAAAATTGTGACTCAGCACAAAAAACCAACAATAATAATATAAAAACCACCCACGTTACCACGATATTATTAATACCACCAGGCAATAAGGATATCCTCCTCCATTTCGTCAATACCCACATGTGGAATAAAAAACCAAGTACCCCAAAAAATCGTTATACCTCCAAGCAGGGTAATAATAATAAAAAAAAAATCTCTGTTCCCCGAAAATGCACTCAAAGAAAATTTAGCTGATACACTTGGCACCAAAAATATCATAATGCAACCAAATAACTGAATCCAAAACAGCGGACTAAAACATGACTCTTTCCACCAGAGGTTTAGGCTCTGGAGCATCTCCAACAACAAAAATACCAAATGGACAAAACATTATACCCCTAATGCTCCTCGTGATCGGACTCTAAAAACTGTGCCAATCCTTCAATAACCTCGAAAAATATCCCTAAGGAGCTCATGTTACCGGCAAAAATTGTAAATCACCGATTTAGCTAACTCTGCTGAGAAAGGCAAAAATTGCTAAAGAAAAGTATCAATACTCTCAAAATCCGAAATGTCTGAACAAAAGCTTCCTTATATCCACTTCTGGGGGTGATGATTTTTGGTGAGAATTATTTTTGGTAACGACTTTTGGGGATTATGATTGTTGGTGATGACTCTTGGTGGTGGTTTCTGGTGGTTATGATTTTTTATGGTGATTGTGGTTCTTTGTGGCATTATGGCTCTTTGGGGTGGTACTGGTACATTACGGATATTGGTTGATATTTTCTGGTGAGGCGGTGTATTCTAGGAGGTTATATTCACCAGCGGTGATATGATGGTCTGCATGATAATTCGTGGATTGTGGTTCTATAAGGTTATATCCTGCCGAGGTGGTTTCTTTGGTGATATATATATATATATATATATATATATATATATATATATATATATATATATATATATATATATATATATATATACCGGCATCACAAATCGTTTCCTTAGAGGTATATTTGGCAATGTTTAAATGGCTTAGGATTTAGCCTGTGGTGTTTTATATTGGTGGTTATAAAATGGAGGTGGTCAATTTTGGGTATCTGTGTGTTAACAATGAGGATATTTTGAGGATTAATGTGGTCTTGTGGTATCAGTGAGGATTTATGAGGATTAATGAAGTTATGTGGTATCAGTGAAGAATTATTGAGGATTTCCCAGTGAAGATTAATGAGGATTTGGTGCTAATTTGAGGTTAATGGTGACTTCGGGGTTTACGAGGCTAACTAGACAGGGCAACGTCGCTGTTTGAGGATGTTTTGAATAAACAGGTTGTTTGGTGCTGACAATGTTGTGGTGTCTCAGATGAGACCAATTGTTGATATTTTCTTTTGAAGTTGGATTCTCAGAGGTTTTTACTTCCTTCCGAAATTCTAGATGATGACATTCAATTGTGAGAAATTTTAGCGCGTCATTCATGAAATGCTAGTGATTTGTTGTGGCAGTAATTTGTGTGTGTGATACAAACTACGTTGGCTAATGTGAGGAAAGAGTTTTATTTATTAATTACATTGGGGGAGATCTATTAAGGGAATCTCGGTGTATGTGTGTTTTTACATAAGGTTTCTTCTGGATGACATGCTGTTGTAGAGAGGGGGTAAAATTTATCTTGAGATACATAACATAGAAATGAGAGTCAAACATTATATTTGATGGAGGTTAGTTGTATAAACATTATGGGGTTTTGTTGGCGTACTTGTCAGATATGGGATTAATTGTGAGTGGTGAGTTAGTGAAAAAAAAAGTTCTCCCGGTATTTAAAAAAAAAAAAGGTCAGTAGATAGAGTCCATGTTTATTTAATGAATAATTTCAGACTTTAGTAATTGACTATGAGGTTGGGCATGATAGTTCATGACTGATTCGTGTGTTAAAGTAGGAATGTATTTCTAGTAATATACATAGACTTGTCAGGGGGTCAGTTAGAACCTGTCAATGTCGGAACACACTCACAATGACTTTAGAGAATCCCCAAGCTCACACCAAGTGGTGACAACTAAAACAACTTAGCATCTACTGCGCCAGATCTTTGGTCTTCACCATGGGCGACGAGGTTACACATTGCTACCACTGCGAAGACGGGAAATCTTCGATGGCAGGTGTAGAGTCGTCTCAGGATAATTTATGATACTTCTACAAGGCGGGTGCAGGAAGCACTTGCATGGGAGTCGCGGTATATTTCCAGTTCAGCAACGATATACCTACAGGGGTACTACAAAGCGGGAAATGTTCAGCCTACAATGTATATAATTACGGTTTCCTCAATTATAGAGGATAATGGAGAGAACGAGTTTTTCTTCGCAGAACACTACACAGTTCAAGTGATTGCCGTTGTGGTGGCGATAATGATGGATACAATGCAGGGACCTTAAAATTTTGGCTGCAGCCGACGGGGCGAGAGGAGCCCAGTGGCGGAAGTGGCCCTAAATTATGTGGCAAGTTAAGATAAAAGACATTATATACTATTTTCAGTAGTCGAGTCTAGTATGCGACAGAGGTGCACACGGATGGTGGGCGAACTTTGTAATGGGAATGAGCACTAGACATATATGATATATATTGAAATCAAAATGTGGTCGATAATTAGTGACATGCAGTTGGGTGTGAAAACAGTACAGCCTCGAGTGTTTTGTTGTATGGATAATTTACAAAAAGTGAATTCCTTAGGATGCTCAAACGAGACAAAAAACATAACATTTCCGATCCCAGTGGCGAGATTGTAGGAGCGCAAATGACTCGGTTAGTTTGCGGAATCATATGATTGTGACGTCAGAAAAATGCAGTTGCGTGTGTACATCAGTTTGTGCACTAAGGACATGTACATGAGAAATGAGAAAACACACGTACATTGGAAGTGCATATGTCTGTTAGAGCAAATGAATGAGATATAATCCCTAGTATGGGAATTTATGGGTTCATTAGACGAGAACTTTTAGTGCTGACCACAAAAGCTGGGAGGCGCCAGAAGGTCCATCAACTAAAGTAATGTGGAAAAGAAAAAAATCGTTGAAAAACTTTGAACAGCGACATTTATTTCAGATGCTATGAAAGGGGGAGCGTGGTGCGACACTGAACATTATTGAGGAACTTTATACATTACTCGTTCTGATAATTGTAATATCTTTTGCTGATGGATTTGTTTGTCGCTACCGAAAATGAATTCTCTATTTGACATTTATTTTAGAAAGACTGATGACTGAGAATAAGTTGGAATAGTTCTATTCAATATGATTATACAGAGTAGTAATGGTGTCTCAATGATTTTTGGGGATTTTAATTCATTTTATTTAACTTTCATGTTAGCTATTTTGGGGAAATAAAGACTCTATTTTTTGTATTTCGGGATTTTGAATTCGTCTAAGATTTAATTACTGATTTTAGCTACAGAGATGGCAGGCGATGAATGCATCAAAGGTACGTCGCGTTACCAGTTAGGAATTCTCTCCATTTAGTTAAACGTGGTCGTCTTGACCACGTAACATATATGTATATAATATTATATATATTATATATTATATATATATGATATATATATTATATATATATATATATCATATATATACAATATATATCTTATATATAATCATATATATATATATACATATATCCAATACATATATATATATATATCCATATACAAATAAATATATATATACTTATAATATATATATATATATATATATATATACATATACATATATACTATATATAATATATATACAACTATAACATATACATATATATATATATATACATAGTATACATATACTAATACATATATATATATATACAATTATTATATATACAGTATACATATATATAATATATTATATATATATATATATATATTATATATACTATATATAATATATATATATAGTATATAATATATATATATTCTATTATATATATATAATATATATATATATATATATATATACTATATATATAATTATATACATTATATATATATATCTATAATATTTAAATTATATTATAATATTGTTATATATATATATATATATATATATATATATAGTATATATAATATATATATATATATATATAATATTATATATGTATACTATCTATATATATATATATATGTATATATATAGTTAATATATTATTAATTATATATATATAATATTATATAGCTATATATATATATCTATATATTGTATATATATATATGTATATTATTTAGTATATTATAATATATATATATATATATATATATATATATATGATATATATATATAGTAATATATATACTATATATATATATATATATATATATATGATATAGTATATATATATGAGATATATAAATATATATGTATATATATATAGTATATATATATATTATATATATATATAGGTATATATATATGATATATATATATGATAATATATATGTTATTATATATGTATATATTATGGTATAGAGTATATATAAATATATATATATATTAATATAGTATATCTATATATTATATATATGTATCTATATGTATATATATATATATATAGGTATATGTAATAATCTTATAGTATATTGTATATATATATATATATATATATATATATATATATTAGATATATATATATGTAATATTATATATATGTATATATATTATATATATAGATATATATATATATATAGTATATATATATGATGTATATATTATATATATATATATATATATATATATATATAATATATATAGTATATATGGTATATATATATATCTTATATATAATATATATATATTTGTATAGTATTTTTATATATATATATATCACATCAGGAACAAAAACCATGAATATAGAGGAAGAGGTGTCCAATCAGACGACAGTCATTTTGTATCACGTGTTTTTCATTATAAAGAAACGTTTCATGTTGTCAACAACACATCATCAGTCTGCAATTGAAATTCAACATTAAAATAAACTTAAAAATTACAATAGAAATTAAATAAACTTAAAAATTACAATAAAATTTAAAAAATAATCAGAACGCTAAAATAGGGAATGAGAAAGAAAACTACCTATTCATAAAGAAGGAAAGAGCTGAGTGACTAAAAAACGGTAAGGTCTGCATACAACGTAAACCTCACGCCAGAGAGAGAGGAGATGACGAGGTGTTGGAGTTTACTAGGTGAAGAAAGGGTGCTTAATAAACAATGACTCAAGGGTAGTTAGATGGGTAGTTTGTTTTGTGGTGCCAATTATAGAAAAATGTTTCTTTTCGATAGTAACCTTACAACTCTTTGCATGAATTCTTATATTAGAGAACTCGGGATTAGAGATTCTGGACCCAGTTCTATAACTTAATCCCAAATGGCTGTAATAACGGACTTGTAACAGTCTCCGTGAAGAACCAACATAAATACCAAGACATCTTGGGCATTCAAATTTATATATGATATTGGACTTCATGAAAATCCTGTAATTTGTCCTTGTAATTAAAAAACCCTCCAACTTTTTTTGTGGATTCATGGGAATAAGATTAAGTTTCAAAAACCAAATTCCTTTTCAATAATATTTCTGACTTTTACACGTAAACTGTCTGAATGAATAAATGGGATGGGTGCATACATAGTTAATTTAGGTACATTAATTAAGGGTGGGTGCTGACAGATACCTCGTTAGCAATTTACTAATAATGTTAAAAACCAGCTTTTTGGGAAACGAGTTCTTAACAAAATATTCTAAAAGAAACTCGATTTCAAGATGAAAGGAGAGCCAATCAGATGTGTACCGAAGGGCCCTAAAAAACCAAAGTAGATATAGCATTAATCTTAAAATTACGGAAACACGAGCTAAAAAAGTTGTTTCCGAGCCCAGTGAAGGTACTCTTTCTAAAAACACTTGTGTTGAAAAGGTGGTTATCTCTAGTTATTTTTATATCCAAAAAGGCCAGGGAGTCATCTTTCTCATTTTCCAACGTAAATTTAATGTTAGGATGGGCTTCATTTATGTAATCTAAAAAAAGCTGGCATTGCCACGAAAATTTAAATAAGGCAAAAGTATCGTCAACATATCGTCTATAAAAAAGTGGTTTAAAATTCCCAGGACAATCATTAAGAAAATTCTCCTCCAAATGTCCCATAAAAAATTTGCAAACAACGGTCCCAAAGGAGAACCCATGGCAACCCCCCTCTGCCTGCAGAAAGAGCTGCCCATTAAAAACAAAGGTGGCATCTTGCACAGCAAGTTCCAAAAATGTTTTAAAAAGTTGCCTATTAAAACCACAGAAGGTCTCATCATTACTAAAACTTTATCCAAAATTATTTATATTTGTCTGAGAAACAGGGACGGTTAGTGAACAATGATTCAACGTCCAACTAGCCATATACAAATCACCATCCTGTAAAATAATTTCTTGCTGAAATACATAACCATTCTTTAACGAATATTTAGAGTAAGCATATTCATTGAGTATTTTGACCAAGAATTTGGAAATATTATATGTCGGGCTATTGTATGCGGACATTATCGGTCTCAATGGTATACCGTCTTTGTGTATTTTTGGAAGCCCATAAAGAATGCCAAAGGAAGACCCGGTAACAAATAGTTTTTGCCTTATTTAAATTTTCGTGGCAATGCCAGCTTTTTTTAGATTACATAAATGAAGCCATCCTAACATTAAATTTACGTTGGAAAATGAGAAAGATGACTCCCTGGCCTTTTTGGATATAAAAATAACTAGAGATAAAACCACCTTTTCAACACAAGTGTTTTTAGAAAGAGTACCTTCACTGGGCTCGGAAACAACTTTTTTAGCTCGTGTTTCCGTAATTTTAAGATTAATGCTATATCTACTTTGGTTTTAGGGCCCTTCGGTACACATCTGATTGGCTCTCCTTTCATCTTGAAATCGAGTTTCTTTTAGAATATTTTGTTAAGAGCTCGTTTCCCAAAAAGCTGGTTTTTAACATTATTAGTAAATTGCTAACGAGGTATCTGTCAGCACCCACCCTTAATTTATGTACCTAAATTAACTATGTATGCACCCATCCCATTTATTTATTCAGACAGTTTACGTGTAAAAGTCAGAAATATTATTGAAAAGGAAAAGGAATTTGGTTTTTTGAAACTTAATCTTATTCCCATGAATCCACAAAAATTGGAGGGTTTTTTAATTACAAGGACAAATTACAGGATTTTATGAAGTCCAATATCATATATAAATTTGAATGCCCAAGATGTCTTGGTATTTATGTTGGTTCTTCACGGAGACTGTTACAAGTCCGTTATTACAGCCATTTGGGATTAAGTTATAGAACTGGGTCCAGAATCTCTAATCCCGAGTTCTCTAATATAAGAATTCATGCAAAGAGTTGTAAGGTTACTATCGAAAAGAAACATTTTTCTATAATTGGCACCACAAAACAAACTACCCATCTAACTACCCTTGAGTCATTGTTTATTAAGCACCTTTCACCTAGTTTAAACTCCAACACCTCGTCATCCTCTCTCTCTGGCGTGAGGTTTACGTTGTATGCAGACCTTACCGTTTTTAGTCACTCAGCTCTTTCCTTCTTTATGAATAGGTAGTTTTCTTCTCATTCCCTATTTTAACGTTCTGATTATTTTTTAATTTTATTGTAATTTTTAAGTTTATTTAATTTCTATTGTAATTTTTAAGTTTATTTTAATGTTGAATTTCAATTGCAGACTGATGATGTGTTGTTGACAACATGAAACGTTTCTTTATAATAAAACACGTGTACATGACTGTCGTCTGATTGGACACCTCCCTCCTCTATATATATATATATATACATACATATATATATATATATATATATATATATATATATATATATATATATATATATGTATATATATACATATATATAAATATACATATATATAGAAATAACTCGATCTAAGGCAGGAAATTTATCTTATTATAAATTACTGAGAAAATTTCAATGATAGGATATAGACTCATAATTCGTTACACGACAGCCGTGTAAAAAAACATTTTTCAATCCTGTATAGCTAGCTAACTGAGGAATAACACTTTTTCTTTCAAATACATTGTACATAAAATGTCATATAGTAAATTAAACATAGAATTTGATTTGATACATTAGATCCCTTTTGATATTGTTGTCTGTTTTGTTTTTTATGTTATTTTAATCTTAATTGGTTAGATTTTGCATATTCCTGTTTTTTATAGTATATGTACCCAAGTCACTAAATGCATTTCTATAAATGAAGAAAGACCCTTTGTAAGTAATATACAAAGAACAAGTTTCTTGTGAATGTCTTATGTATTTTCTTTTATATATTTGTAAAGCATAAAGATTACTTTTAGGGTTCATATATCAAATGTTTGAATAAATTTGAATAAATTTATCATTTCAGTATAAATGTTCCCAAAACTGAAAAAGCAAAATTTAAAGATTTTCATAGCATAAAGACATGAAGTATCCGGTAGACATAATAATATGAAACATAGTAAACAATCTGGAATTAAATAAAAAAAAAACGAAATGAAATGTCATATGAAATCTACATAAAAACATGATGGAATTATTATTATTATTATTATTTTTTGCTTTATCACAGTCCTCCAATTCGACTGGTTGGTATTTATAGTGTGGGGTTCCGGGTTGCATCCTGCCTCCTTAGGAGTCCATCACTTTTCTTACTATGTGCGCCATTTCTAGGATCACACTCTTTTGCATGAGTCCTGCAGCTACTTCAGCGTCTAGTTTTTCTAGATTCCTTTTCAGGGATCTTGGGATCGTGCCTAGTGCTCCTATGATTATGGATACGATTTCCACTGGCATATCCCATATCCTTCTTATTTCTATTTTCAGATCTTGATACTTATCCATTTTTTCCCTCTCTTTCTCTTCAACTCTGGTGTCCCATGGTATTGCGACATCAATGTGTGATACTTTCTTCTTGACTTTGTCAATCAACGTCACGTCTGGTCTATTTGCACGTATCACCCTATCCGTTCTGATACCATAGTCCCAGAGGATCTTTGCCTGATCGTTTTCTATCACTCCCTCAGGTTGGTGCTCGTACCACTTATTACTGCAAGGTAGCTGATGTTTCTTGCAAGTCTCCAGTGGTTCTGTGCAAGTGCCAGGCATTCGCTTGCTATGTGGTTTATGGTTTCATTTTTCGTTTGCACTTCCTACATATGGGAGATATGTTATTTCCGTCTATCGTTCCTTGAACATACCTAGTTCTTAGGACCTGATCTTGTGCCGCTGTTATCATTCCTTCAGTTTCCTTCTTTAGCTCTCCCCTCTGTAGCCATTGCCATGTGTCATCGCTGGCTAGTTCTTTAGTCTGTCTCATGTATTGTCCGTGCATTGGTTTGTTGTGCCAGTCCTCTATTCTGTCTGTCATTCTCCTGTCTCTGTATATTTCTGGGTCTTCGTCTACTTTTATTAGTCCTTCTTCCCATGCACTCTTTAGCCACTCGTCTTCACTGGTTTTCAGATATTGCCCCAGTGCTCTGTTCTCGATGTTGACGCAGTCCTCTATACTTAGTAGTCCTCTCCCTCCTTCCTTTCGTGTTATGTATAATCTGTCCGTATTTGCTCTTGGGTGTAGTGCTTTGTGTATTGTCATGTGTTTCCTGGTTTTCTGATCTATGCTGCAGAGTTCTGCCTTCGTTCATTCCACTATTCCTGCGCTGTATCTGATTACTGGCACTGCCCATGTGTTTATGGCTTTTATCATATTTCCGGCGTTGAGTTTTGACTTGAGTATCGCCTTGAGTCTCTGCATATATTCTTTCCTGATCGTGTCCTTCATTTTTTGGTGTTTTATATCCCCTCCTTCCATTATTCCCAGGTATTTGTATCCTGTCTCATCTATGTGTTTGATGTTGCTCCCATCTGGTAGCTTTATCCCTTCAGTTCTCGTTTCTTTGCCTTTTTGTATGTTGACTAAGGCACATTTTTCTATTCCAAACTCCATCCTGATGTCCCCAGATACAATCCTTACAGTCTGGATTAGGGTATCTATTTCCTTGATGCTCTTACCATACAGCTTGATGTCGTCCATGAACATCAGATGGTTGATTCTGTTGCCTCTTTTCTTGAGTTGGTACCGGCATCCATCTTCTGTAGTACTTTTGTCATGGGAATCATGGCTACTACGAAGAGTAGTGGGGACAGTGAGTCGCCCTGGAAGATCCCTCTCCTGATATTAACCTCTGCTAGTCTTATTCCAGAGCTTGTAAGTATTGTATTCCAGTTGCGCATTGTATTTTTGAGGAAGCTGATGGTGTTTTCCTCTGCCCCATATATTTTCAGGCATTCTATTAGCCATGTGTGTGGTATCATGTCGAAGGCTTTCTTATAGTCTATCCATGCCATGCTTAGGTTGGTTTTCCTTCTACCTACTGTTCTTCATTACCAATTTGTCTATCAGGAGCTGGTCTTTTGTGCCCCTACACTTCCTTCTGCAGCCTTTCTGTTGGTGGGGGATGGTGTTTGTCTCCTCTAGGTAATTGTATAGCCTTTCGCTGATGATACCTGTTAGTAACTTCCTCATTATTGGTAGGCAGGTGATAGGCCTGTAGTTACTGGCTATATTTCCTTTACTCTTGTCTTTTTGTACTAAGGATGTTCTTCCTGTGGTCATCCATTTGGGTGCATGGTGATTTGAGATACAATGCTGGAGTGTTCTGCTATTATTATTATTATTATTATTATTATTATTATTATTATTATTATTATTATTATTATTATTATTATTATTTTATATTTTTTTCAAGTTAACGCTTTATGGGAACATTTGATTAAAACTGAGAAGTCGTTGAGGCTTTCAAAGAAAGAACCGGGGATCAAGAAGGGAAAAGGTCCTGTGTTGCATAAGAGCTCTTTGTGTCGGTAGATTTTCCCGAACAACCGAATTAGCATTTTTATTACAACAGACAACGCTAGTTATATAACACAGTTTGCCGTGTTATGTAACCCAGGTATTATATTATCAAAAGTTGCCTGTAGGGAAAAAGGAAATTAACAATAATGAATCCCTGAAAGCATAAGTATAACCTTTAAAATATTGTGCTCAGCTATCTTTTTATTTTTCTTAAGACATTTATTTCGTGTATTTTTCATGTTATATGACCAGTTCATTTTGTTAATTAGAAATGTATTTGAGAATATCTCACTCCATTCCTTTTAGTAATTAGAAATATATTTCAAAGAACCTAATTAATTTGCTCTCAATAATATAACTGCATATAAAAATATCTAATTCCTTTCCTTTCAATAATTAGAAATACATATAAAAGAATCTAATTCCTTTTGTTTTAGTTATTAGAAAATATTTTTCAGAATATCTATATCCTCTCGTTTAGCAGTTAAAAACAGTTATCAGGGGGAACTAATTCCTTTCCTTTTGGTTAAATTTTGCTGAGATTTTCAGTTCCTGGCAATACTTATAATTTCAAGTCTCCAGTGTAACTGCATCCTTAATGCGTTATTTATACAATTGAAGTCCCACTACAGCGTGTCGGAATAATAGCAAGGATTGATTCATTTCACGCAACATAAAAACAGATGTTAGTTATCTAAAACACAGAAAACTGTTGACCTAATGAGAATCATGTAAAACTCAGGGTAAACATTACGTAACTATCTTCAAGTGCACGAATCCATACTTGCTAAGCTGTTGCACTAGCAGTTCTTCTATATACGAGGCTAATGCGAGATTAGCACTAAAATGAATCTGGATAAGTCTGAACTCAAATTTGTTGTACAGTAATTTAATTTATTTATAACTCAATCTCATTAGCTAATTTGCGTTTATATATATATATATTAAGGTTCACTCGTTTACATTACCTTTATATTCCTGTCATTCAATGATTTGTCGGTACCAGTTTCATGTTTATCAGGTTATCAAAATTTACTGGATCATCTGTGTCAGTAACAGGCCATGAATTGGGCCGTAACGGCCGTAACGGCCGCTGTGCGCTCCAACCCTGATAGTGTATTTACAAGTGACGCAGGTGGAGATATATTTGAACTTATATTTCCTTGGGGGCCGTTTATCAAATTGGATGTATCCCTGTCTGATAACTGCCTACTACTGAACGTGCTCCCGTGATCGTTTTATGCTTGATAAAGGTTATTTCGCAGATATGAAAAACAAATAAAGATTAAAGAGACATTCTCAAAATGGCAGTCACAGCTGAAAGAGAGCTACATTTTATTTGGATCTTTGATGGCATCAATTAAGTATTCTAGAGTAAGTAAGCGGACCTGCTGAAAATAGGATAACTTATTATTATTATTTATTATATAACGTTTTTCTTATTGATGTTTGTAAATGTTTTAGTTTCGTGATTGAAAACGTTCTGACTTTTGTTTTGTGTTTTTTTTCTTTATTCACGTCAGAAAAAAAGGTTATAAGTTGGTAATATTTTATGCCTTGTATAACGGGTTTGTTGCTGTCTGTGTTTTTGAAAAAATTACATTTAATTTTTTTTGAATGCTTGATTGAATATCAATTACACACTTCTTATGAACTCTGATTTCACGTAAAAGTTCCTTTATTGTACTATAGGACTTACATATCTCCTTTTCTATCTTTCTTTTGAAATAGACTATTATCGTCATCGAACTAGTTTTCCCACTTGCTTTATTGTCGTACACATACGGCCTTCCTTGGTTCTTTTTTATAAATAATCTTGAATCACAAAAAAACACCACCAGCTGTAAGCGCAGTGAATTATTATTTTTTTTTTACTATGATAGACTATATGGATACTTCTCTTTATATAATTCGTCAAACTCGACAAATAGATGGACGATAGATGATCGGAAAATATACGTCACATGGCAAAGATCTTATACAGGTATACGTAACTCAGGAGGCAGTA